>NW_027508726.1:137500-162500 GCF_051911475.1 Siphateles boraxobius
TGTATACTGATAAGATATTTGAATAATATTTGTGTGTGCTACAGGTATGTATTTTTATGGATATTGTGGTGTTAGTTTAGTGAGTGATAACTTTGTTGAAATAAATTGACTGTAAAATCTGTGCTATTTGTAGTTATTTCCTAGAGCGTTTCAAATCAGTCCATTTGAGTTATTATGCTACTTTAGAAGGCAGATCACTCCTAAAGTCATAATGTCAAGCCAATAAATCATAATTAATCTTGTTTTTTTCAAGCGCTTCATTTATAGAACCTTTTAGTGGTATCATCATGGGATCATTTTATGTATGGTCACTGTGATTTTGCCAGATTGGGTAGTCCTTACCCTATCCCCTAAACCTAACCCTACCCATAATTTTTCCCTAAAATCAGAGGGAAATGACAGGTGAATAACACTGATGTTGAAGCACCTTAACCTGGTTCTACGGCTTAACTTGACATAAACTGTAAATTGTCCCTCAAATCTGATTGGTTGATCTGAAATCTGATTGGTTGATCTGACATCTGATTGGTTGATCTGAAATCTGATTGGTTGATCTGAAAGTTGTTCCAGGATCAACAAAGATGTTGATCCAGGAACATGCGGTACTTGGTGAAATCACGTTCACCATTTTATGGATTTAGTTTCAATTCATTCATTTTGTTTAAATATATTGTTGATTTTATGTATTAAGACACATACTTTATCACTAGAAAAAAAACCATGTTAAACATAAAAGAGTTATGCAATAGAACGCCATTGAACCTTTCTTGTAAGGGTGTAATAAATTATAAATGACTATAAGTAACTGCAGTGACCTTTGCAGCTTTAACTGTTCACTTAAAGTCAACAACGTGTCGCAAAACAAGAACATTATGACCACAATTTACACTTTACGAAAGAAAAACTATGAAAGTTCACAGGAATTTACATCCCTTCTGAGACTGAGACTACTAGGCTTATTTATATTTTTATACTATATAGCCTACTTATTAATATTTTTTTGGGAAAAGGCAAAACAACTCCCAGTTGTCACAAGCAGCCGAGATACTGCAATTGAGATGAATGAAAACTAAAGGAAAGTTTGCCTCTCCAGGTGAAATGTGTCACATTACGGATTGTAAATGGGTTTTCTTATTGATTTTAATGATTTTTTTGCTGTGTGTAACTAAATAAGACAACAAAATCTGGATTGCATATAGCATTATTAAAGTCTGCCATGTTAAATGCTGAAATAACAAAATCTGGATTGCATATAGCATTATTAAAGTCTGCCATGTTAAATGCTGAAATAACGAATAAATGGAAGACAAATACCAGCATTAACATTTCATTTGTGTAACATTATTTAGGTGTGTGATGAATTTCCCCATGAGATTGTGAACTTTTACCATTAATCCTTTATTTGGGCTCCGGGGTGATTAATTCTGTGCTGGGTTACAGCCAGTCTTCCCATCTAGATGCAAGTGAGGTGAATTGAGGCTAAAATACCAATGTGATCAATCAGGCCTCGGTGCAAAGCAAACACTGCTGGGTTTAAGTGATGGGGTCGGCTCGGAGAAGATGTTAATAAAGACGGAGAAAGCCAGATCGAGAGCGGTGGATGCCAGAGATTTTCTGTCAAGAGCAGCGCCGGTAAGATTTATCTCTCTACACACTTAATGAGCTGAGGTTTCTGCTGAGCATGTGGGTATTTGTTGCTTTAATTGCCATAATTGCATGCAGATTTTTTTTTTATATCTTTGTTTCCGTAAACTGGTCTTGGAAGTTTGTCTTTTGTTTTAAGGCAAGACACTGCCAGGTGTCAAATAAACACTGTAAAACCTTTTTTTTTTTTTTTTTTTCATAATTCGTCTTCCTTCTGACTGAAAACTTTCAAAATACACATTCAAGTTATGTTTACTTTATTTATTTGCATATTCATTAGCACTTACACACACTCACACCGACTTTACAGTTTTATTCCTAAATATATATAATTCGCCTGATTTTTTCAGGCTGTTGAGACAGTATTTTCTGATACATGGAGTGATAAAAAAAAGAAATTCACTGTAAAAACCTTTAAATCTAATACGTCAACAAAACAATACGAATTTTGAACCTGGTTTAATCCACTGGTCAGATTTCTGTAATATGCAAATAAATGCATTTTAATTATTAATGCCTAAGTTGCACATTTAAACAACATGTACTGTAATTAACTAGGGAAAATACTATAGTATGCTTACTTTAATGCTGTGATTCTGAAGATCTCGATTTTTGCAAACCATATTTAATGTGGCTAACAAATACTCATTTTAAGTATTCGCATGTTTTTTGAGAATGAGGATGTTGGTATCTGCCTAATTTCATCCTTTAATCATGGTGCAAGAAGTGTTATTATTATAAGCCGAAAATAAATTCTAGAATATGTCTTTTTAAAACGAGATGCACATGAGATTAAAGAGCTTGACCTTTCTGTTCTCAGATCAGCTTCCTCCATCAGAAGACGAGTGGTTCAGTTTGAGTATGTCTTCACAATTCCCTGATCCAGATTAAATCCCTCTGAAGGTTTGAATAAATCCGCTTTACATAAGCGTGCTCTTCTGCTGAGTCAAGCTCTCAGACTCCAGTGATTGGTCACAGAGTTCATCCTGTCTTCAGTTTTCTTCAGCTGTACTGAGCTTTAATTTGGGAGCATCAGTCAGGTTATATTTATTTAAACCACACACTTCCTCTCACAGATTAATAATAGCTACACTGTACAAAAAAAAGGTCCCACTTTCTATTAAGTGGCTTTAACTACTATGTACTTACATCGAAAAATAAGTACAATGTTCTTATTGTGTTGATGTTGTATTGTAAAACACTTGTGCTGCTATGTAGCTGTGATACGGGTGATGTTAGGGTCAGGTGTGTGTGATACGGGTGAGGTTAGGGTCAGGTGTGTGTGATACGGGTGAGGTTAGGGTCAGGTGTGTGTTGTACGGGTGAGGTTAGGGTCAGGTGTGTGTTGTACGGGTGAGGTTAGGGTCAGGTGTGTGTGGTACGGGTGAGGTTAGGGTCAGGTGTGTGTGATACGGGCGAGGTTAGGGTCAGGTGTGTGTGATACGGGTGAGGTTAGGGTCAGGTGTGTGTGATACGGGTGAGGTTAGGGTCAGGTGTGTGTAATACGGGTGAGGTTAGGGTCAGGTATGTGTGATACGGGTGAGGTTAGGGTCAGGTGTGTGTAATACGGGTGAGGTTAGGGACAGGTGTGTGTGATACGGGTGAGGTTAGGGTCAGGTGTGTGTGATACGGGTGAGGTTAGGGTCAGGTGTGTGTGATACGGGTGAGGTTAGGGTCAGGTGTGTGTGGTACGGGTAAGGTTAGGGTCAGGTGTGTGTGATACGGGTGAGGTTAGGGTCAGGTGTGTGTGGCACGGGTAAGGTTAGGGTCAGGTGTGTGTGATACGGGGGAGGTTAGGGTCAGGTGTGTGTGATACGGGTGAGGTTAGGGTCAGGTGTGTGTGGTACGGGTAAGGTTAGGGTCAGGTGTGTGTGATACGGGTGAGGTTAGGGTCAGGTGTGTGTGATACGGGTGAGGTTAGGGTCAGGTGTGTGTGGCACGGGTAAGGTTAGGGTCAGGTGTGTGTGATACGGGGGAGGTTAGGGTCAGGTGTGTGTGATACGGGTGAGGTTAGGGTCAGGTGTGTGTGGTACGGGTAAGGTTAGGGTCAGGTGTGTGTGATACGGGTGAGGTTAGGGTCAGGTGTGTGTGATACGGGTGAGGTTTGGGATAGGTGTGTGTGATACAGGTGAGGTTAGGGTCAGGTGTGTGTTGTACGGGTGAGGTTTGGGTCAGGTGTGTGATACGGGTGAGGTAAGGGTCAGGTGTGTGTGTGGTATGGGTCGGTTTAAGGCTGGGTTAAGGTGTAAGGGAAGGGTCAACAATGTAGTTACATACATTAATTACAGATGTAATTGCATGCAGGTGTTTTCAAAATATAAGTACAATGTAAAAACATGTACACAATAAGTTCATTGTATCAAATTATTAATTTCAATGTAAGTACATGGAACTTCAAGGCACTTAATATAAAGTGGGACCAAAAAAAGTGACATTTACAGCAAAGCTGTGGTTGCCAGAACTTTACCGTAAAAAATAAAAAATTCACATCACCTCTTCACATCTCATAATGAAGTGTCATGAAGTTGTTGAGAACTAATTAATGACCTATTATGTTTGAGCATAAAAAATCTCTGCCAAGTCACACAGTTTTTCATATCAGTGTCAGTGTTTCTGAACTCCTGAAACACCTCCATTGTAGTCTTGAGTTTCTCCCGGGAACGAACACGTCACAATATTCCTCATTATAATAATTCATACGCAGAATAAAGGGGCGGGGCCTGGTTGAGTTAGTTAGTAGTGTGTTAAACTGGTGGTTATGGTAAGGGGCGGGACATTTCCCAAACACACTCGACCAATCACAACACACTAATCCAGCCGACCAATCAGAGCACATTGTGCTTTTCAGAAGGAGGGGCTTCATAGAGACAGGAAGTAAACAGAGCGTTACTGACAGACTGGGAAGAGAGGAGCCGCAACAATGGAGAATATGAGGAAAATAATCAACATTCATCCGGGAGAACCTGTTCTAGAGCTCAAAATAACATCAGACTTTGTAAAAGGGCATAATATGGCACAGGGTGAGAAAAACAGCTGTTCAAAACTAAGAGTGCTCAAATGGGTGACACAAGCATGCTTTTAAATGATTTGGGCACTTTGTGGTTTTGAAAAGGTACAGATGATGCTCTGCAGGTGCTGGTTTAGGCATTAGTCCAAACAAACCTAAAATAAGTGTCTGTCGTCTCACGCTAGGTAATTATTTGTAGATCAACTTCTGTTGGTTCTCAGTAGGGAGTATCGTGTTTGCAGTAATCAGTAAGTAAGCATTAATTAGTGAATTTAAAACAAAATTAACATGATGCAGCAGGACGAAATACAAGCCAACCCCCAATGAATAACCGTATTGTATTTTATAAAATAGCAACATTAGCGCTTCACTTGAGCTCTCGTCCCTAAACAGCTGTATAGCGCCGTCTAAAAGCAATAAACCATGACAAAGTACTGCTCCCTCGAGTCTGACGGAAAACACATCAGCCCGTTCTCTACATTAATGTAACGGAGCTCCTGCACAGATGTGGGATCTCAAACTCGCTGTGTGTATGTTCAGAATAAGTCTGAAGTGTGTATTTGAATGTATAGCTCTCTCATGGCTATCATATTAAAGTGTTTTTTTTTCTTCTAAAGTGCTTTGAGTGATGATAAAGACGGCAGTAATGATTCTTTGATAGAAAAAGAATTGCACATTTAATTTTCTTGATTTTAAAATCACCATGTGTGGTTGAAAAGTAAAATTGCATGTTTCGAACAGAGAAGTTGTACGAAATCTTCCATAGTGCAACTTTATTCATTTATTATAGAGTGCCAGATTAACTACAATAAAAAGATTAATGCAATCAACCAATAATATTATTTCTCCCCCCAATTAAAGAATTTCTCTTTAAAGGTGAAGATTTTTTGCTTATTTTTTTGTTTATCAATTAGAGAATACTAGTGTATGATATAATTAAATTATTTTTTTGCAATTTTTCTGCAAGAGGCAGAGAAATTACATGACATTTAAACTTATCAGGACCTAAAAATCCTAATATTGCACATGCAGGAGACAAATGTCACTTTTACTGTCCAGAGTCGTTGCATACGCCTGACCATACCGAGGCATAAACACAGTATTTGTGGCCTATAAACAACAATCATTACCACACAAAACAGGGCTTTCATTGTTTGTTGCTTTGTTTATGTCTGTTTACTGTAAGCGTAACATTACCTTACATAATTGCATCTACTGGATCATAAAACATAAAAAAGGTTATTATGTGAGTATAAGAGACCATAAGTCTGAGTGGACATCCATGACATGCGGAGTCCCTCAAGGCTCAATTCTTGCACCACTCCTATTCAACCTGTACATGCTCCCAATGAGCCAAATAATGAGAAAGAACCAAATCGCTTACCATAGCTATGCAGACGACACACAGCTCTACTTAGCCCTATCGCCTAACGATTACAGCCCCATTGACTCCCTTTGCCAATGCATTGATGAAGTAAACAATTGGATGTGCCAAAACTTTCTTCAGTTAAACAAAGACAAAACTGAAGTCATTGCGTTTGGAAACAAAGATGAAGTTCTCAAGGTGAACGCATACCTTCAGTCTAGGTGTCAAACAACTAAAAATCAAGTCAGGAATCTGGGTGTGTCTCTAGAGTTAGACCTTAGTTTCAGTAGTCATGTCAAAGCAATAACTAAATCAGCATATTATCACCTGAAAAATATTGCAAGAATTAGATGCTTTGTTTCCAGTCAAGACTTAGAGAAACTTGTGCATGCTTTCATCACCAGTAGGGTGGATTATTGGACTTCTCACTGGCCTTCCCAAAAAGACCATAAGACAGTTGGAGCTCATACAGAACGCTGATGCTAGGATTCTTAGCAGAACCAGAAAATATGAACACATCACACCAGTCCTCAGGTCTTTACACTGGCTGCCAGTTACATTTAGGATTGATTTTAAAGTATTAATACTGGTATATAAATCATTCAATGGCCTAGGACCTCAATACATTGCAGATATGCTCAGTGAATATAAACCCAACAGATCACTCAGATCATTAGGATCACATCGGCTAGAAACACCAAGGGTTCACTCTAAGCATGGCGAGTCTGCTTTTAGCTACTATGCCAGCCGCAGCTGAACCAGCTTCCAGAAGAGATCAGATGTGCTCCTACAGTAGTCACATTCAAATCCAGACTCAAAACACATCTGTTTAACTGTGCATTTACTGAATGAGCACTGTGCCACTGTTCGTCCCACTGTTTGCACTGTATTTTATTTTATGTTATAATTATTCTGATTTCATTTGATTATTTCTGTATTTTATCTTTTATTCTAAACTGTTTTAATTAATCTGATTTCTTTTGATTATTTTAATTTCTTCTATGTAAAGCACTTTGAATTACCATTGTGTATGAAATGTGCTATATAAATAAACTTGCCTTGCCTTGCCTTGCCTACTGCTCAGTGCTCACACACGAATAACAGACTCCATATGCCAGAACGAATGTGTTTCACTCTCATCCAGCGGAGAAAGTGATGCAAATCTCTCAACTTTCCTTAAACTGCGGTCGGGTACTTTCTACTATCTAATTTCCTCCCTTAAAAAACATACAAACAAACAAAAAACGCATAAATATGTATGTGTGTGTGTATATATATATAATGAATAGACAATATCTTACAAAGGACTAAAACTGAACAGGGAGTAAATATACTGAGAATAACAAGGATAATCACATGATAATAATAATTATTAACCAGAAAAACAAACAGGGACATAATCAGAAACCGAAACTAAACCGAGCAGGGAAACATGAACAAGGGAAACACAACAGAACATCAGAGCATATTTATGTTATTGCTGAAATAAAGTCAATATGCCAAATCTACATTAATAATATTCTGACAACCACCTTTAAAACACAGGTAAAGAGAAAGTCACATGATAAATCAAAGTTACCTGCTGTAAATACTAATATAATAAATCTGCACACAATGCAACAAACATTCATTTAACAACATAAGATGTAACATAAAATAATTGAACATAAAAGAATTAAAACAAAAATTAAAAAACATTAAAGGTGAAGCGTCACACAGACGATTGTAAGAATTACATGTCAATGCAGTTTTATGTTTATGAACTACTGAATGATTATTTTTTTACTTCCAAAAACAGGATATTTACTGTAAACTTGCATGAAATATTTTATTAGATCTATTACAGTTTTTCACTGTATAGACTAGAGTATAAGGCAATCGTTAATTAACAGGTTTTTACTCTCAAAATTATGATATGCACATTGCATTACACAATACGGCAGATTACTTGCATTATAAAACATATCTATAGACATCAGTGATAGGGACTGAAAATAACATTTGTGCAGTGAAAGAGAATGAAGTGTCATAAGTGTCTGAATCTTATGAAAGTGTGTGTGCAATATGAGAGTGAGATTAACTTTGGCAGGTTAACTTCTGGTCAGGGTTAGTTACTTTCAGAGAAGGAGATGTTCCTCTCTCCTGGGTGAAGATCGCATCTCATAATGTCCTTTGAATCTTTTGCTGAATAATTCATAAAATCCACAGCTGATTTTCATAATGGTACCATAATGAATGACTGGGGAATATAGTAATTCAGTTCTTAATGCTGTTCTGCTCCAGACAGTGTAGAAAGTGGACCAATCATCTCCAAAATGCTTTTATTTTATGTTTATTTATGTTTATTTTATATTTATCCATCTATTAAAAAAAGAAAATAAACATATTCACAGAAAACCAGAGATGTTTGTGTGTTGAAGTGACGTAAGATATAATGTTCATCACTAAGATATAAAGCCTTGTTTTTGGTTTTGTTTTTATAATTAGCAAATTGACTTAAGCAATGACAAATATCTGGCTCTTCCTCCATATATTTGTCTTGTTTTCCAGAACAAATATCCAAACATTCTTAAATTGAGATTTACAATTACTGTAGAAGCAAAATGATGGAAGATATTATATATAGTCTTGTTTTCTGAAAAATATATCAAATTTAAATGATTTTTTACTTGGAAAAACAAGAGCAAATGGGGTCAGAAAATTAATCTTGTTTTCCCTTCTGAACCATTGGTAAATATTATTCTTGTTTTTTGCACAAATACATTTAATTTTGATGATTTTCCAGAAACGAGTCAATTTGCTTCTCAAGTGTTTTGATTTAGGTACGGGGAAACAAGACAGAAATACTGAGAGAGTCTTTTTTTTTTTTTTTTGTAGTGCAAGAAAAATGTAACTTGTTTTCGCTTTAAATTATATATATTTTTAACCTCATGTTGCAGGTAGCCTATTTGTTCTTGTTTTATTTTGACTTTTTCTTTTCAAGTAAATGTATCTTGAATAATGTTTAGATATTTGTGCCGGAAAATGAGTGAAAAAATAACGGGTTAGAAAATAATTTTATAGGGTGTTTATTTTGTCACGATGTTCTAACTGTGCATTATGAGATCCGTGATACGAGAGACATGATCAGTGGCAGAACGTGTGTCTTTTTTGCATGTTTTTGTGTGTGTTTATCTTTCCAATGCTCAAACATCTTGACGTCCCTCTGTTCACGTTCACGAAGCCCACTCAGAAACTCCCAGTGCTGGCAGATTCATGAATCAGAGCCCTCCAGAAACACTTCTCTCAGATTGTACATGCATAAACAAACACATGCAAGAACGGCACAGACACAGAAACAATTACAGGGTCTGCGTTGTTTACATTAGAAACATGTTTTTTCATGTACAAAAAACGTTGTGGCAGCCTTCCTGCATCCTTTTTTGCACAGAACAGACGAGTTCAGATGTAAAAATCCCATCTATTTTCTAGGAAAACTGATTTACAATAATAATAATAATAATGTATGAACCTTTTACAGTAAAACACCTGCGATAAGCTCTGAGGGTGTTATGCATTGATGTAAGCATCTGTAGAAGCCATAAATGGTGTGTTTTTATTTAAAATATGTGGCAAAATAGAATAACATTCATAAAGTTTTATAATGTTTTTTTTAAAGAAGTCTCTTCTGCTTACCAAGGCTGCATTTATTTGATCAAAAACAGTAAAAACACTAATATTGTGAAATAATTTGATTTAATGTGAAAATATTTTCAAATGTAATTTATTCCTGAGATCAACGCTGAATTTTCAGCATCATTGCCTTCAAAATAATTATTCTAACCCTGAGTTATTCTAACTTTAACGCACACATTAATGCCACAAAAGCCCCTCGAATCCTCCTTGCTTCTGAATTACAGTGAGAAATGTGAGAAATTTCTTCGCCATTTGTTGCCAATGCCATTTAACAATATTATTACAACATTATTTTTCTGTTATCTCTGTAAAGCTGCTTTGAAACAATCTTTATTGTAAAAAGCTCTATATAAATAAAGAAAAAAGCAAGAAAAAGCTCAGTGTGAAAATCTTATAATGTTATATTTCAAACATGAATATCTGACTTGTGTGTGTGGAGAATAGAAAGTGTTATGAATCATTCAAATAAAGTATGAAGGAACTATGAAGAAAAGTTAATTTCTTTATTTGTGAAACAAGATGGACTTTATTTTCTTCCCTAATGTCTAGACTTATGAAGTAAATATTTTGCTGTGTCTGCCCAGTGAAAGAATATGAAAAGCTGGCCTTGAGTTACTCAGAAACTGTTTTGTTATCCAAAGAATCCAATAGATTAACTCAGTCTGTTCTGGAGTCTGATGTTCGAGTGAGTAACCGTCTGGGCTACTTTTACAAATACCGGGTTACATTGAGTTGGTGATTATCAGTAGTGGTGTTGTTTCACTTGAAACGGGCCTCACAACAGAAAAGAGCTGCAAAAATGCCACCAAAATTACTAAAAATGCCACCAAAATTACTAAAAATGCCACCAAAATTACTACAAATGACACCAAAATTACTAAAAATGCCACCAAAATTACTAAAAATGCCACCAAAATTACTACAAATGACACCTAAATTACTAAAAATGCCACCAAAATTACTGAAAATGCCACCTAAATTACTAAAAATCCCACCAAAATTACTAAAAATGCCACCTAAATTACTAAAAATGCCACCAAAATTACTAAAAATGCCACTAAAATTACTAAAAATGACACCTAAATTCAAGCTGGGGGAAAAAATGTTCCTGTATGAGTTCTAGTTTTTAATATTCATAACAGGATATTGTTAAGCAACATCACATGAGCAAGAGTGCCCCCCCCCCCCCCCCCGAATATCAGCATGATTGCAAATGTGATCTTGTTTATTGTAACTTGTATAAAATCAATAAGTTAATATTAAGTTACTCACATTTTAGACTCTCAATATTGTTTTTGTTCTATTTTGCCAACGAAATCAGTTGCCAATCAGATCCACAGTTGAGCCATTGCGTGACTCTGACCAACACAGTGATGTTTCGTTACTGAATGAATCCATGTTTTTGAACATATCTGTCTAATGACTCAACGACTCACACATAAAGACAGTAGGTGTGTTTGACTTCGTCACTGCGAGACCAATATATGACATCAAAGTACAGCGAGAGCGATTAGGAGACGGCTCTGTGCGCTTTACAATCGCTTTCAGTGGACTTTGATATCCGATACGGTTCAAGTCGAACACAGTCACTGGCCCAGTCCCAATTCGCATACTATCCATCCTAAATAGTATTCGAAAATAGAATTAGTACGTCCCAAATCGTAGTATGTTGAAATGAATGTTCCAAACATAGACATCATCTAGATAGACGCCCTATCGACCGCTACTGCCGATTGGCGTGGACGAGCCGTGGGGCCGCCATCTTAAACCGGTCACCCGCTCCGCTCAGTGTAATCTGTTTGGCAGGTGCAATGAGCTGCCAGCGCATTTAATTAATCATATCTACCTGAATACCGAACTGATTTTCACGCCGTTTTTTTTGCTGCAAAGGTCATATACGTAGCTATGATACAGGACACATTGAATATTCTGTTCACAAAATACAACCAATAGTACGGTAAAGTTAAATGTTAAATCTTACTTGTGAAAAGTAATCCGCGAGTGATGGTCCGCCGATTTGAGCAGGAATATGCTGCACAGTGCTCTGGCATCTACTGCTGCTATGCAACGCAAATAGGAGTATGACCGGTTTAAGATGGCGGCCGCATTTCTTGCGCCACAGCGGCCAATAGGCCATCTAGTCTCTATATGATGTCTATGGTTCCAAAGATACCCGGATGGTCTACTATTTCCGGTCCGAAACCGAAGTGTAGGTCGATGCACACTCTAACGGCTGATATTTGCCCACAACCGTCGCGCGTTGGACGAGGATTCGGTTAGAACTACAAACACGAGTGAAAAGTGTTAAAAAAACTACAGACATGGAGGACACGCGAGTCCGTCGGTTGTGTAGAGAGGTTTAGATAAAGGGGTTTGAGTGATTAAGGGTGTACTCACACTAGCCAGTTTGAACCGTGCCCGAGTGCGTTTGACCACCAAAGCGGGGTTCGTTTGACTAGTGTAAGTGCTCCGAACCGTGCCCGGGCGCGGCTCGATTGGCCGGCCCTGGCCCGCTTGGAAGAGGTGGGCCAGAGCACGGTTCAGTTGGACTCGGGCGCGGTTCGCATGCAGTGTGAGCGCTAACCGTGCTGGAGCACGGAACAGGACGCGTGATGTACGGGAACTGTAGTCCGTAATCAAAGCTGCAAAGTCCTTGCTGCACTTCAGCTGGTACCTTGCAAACCTCCTCATACGAGCAGCACGATTACGTGAAAATTTTCGCGCCACTAAGGCGACACATCTGTTTAACAAGAGGCTGTGAGAGGGCTGCGGACCAAACGACACAAAATTATCCACAAAGAAAACAGAGCGATGGACTCCATTGTGTTCAGAGAGCGCCGCTAGTCTTGTTTATTCCGAAACCGTCGCACTATAATGACGTAAGCGTGCTCCGGCACGAATCCTGAAACCCTATGTGACTGCAGGCCAGAGGGGGAGTGGGGAGGGGGGACAATCGTACTCGGGCCCGGTTCATGGCAACCGTGCCTAGTGTGAGTAGACCCTAATTATCAGTATCTAACCTGAGGAAAATGTATTTATTCAACGTTGTCTACATTATATTGCATCTACAGCGGCATTGTGAACTTTTGTAAAGATATTTTAGCCATTAACTTTTAAATGCATCATTCTATTCAAATCGCAAACACATGAGGAGAGTCTCCATGAATGACCCATGACTGCAGATGAACATGCGACAACATTTCTATCCGAAACGGTAGGAAATAAAATTAAATTGAATGGAGGATTTTAACTGCGACAATATGATTGACAGCGCAGTTTATGGTGAGAGGATCACGCGACAGATCTGTCTGTTAAAGGTGACGTGATAGTATTTCCCAAAGTTTGCCTACTCTTTTGCTACACACTCAAAAGTATGTACTTTTTCTTCACCAAAAGAGTACATACTTTTAGGTCGTAGTATAAGTAGGCGAATTGGGACTGGGCCCCCTGCTTTCTCCATGAATGAATCAGTCTTTTGAACGAATTGGTTGACTGAATGATTCAATGACTCACTCGTTCAGATGATGATTTGCCGCCACCAACTGGTCATTTCAAAAGAGTTATTGAATGCTGATTTTGTTTTCGGTCGTGATTCTAACAGTCTTTTTATGAAAAGTAATGCATTAGTAATAAAAAAAAAAACTAATGCTATGAATGTCAAAGGATTAGAGAGCAAAACTTCAAAGCAAGTGGCATTTCCAAACAAATGAGCTTTTCTCTTCCGTACCTTCATTTCTTTTTTGTCATTGTTGCTAAGTGTCTTTTACTGCTTTAAAAAAATGTTTTTTAATTTTTTTCTTTAAAATATTCTGGTGCTATCTCTTTGTATTTAAAATGCCACTTGCTTTTTTATTATTATTTCATATTTTATCTAATGCAATGACATTCATGCAGGAAGTTTGCATGAATTATTTTGGGCCCACTGAACAATTACAACCTTTTTCCTCAGTTGATTCACAATGTCAAAACTCACAGTAAAATGCGAGACTTGTTTGAATATATAATGCAGAATAAAGCGTTTTTCAGTTATTTTCAGCCTTTATTCACCTGATGTCATTCTAAACCTGTATGAATATCTTTTGTGGAGCGTAAAAGAAGACCGTGCAGTGTCAAAAGTCAATGGTCTCCATTGTTGTTTGGTTCCCTTCCCAGCGTTCTTCAAAATATGTTCTGCAAAAGAAAGAAAGGCATACAGGTTTGAAACAGGATGACGTAAGTTTTATTTTTGGTTTGACTGTCCCTTTAAATCATGTTTAGATTGTTAGCATGGTCAAAAATTACTCATAGCTTGATATTTTGGTCGTGCTTCTTTGAGCACTTTCTGTTGTTAAAGTTGAGTTCAACTAAATTCCCAGAAGTCCCTATTCTTCATGTCTCTGTGCGTCTTTCCTTTGTTTATCAGAGCCGTTTCCCCCCGTTATTATTGGAGTCTGGAATTGTTTTCCTCCTTTTTCTCTTGTGTCTGTATCTCTCATTAGTTGTGGGTGGAAACAGTGCGAGCGATTGAGAAGGACAGGCAGGTCAAAGGTGAACGCAACTGGACCTAATTTCCTTTCATTATTTACAGCCGATATGAGAATGACTTTTAAGACCGAAGCGCTTGAGAATGTGAAATGAATGATGCCAACGGAGGCCAAAAGCTCAATGGGTTTTTTGGGGAGATTGCGAAAAAGCCCACGAGACGCGAACAATGTGAACATGCACTGGATGATTGCTCCCCATATAAGAGAACAAAGCTGAATCACAGAACCTAATTGAAAGTGTTGTATCTCTTTTCAAGGCAATGAAGCAGCTGATTAGAAAGATAATTGAGTTGGGAGACTAGATCTGGCAGGGGACTTTAGCACTAGTCTTGCATTTGGCAATATCAAAAACCGTGGCGCTGGCATGACGCAAAAACAGATTGCACGAGAGGGCTTCATTAGGGACTCTGTCCTTTGGCGTAAGACTCTGAAATTTCCGTGTGAATTTGCATATTTTTCCCAAGCTGAAAGCACGTTCATGCCGTCTCGCGTGTCATTGCGGTGATCCGACACATGGTCCTTTGTGTCAAAGGATTGTGCTCGATCAAGCATCTTCTAAGATCTTTGGAAACTGTAATTAATTTCTAGCATCCTTCGAGAGTGTTGTAAGTCAAGCGTCGGTTAATGAGGTGCTTTTGTGCATCATTCCATCCACATAACATGGTTTATTTACAGTTTAATTAGTTATGGAAGATTATATCCAATAAAGAATAGAAAATATATTTTAAAAAAACATAATTGTGACTTTTTAATCTCACCATTCAGACTTTTTTCTTGCAATTCTGAAAAGTCAGAATTGTAAAAATATAAACTCAGAATGGCAAGATAGTACAAACAGGGTTGTAAGATATAAACTTACAGTTGTGAGGAAAGAAGTTCAATTAGAGGCAAAAAGTCGCAATTACCATTTAATTTTTTTTTATTGTGGCAGAAAAAAAAACAGTAAAAAAACAGAATTGCATGATTTAAACTCAACATTCTGAGAAAAAAAGTCCAAATTCCATTATTTAAACTCAGAATTCAGAAAGGGGGGGGGGGGACTGAGAGTTGAAATTACCTTTTCCTTTTTTTAATTTTTTTGAATGACCTTTCACGTCAAAGAAATCATATTGTCTATATACATTAGTCACAATCATTGGTGGGCCGTCAGGGCCAGCAAGCCCTTCTTTGCTTCCAGTAGTGTATGTTTATGTTAGAGCTTTAATCCAATCATATTTCAGCCATCATGTGTTGCCATGGCCAAAGAGATCTGCCTTGAGGCCTTCAGATTCAATAGTGTGGTGCGTGTAGCTTACAATGAATGAGAATTAAACTGTTGCTTTAACCAATCAGATAATCAGTCAGATTTAATCAGCCAATCAGATTTTGATTTGACGTCGGCATTTTCACGTCCCTTGATTGGATGGTCAGAGCGCGTACTATTACTGGTAGCCTAGTCAGAGCTAGCTAACCGCATCTGTAGCGAACTGCATTAAAATATATTCCCAATAGTTTTTCAACCCGCAGGTTCAAACCTACTGGAAAAGATCCCTTATTCAGCCTTATCCAGTTTAACGAGTCACGGAACTCTATTCGATCTGTCCGGGTAAAAACAGAACGGACTGACTGTAATGTATGCAATGTCTGATTTTGAAGGCAAATTCCCACTGATCTCATTGATTTCCTTAAAAATCTGTGTGAGAGTTTGGGTCAGCTGTACACATCGTCATGTGTGGCGGGGACTGTCCCTGTGTCCAGTGCTTCTGTCGAGCAGACACAGCACTAAAGCGAAGTAAAACTTAATGCCAGAAACACGACGGGACAGACTCCACTCTCAGCATTAGCCTCAATAGAAAAGACTTAGAGTTGGAACTGAAACGCACAGATACAACAGAGTAATGAAATATTTTTGAGGAAAGAAATTAGAATGGATTTTGTGTAAAAAATAATCAGTAGTTCTGGTGAGTAGGCTATGGGCTAATGCTTTTTTTGCCCACGTTTTTTCCGTGGTGAATATTATTTTCTTCTTAATTTTTCATGTAAATTAATGATTAAATGTTTTCTTTAACAATTCATACTATTGCAACCCTTGAAGGACAAGACAAGGGAGGCTCGTTTCTGAACTTATAATCGGGACACAAGAACAACTGAACACTAACGCATAAGCCGAACTCACTCACTCGTTTCTCTCTACCGGCCTTTTCCCAATTCACCGCATTAACCCAATAACTGCCGGTGCGAAATTAAAACAGCAATTTCACAACAATTATAGAAAGTCTGTGCGCTGTCACACTATTAAACGTTCTTAATTCAGGTAGGACACCACTGAAGGTCTAGGTGTGAAATGCACGGCCAGCCACTGGTTACAATTCATGGAATTATGATAATAATCAGCACACAAATTTCACAGTGTGAAATAGATGCAGAAGTATTGTAGCAGGAAATGATGTCAGATTCTGGCTGCATCACAGAGACGATCAGATCAGAATCATCAGGATGCACAAGGAAACCAGAGGCATTTGGAGGTCCTGTTTTTCTCATGCATTGAACCCTGTGTGGTGTGGGATTTCTAGCCCAGCATGGCTGGATCTGGGCCAAACCCATCTAGAGAAGAAGGACATAAGACAAATTCCACAACAGATAAAAATAGAGCATTTATTGTATCCCCACTGCCAGGTCTCAGACAATAGGCCCTCGTCAGAGTCTCTTATTTGACCTGTGAACTCTGTTTCCAGCCCTGAACTACACCAGAGACCTTGTCAGACAACATGCTGTGGTTTCTATTTGTGATTCTCTGATCATGGGAAATGGGAGAATCATAATGTTCTGTGATTTTTGTTTGCTTATTTATTTAACTGTTAATGTTTGGGCAAATCTCATGAAAACAGGTCCACCTCAAACGTAAAAGCAGTGAGATCAATCTATCGATTTATCAAACAACGGACTCACTCACTTACTAAATCACTCACTGACTCACTCACTCACTTAATCACTCACTCACACACTCACTGACTCGCTCACTCACTGAATCACTCACTCACTGAATCACTCACTCACTGAATCACTCGCTCTCTGACCTAATCACTGAGTCAATCACTGAATTACTCACTCACTCACTCACTGAATCACTTACTCACTCACTCACTGAATCACTCACCTTTTGAATCACTCACTCACTCACTCACTCACTGAATCACTCGCTCTCTGACCTAATCACTGACTCAATCACTGAATTACTCACTCACTCACTGAATTACTCACTCACTCACTGACCTACTCACTTACTGACTCACTCACTAAATCACACACTCACTAAATCACATTCTCACTGAATCACTCACTCACTGAATCGCTCACTCACTCACTAACTGTATCACTCACTCACTAAATGTTTTTGTGAATCTCGTGAAAAAAGGTTTAACCATATACTAGAAGCAATGAGAATATATTGATTTAGTAACTGATTTAGTAATGTAAAATTGTATTTATTATTTGTTTGTTTCTTTTTTACATTGCTATATTCAAAATGTTATTTTCATTATATATTATTGTCATTATATTAAAGATTTTTTAGAAGATTAAATAAACTTTTTCACTTTTATTTTATTAAATACCTCAACAGTCGTTATGTAAAATATTTTTTAATCTCATTAGCATAATACATCTGAACATTTTTCTTTTGATATTTTTTCTATCTTTTTCTTTCTTTTTTCTTTTCAAAAATTGACAATTCATTTTTCATTTTTAAGATTTGAAAATTGGATATGTTATTGCTGTCTTACATTGAGTATCAATGATCTCACTTTAGAATAGAAACAGTGAGAATTAAGTGTAGACCTAAAAAAATGCATGTGATGTTCAACTTGCCTGCAAACTCTAATGCACTAATAATCAAGAAACTTGAGCATTTTTATGTAGACATTTCTATGTGCAATGCATTCTAGTGGGAATGGATTTTGACCTTCTGAGGCCCCGGGGCTCCGGTCTTATGGAGGCCCCTCTTGTCGATCCCACACTGCGTTTGCCTGGGAGCTGAAAGGGAAGTTTGTATAGGAATTCAATCCTACCCCAGTTTAGAGACAACTAGAGCTTGTATTATATGCTTGTATTACAAAGTTTCAATTGTGAGAAATAAAGTCACAGTTACAAAAATAAGTACACTATTCGTTTAAAGATGAGCTATTCTGCTTCTTACACATCTTCATCTCTATTTGTGTGTAATTTTGCTGTTTGAGCATAAAAAACTCAGTTCTTCTCTATATCAGTGTCAGTGTTTCTGAACTCCTGAAATACCTCCATTGTAGTCTTGAGTTTCTACCGGAAGCGATATTTTTTTTCCAGGATGGTAGGGGAAGGTACTGCCTTTTTAGCCTCTGATTGGCTAGAAGGGCTCTCTTCTGATTGGTTCCCTCTTCACATCTGAACTAAAACCTACCCTTCGTTTTTCAAATAACCAATCGGAGGAGAGCCCTTCTAGCCAATCAGAGGCAAAAAAGGCAGTACCTTCCCCTACCATCCTGGGAATTTTTTTTTTCGCTTCCGGGAACGAACACATCACAATATTCCTCATTTAAATAATTAATTCGCAGAATAAAGGGGCGGGGCCTGGTTGAGTTAGTTAGTAGTGTGTTAAACTGGTGGTTATGGTAAGGGGCGGGACATTTCCCAAACACACTCGAAGCTCTCGACCAATCACAACACACTGATCCAGCCGACCAATCAGAGCACAGTGTGCTTTTCAGAAGGAGGGGCTTCATGGAGACAGGAACTAAACAGGGGTACGTTTTCCATACAACGACGTAACTCGATGCTTCACTGATGCATCGTTAAAGAAATCAACTATCTAGTCACGAGTGTTTCCCGAAATCATATTGTCGCAAAGTGGTGGTTTATGACGTCACGCACGTGGTAATAACTTATTTTAATGAAACTGTTTGAGATCGATTTAATGCTAGATGTTTTGATATAAATTACAGACGTATCATCTGAGGAGTATTTCTCATTTTTCTCAGTTATTTTGCTTTATTTCCAGATTCAGTCATTGGCTCGTTCTTGCAAACCGTAGTCGAGCACGTTCGCACATGCGCACTCTTCAAAAACGGTGCTTTAAATCTCTTGACAAATTCAAAGACGTAAATTAAATTTGTATGTATTATAAATAAAAGACACAGATTATACTGAATGTCGGTTTGCTTATTTTGCTCAGATCAGGATTTATTGCTTCTACTCAAGAGATCTGTCGTTACAAACACACACAACTCAGCGATTCTGTTTGCGAATGTTCGTTGAAACGATGGTTTCGGGAAACACCGACTCGTCGAACTGCTGATAACGACGGAACTTGCAAACATAGTTGGCTAACGTGCTTCGGGAAACACACTCCAGAGCGTTACTGACAGACTGGGAAGAGAGGAGCCGCAATAATGGAGAATATGAGGAAAATAATCAACCTGCTCTAGTAGAGCCTGAAAACAACATCAAGACTCTGTAAAAGGGCATAATACATTCCAAGGGAGACATTAATGTAGACTACAACAAGCGGAGGTGTGTGGGACGAATTACATTTGTTGCCAACAAATTTTCCTCTCACAGATCCTTGGCTATCAGAAACTGCAGAGCTCTGAGCTCGAGGGCCCTGGCTGTCCAAGGCCCCGTGACCCTCATAATCTAGGCATTGCTTTCTGGTGGATGGAGCTGGTGTGTGGTATGCATGATGCAGTTTAAGCAGGAACTTGTGTTTGTGAAGGGTTTTAGATCATGATAAGAGTAGTTTCAGGAAAGCATCTCAATTTTGACAGCGCTTTTAAGATAAATCCTCTTCTGCAACCATCAGTCCTGCCTAAATGCAGAAATATTCTCTCTGACTTTAGATTAAGATACAAAAAATGATGTATTACAGTGTGCATTCATCAGATAGGCTACTATAGCTATAGCCTACCATTCTTGAATTAGAAACCTGTGTGTGTGTGTGTGTGTGTGTGTGTGTGTGTGTGTGTGTGTGTGTGTGTGTGTGTGTGTGTGTGTGTGTGTTTTACAACAAGTCATTTAGGTTTCTTATAGTCAATAACAGATTTAATAGAGTTATGGCAAAGCTGCAGGTTTAAGTGCGTATAGACACAAATCCTAATGTCTGGAGTGCAAAAAAAGCTACGTAACATTTATATCATTATTTCCCAGAGAGAGAGGGATAGAGAGAAAGATGACCTTTATAATAATAGGCTTTATAGCCAAATGTAAACAATTCATTTAAAAAATATATATCTATTTCTGTTTTGTGCAACAGAAATGGAATATATTTAAAAATAACACATAAAAAATGTGACAACTTGCCCCAAACTGCCTTTGACCTGAAAACAAAATTCACTCCTGGTTTTATTGTTAAACATGTACTAATTTAAGGCAGTTTTGAAGGGGTTTAAAATCAATATACACAGTATAATTGGCCTTTTTGCCTCATGATGTCACAGTTATCGAGATATAGCCATTGTGACAACTAGCCCCGGTCTCCTATGATAATATTTTCTAAATGGGAGTTTTAATACAATTACCACAGAATTATCCAGAAAACAAAAATGTAAAGTAATTTCCACATTTTACTATTATCAATTATCAAGTACTTCCATTTAATAAACACTAAATCAATTAGAGGATTCATAACTTTTGTCATTTGACGTTTATACTGTAGAATTTACAGTCTAAACTGTATGGAAAATATACAGTACAATATAATATTTTATGTCCTTTTTTACATGTATACATTTTATATATTTACAGGGAGTTTCGATAACATGTAAGTCAATTATTTCTCATTTAATATATACAAATAGTATGTACATCAGTGGCACCAAGAATTATTCGAACACTAGAGTCGCACTTAAAAATGTCTGAATCACATTGCATTGGGGGATTTTTTTTTAACCAGGTGGCATATTTTAAAGAAATATAGCTTAGTTGGGTTTTAAATGATAAAAAAATAGATACTGAGAGCTGACTTCATACTTAATGTCTTTTAATAAACTGGTGTTTTGGTGGTTTTAAGTGTTTCTTCAGCTATGGGCAGTTATTTAAAATTCTTAATTCATAATATGAATGAGTAAGAAAAGAGAACTGGAGCTTAATAAAACGTGTTGTATAAATCTTAATGGAACAAGGGAATGGACCATTTAATTTATGTGATTTGTATTCATAAATTAAAAACATATTTATATGTGTGTATGTTTAAATTTAAGTTTAAGATTTATTTAAAATGTTGTATTAAGCTCTGTTTTTTGCTCATTTAAAATATGGTAAGATATATAAGTAAGAATTATTAAAATTTAATGGAATTGCACTATAAATTTTGAAAAAGGCTTTTTTCAGGAGTAAATCTGCTTATTTCGCTATGTGTTAGCTAAAGGAGAATCCAGTATTTTTTTATGTTATGTAATATTTTACATAATCTTGTAAATTACATGTATTAAAATGCATTTGAAAAGTAGAAGAAATAAATGAAGACATGATTAATGGTTTCCAAGACTGTTATGATGTGTGTGATTGCCCATGACCGAAGAAACACTTGATTGCAAATAAAGAAAACGGCCATAATTATGTAGCAGATTCCACTTGGTTTGCTGTCATTCATACATTTAAATGTTAAATGGTGTCCAAACACGAGTCTCTCAGGTGCGTTGCACTTGCGTCGTCAAGCAAACGATTTTCTTAAAAGACTTTCTAAAGTCCCTGTTGAAAATCGTGTAAATGATGGGATTGACCGAGCTATTACAGTATCCGATCCAGAAGAAGAGTTTGAACAGTGCGTCGGGCGGCACGCATCTCTCACCACAGATGGCCTGGAGACTGTAGGTGAAGAAGAACGGGAACCAGCAGAGGACAAACACCCCCATCACCACAGCCAGCACGAAGGTGAAGCGTTTCTCTCGCATTTGAGCCACTTTGGTTTTGGACACCACGGCGAGCTGTTTGCTGCTCTGCTCCTGATGGGAAGCCCAGGAGACCCTGCAAGTCCTTTGCGCACAACAGCGCGCGCCATCCACCTTGCGCTTGGAGAAGCGCGAGCTCTTGTGTTTGCTGTCCGAGGTCGCGCTTTCCTCCAGATCGATATCATCCAACTCCTCCTGTCCCTGGTTGCTCTCTGAGCTATTGCTGCTCGGAGACTCCTTCTCGAACTTCGCTTTACGCACAAAGCACGTCTCGGATTGCGAAGGCTGCCTCTCCAACCCGTTCTTCGCCACGAATACGGTGGACGAGCGCTGTTTGGCGACGCGGTATATTTTACAGTACACCGTGATCATGATGAACCCCGGCGCGAAAAACGACACGACGCACGAGGAGAGGATGTACCAGGTCTCGTCGTTGATTAAACACTCCGTCTCGTTGTGTTTGGTCATGATGAGGGGTGGGAATGAGATGACGGCTGAAATGACCCACACCACCGCGATCATGGTTTTGATGCGCTTTGGTGTTCTCTTTAAGTTGTAGCTCACCGCTTTGGTGACGGACCAGTACCTATCCAAGCTGATGGCGCACAGGTGCACGATGGATGATGTGCAGAACAGAACATCCAGAGCCAGGTAAAACGCGCACCAGGTGCTGCCAAAGTACCACTGTCCCATGACCTCGTTGGCGAGTGAAAATGGGATCACGAGTGTGGCCACGAGGATGTCCGCGCACGCGAGCGACACGAGGAAGAGGTTCTGTGGCGCGCGGAGTGCGCGGCTGGTCAGAACCGCAACGATAACCAAAACGTTCCCAACGATGGTGACCAGGATCATGACGGAAACCACGAGGATGATGAACGCGGCAGCCGTGTCCGTGTACGGCCATTGTTTTGAGGTGATGTTTCTGGTGTCCTCCGTTGCATTGGACTGAGTCACATCCATGCTGAGTCCATCTTTCTCACAGTCAGGTTAGTGTTTCCAGTTAGGTGGTGTCACCAATGCACTGATGTAATGACACGAGAAAAACTTGAGCTGTCAGTGCGCTCTGCGGACGCGATCGTCTCATGCTTGCGAGATTATAGCTGTTCATCGCGCACGCAAATACTTTTTAAAATCCCTTACGGTTTCGATACGGAGAAATTGAAGCGTGAAATAGAATTCCAGAGTAGCCGCGCGAGTTCTGTCAGGCGCGCTCCAGAGACGCGCACGCGAGCTCTACACACACGCGCTCCACACCGGACTGAGTGTTGAGATGTGTGAGCTCGAGCTGGAGCTAATCACGTGACGTCATGCTTGAGTCCGACCCATCGCTAAACACACACACACACACACACACACACACACACACACACACACACACACACACACATTCAAACAAATAGACATACACACTCAAACACATAGACACATACTCAAACACACACACAGACACACACTAACCCTAGTGCACACACACATAGACACACACTCACGTGTGTGTGTGTCTATGTGTGTGTGCACTAGGGTTAGTGTGTGTGTGTGTGTGTGTGTGTGTGTGTGTGTGTGTGTGTGTGTGTGTCTGAGTATGTGTCTATGTGTTTGAGTGTGTATGTCTATGTGTTTGTGGAAGCACACACACACACACACACACACACACACACACACACACACACACACACACACACACACACACACACACACACACACACACAGACATTCCTCTGGCTAAGTTTCACAGCTTACTTTTCTCCAAATTCTCCATCATAAATCCCATTTTTAATGCGTTTCTCAATGAATTTCAACAATATTTTGTTTCGCTCTGTTTACTTCTGAAACTATTATTTATTTATTTTGGTTCAATCTTCTCGCCCTCTGGCTGTCCATGCTGCTCTTTTTCTGAACCTATTGCTGTTTATTACTCTAGGAGTATTGTATTAATATGTGTTCTTTCATTTATAATTAAACACACACACACAGAGAGAGAGAGAGAGAGAGAGAGAGTGAGAGTGATAAACATAATGTTTTACAAAGCTTTCTGAGTTTTTCTCAGTTTCTCAGCATCAGTCTTAACCTCTTCCTCTGCACTTTCGTCTTTGTGTGTCCCATGTGAATTTATGTTTGTTTGAGTTTTGATTTCTGGGTCATTTTATGGAACTAGTGCCATTTGTGTGTAAAAATAAGTTTAGCAATAAATAGCTGATGCAGCTTTTTTAGACAACACAAAAACCCAGTGCTTTTGTTTGACTTTCATGCTTTTTTCCCTTTCTCTTTCAGCCTTTTTTTCTGATAAAAGCAAAATATATCTATTTAGTTTATTTAATACTGTTAAAAATACATCAACCCACTTGCAGTTTTTGCAATTAATTGAGCTACTCTAAGTATTTGTCGAAATATCAGCATTATTTTCTCTATCTAAGAAGCACCAAGTTTCATGACTTTGAGCACAACATTTGTAATGTCAAATGAAACTGTCTGAAGGCAAATTTATGATTTATGATTTATTAAATTGTATTAATTTAGCTTAAGATGGCAGTGCAATATATTAACACTCAAATTCATGTTTAAATACAGAAATGTACTTTAAAATGTGCATTTTCAAACACTTAAAATGACCTTTTATTCTAAATCCAAAAACAGACCTTTAAAATAAGGCCATTTTGCTGAGCTCAGATATTTTTTGACCTAAATAGAAAATAAATTTGTCCTGGTTATGAACACAATGGACAGTTTTGAATTAAAGCCGAGCATTTAAATAATACAGAAGTGTTTTCAATGTCCCATCATCTGTGCTTCATTTTATTTTCACAATGCTTATATAAATGTGTTACTCAGGGGATTTTTCCAATTAAATATTGATGCTCTCCTTGACATTATGTATAAATTATTCTTT
>NW_027508726.1:167500-170000 GCF_051911475.1 Siphateles boraxobius
TGTGGGGGGTCACTGCAGATGTGTGTGCGGGGTCACTGCAGATGTGTGTGGAGTCACTGCAGATGTGTGTGCGGGGTCACTGCAGATGTGTGTGCGGAGTCACTGCAGATGTGTGTGCGGGGTCACTGCAGATGTGTGTGCGGGGTCACTGCAGATGTGTGTGCGGGGTCACTGCAGATGTGTGTGCGGGGTCACTGCAGATGTGTGTGGGGGGTCACTGCAGATGTGTGTGCGGGGTCACTGCAGATGTGTGTGCGGGGTCACTGCAGATGTGTGTGCGGGGTCACTGCAGATGTGTGTGCGGGGTCACTGCAGATGTTTGTGGGGAGTCACTGCAGATGTGTGTGCGGGGTCACTGCAGATGTTTGTGGGGAGTCACTGCAGATGTTTGTGGGGAGTCACTGCAGATGTGTGTGGGGAGTCACTGCAGATGTGCGTGCGGGGTCACTGCAGATGTGCGTGCGGGGTCACTGCAGATGTGTGTGCGGGGTCACTGCAGATGTGCGTGCGGGGTCACTGCAGATGTGTGTGCGGGGTCACTGCAGATGTGTGTGCGGGGTCACTGCAGATGTTTGTGGGGAGTCACTGCAGATGTGTGTGCGGGGTCACTGCAGATGTTTGTGGGGAGTCACTGCAGATGTTTGTGGGGAGTCACTGCAGATGTGTGTGCGGGGTCACTGCAGATGTCTGTGCGGGGTCACTGCAGATGTGCGTGCGGGGTCACTGCAGATGTGCGTGCGGGGTCACTGCAGATGTGTGTGCGGGGTCACTGCAGATGTGTGTGCAGGGTCACTGCAGATGTGTGTGCGGGGTCACTGCAGATGTGTGTGGAGTCACTGCAGATGTGTGTGCGGGGTCACTGCAGATGTGTGTGCGGGGTCACTGCAGCTGTGTGTGCGGGGTCACTGCAGATGTGTGTGGGGTCAATGGTTTTCAGCATTCGATTTTTTCTAACATGCTGTTAATTGCAGTATTTAGAAAAAGTGTTAAAGCACCTTTTTTCAGTAATTCATGTCATTCCAGGATTACGACTATGTTCTGAGCTCTGCAGAGTTCTGTTGGCCCGTGTTCATGCTGTTCCTGTTTTTTTTCTTTCAGCCCACTGGGGGATTCACATGCTCTTCTGACAGGAGGTGGGTGTAAATCACACACACACACACACACACACACACACACACACACACACACACACACACACACACACACACACACACACACACACCTTCCCTCATCATCGCTCAGACAAGCCAAGGCCAGAACAACTCTCTGGAAAAGTTTCCCAAAACACTAAACAATGCATAACTTCCCGTCTGACACCGCATTACTTCCTTATAATGCATGATCGTCATGCTTTTTTGTGCATTGTTGTGCTTTTACTTAAACTGTGGACTGGAAAACATTCATTAATTTGATGTAGTATTAATCACAGCAATAGATACACAAAATAGCAAGTTTTCATTACGCAGTGATTTGAGAAAGTAATAAAGTGGTCAGGTGATTGACAGGTCAGGCAGCTGTTGGGATTTCATAGACCAGTGAGAAAATTCACACATCAGTGATTAAACATTTATAATGAATCATTGGTGTACTTTTTGTTTTTTATGTTTCGGGTTCACTCTGGGTCACTAGAAAAAAAAGATTCCGCATTTTGTTTTGTGTGTTTTTTCTAAGACATATATAGTTAAATATTATATATATATATATATATATATATATATATATATATATATATATATATATATATATATATATATATAAATAGACACACACACACATACACACACACACACAAACTTTTATATTAGAGGAATATTATATTATTTTATATTATATTGAAATGTATTTTTTCATAATATAGTTCTCATTATTTGTATTATTGATTTTGCAATGCATAATAGTGATGATCCATTTCATCCAACATATTACCGTATATTACATTACATTACATTATTTAAATGTAGTATTATTTAAGAAAGTATTCCTCATTAATTTTCATTGCAACTATTTTTTGTTTATACAATAATGTTTAAATTAGTATTTGATGTTTTTCTGATTTCATGTTGTATTTGTGGAGTGTGCATGTCTATTTGTTGAAATTGCATTGTAATTTTAGCGAATTGCTTTTAACTCCCAGCCACTGTTTAAAATAAGCTATTACTATAAATCCTTCATTTCACCTCTCATCTCTACCATCTCTACCTCTCCATCTCATTCTCTCCATCTCTTCCTCTCCATCCAGTGGCGTCATGCCCATTCAAAGTGGGGAGCACGTGCAAGTACAACGTGCACGTACAAGTTATTAGCTTTTCTGTTAGCTCATAAATTACTCTTTACAAGTTCCTTATTTAAAATATAATAATGAGCAGTGTGATTCAATGATTTAACTAAAGTAATGTTACATATTACATTTGATTTGATTACTTTTTTACATTTCTGTCAAATATTAACCATTTTCAAATAAACGGGGTAGTGTTAACCTTATTCAGCACTGAAATCTGTC
>NW_027508726.1:172500-215000 GCF_051911475.1 Siphateles boraxobius
CTAAAGCCTTTGCTGGTCTCTGGTTTGTAGTTTTCTTCATGTGACCTGTTGACACGAGACACAGACGTCATTACTGCGTAAACTCAGGTTAAATGTGTTGCTCAGAGCCACAGTAAATAACATCATTTAAATAGCAGTTTAAGCACTTCAATTATATTGTCAAATACGTGTTAATCTGTGTGATTCATCTCTCTGCAGAGTAATGGTGGTTTTTAAGGGTGATATACTTGATTCTTGAGCAAATGTGTCATTCATTTCCAGATTTCACGGATGTATTCTGTCTTTTAATGCTCAAAACAAAGAACTCTTATAGGATTGATTGCTTATTGATTAAGTAAGTAAGTAACACACTAGTAACACCATGATTTTGATTTTCACTAAAACTGATCAAATAGGTCATAAGATTTTTATGATATATGATTTTTAAGTCATATGTGGCTCACAAATCAGTTTTTACTTTCTACATCTGGTTTGGCCTGTATCTCTAAACTAATATTATTAAATATCAAGGAGAATTGATTTTTTTGTATGCTGTATATATTTGCATTCAGCAAGGATGCACTAAATCAAAAGTGACATTAAAGACATTTATAATGTTACAAAAGATTATATTTCAAATAAACGATGTTCTTTTGAACTTTCTATTCATCAAAGAATCCTGAAAAATAAAATGTATCACAGTTTCCACAAAAATATGAAGCACAACTATTTTCAATATTGAAAATAATCTTAAATGTTTTTTGAGCATCAAATCATCATATTATACTGATTTCTGAAGTATCATGTGACTCTGAAGACTGGAGTAATGATGCTGAAAATTCAGCTTTGATCACAGGAATAAAATACATTTTGCAATATATTCACATGTATAACAATATATTCACATGTAATTTAAATTGTAATAATTTTTCTCAATATTACTGTTTTTACTGTATTTTTTAAGCAAATAAATGCGCCATTGGTAAGTAGAAGAGACGTATTTTAAAAACATTTAAAATATAGTTCATATTCGATTGAATTGAATTCATCATTTATTTAAAAAACTTCAAAGAGGCTTGTGATGTTTCTGGTCTCTGAATAAGGCTGGATCTTTCCTGATCTCCAAGGAGTAAAATGCAGTTCAATTCAACTCAAAAGCTTTATTGTTCATCCCTACAGGAGTAGAAAAATGTATTTTGACAAAGGCTCAACAAACAATACAAAAAAACAACACAAGTAGCAATTTAAAATAAACAAATAATATTCCATTAAACCCAAAGAAGGAAACAATCTCAGGCATCATTAGTTTACTAAACATGAGCTGTCTGCTATATAAGGGGGTAAGATGAGCCACTCAACTCCAGAAATTAGTTTTTTTGAGGGTTTTTTGTTGGCCGTTGATTAATGCCAATCAATAGCTATTCGGTCATTGATTTAGTCCGCTTTTCTAACCTTTCTTAAATCTTGCAAATACTGCAGTAATTTAATGCATGTTACAGTTTTTCTTGACTGCTTAAAAACTATAACCTGGCTTTTGGATGACAAGCGACATAACTTACCAGTTTTGTAAACATTGTTTTGAATTTTTTGCACCAGTGTGTAAGACTGTTGTAGTGTGTGTGTTTGTTAGGGCTTGTGTGTGATGTCTGAGGGCAAAGTTTGGTTTTTCAGCAGGAGTGAATGGTTTTGAGTGTAGAGTTTCATTTTGACCTGAAAATAGGATGTTTGTGTT
This sequence comes from Siphateles boraxobius, assembly GCF_051911475.1. NCBI lineage: Eukaryota > Metazoa > Chordata > Actinopteri > Cypriniformes > Leuciscidae > Siphateles > Siphateles boraxobius. The sequence continues at coordinate 174,212 of NW_027508726.1, forward strand.
TACTGTTTTGAGAATACGAGGCATAGTTTAAAAAAATGTGTTCAAGCAATCAAGAAAAAAACGGTACTATTAAATGCATGGAAAAAATAGAAAATTACAATAGATTTGATATGAAACATTAAGAAGTAAGTATTTAAAATGGCAATAATTTCTGATAAAATCAAGAAAGACCCAACCTACATTATTCATTTATTTATTTATACATTCATTCATTTATTTGTTTGTAGTTGAAATGTGAAATATTTTTTATTCTGTTTAAGTAAAATGTGTTTTAACTAACTGTCCTTTACCTAATTACCTAAAAGACCTTTGTTATACCGTATAATTATGTTGAAATTGCTGTTGTTTTTTGGCCAGAACTTAAAACCCAATGACATGTAAGTGTTCTCCCCTTCAGTCTTCGAAATCCCACCGCCTGCGTTCAGTCCAGTGTGAATCCCAGTGGAGTTTCCCACATATTCAGAGACCAGTGTGAATTTACCAACCTCCTGTCTGGATCCACTGAACTCAAGACGTTCCTCCTGACTGGGAAACTGGCTGGACTCCCTGTTCTTCCAGCTTCAGCAAAGCATCTAATCCTGGCTTCAGTTACCACTATAACTATGCGCAATTACTCCTGATGTATATTTAGCCAGGCTTACATCAGTCTTTTTATACACTCTCAGAAAAAAAAGGTACAAAAGCTGTCACTTGAACAGTACCCTTCAAAAGCGTTCTAATATGTACCATTTAGGTTCTAATATGTACCATTTAGGTACTAATATGTACCTTTGAGGGACCAATATGCACTCTTCAGGTACAAAGGTGTATCTTTTGAAAAGGTCCAGCCACAGTGACCGCTTTTGTACCTTTTTTTTCTGGGGGGAGTGCATCTTTTTGCAGGAAAGATTTAAAAAAAAAATCACATTGCTCTTTGGATTTGTTTATTAGCTTTTCTGTTCACTGTTTGTACAAAGTTTGATTCTTATAAATTAGTATAAATTCAAAACCGTTTGAAAAGAATAATCCTGTTCTTTCACGAAAATAAATGAGCTACAGTGTTTAAGCATAAAGTCAAAGGCTTGAATACAAATTTTCATTTAGTCGCACCCTCAGGTATACAGATATTATACAATAAAGGCTTTAGCCAAGAATAATGGTCTCATATTTAACTCATCAGACATTCAATACATTTCTGAGACATATCCAAACGTTATTGAAATTAAAAATAAAACCTGCATCTGTGCATGAACTCTTGTTGTCGCCTGTAGACTAATATCACTGTCTGATTTGTAATAATTTTATGTAACTTTGATGCCACTTTCCATGTTGCAGCTATAATCATAACCTTGTTTTATTTTGATTAATTGCATAGTTCTTTTGTATGTTTTATGGGGAAATGGGTGGGATAATGATGACAGAATTGTCATTTTCTGGGTAAACTATCATTTTTAACACCCATTTTTCACTCTGTTGCTCTTATATTTGATATTTCCCAGTGAATACTGATGTATGCAGGAGCAGAGAGGGACTGAGCTGCCATCATCCTGTGAGAAGTGATTCCTGATGCGTGTGCTGGGACCAGAGGCTGGAGAGATACACTCATACTGCAATTATGGGATGTATGGAGCATGACCTGCCAGACTGATGGGGAAAATGGAAGGAAGGCATGAATTAATGGGAAAAAATGGCAGAAAGTGAGGGAGGGAGACTGCAGTTCTGGTGAGTTAAAGGAAATGATGTGTTTGTATGCAGGTGTGCATGTTTATCTAGGGGATTGATTGTATAGATTGTTTATTTGTGTGTGTGTGCGTCCGTATTCGTCAAGGCACCTTTATTTATATAGTGCTTTTTACAATACTGATTGTTTCAAAGTGTGTGTGCTTGTGCGTGTCTGCGTGCCTGCGTTTGTGCGTGCGTGCGCGCGCATTTGTTTTCGTGTGTGTGTGTGTGTGCGCGCGTGTCTGTGCTTGTGTGCGTGCGTGCGCGCGAGTGTGTGTGTGCGTGAGCGCGTGCGGTATTGAGGATGACAAGCGCTCTGTGTGTCACTGTGAGACAGCAGGTGTTACACAGATTCTCCAGCCAGACGAATCGACTTCTCATGCTGATTTACTCAATTGATCAAAACTCTTGGTCACATTCACGATTCAGATTCTGAACATTGTGTTCTCTGATGTGGTGAAGCAACACATCAGAGCAAAAAGTCTTGGGTCATAATGTGTTTATAGAAATGTAGCAAAAGAAACTGGAATTTTATAGAAATGATTTTATATTTTATAATTTTATAAAAGGTCCCACTTTATATTAAGTGGCTTTAACTACTATGTACTTTCATCGAAAAATAAGTACAATCTAGGCCTACGTATTGTGTTGATGTTGTATTGTAAAACACTTGTGCTGCTATGTGTAATACGGGTGAGGTTAGGGTCAGGTGTGTGTGATACGGGTGAGGTTAGGGTCAGGTGTGTGTGATACGGGTGAGGTTAGGGTCAGGTGTGTGTGATACGGGTGAGGTTAGGGTCAGGTGTGTGTGATACGGGTAAGGTTAGGGTCAGGTGTGTGTGATACGAGGTGTGTGATATGGGTAAGGTTTGGGTCAGGTGTGTGTGATACGGGTGAGGTTAGGGTCAGGTGTGTGCGATACGGGTGAGGTTAGGGTCAGGTGTGTGTGATACGGGTGAGGTTAGGGTCAGGTGTGTGTGACACGGGTAAGGTTAGGGTCAGGTGTGTGTGATACGGGTGAGGTTAGGGTCAGGTGTGTGTGATACGGGTGAGGTTAGGGTCAGGTGTGTGTGATACGGGTAAGGTTAGGGTCAGGTGTGTGTGATACGAGGTGTGTGATATGGGTAAGGTTTGGGTCAGGTGTGTGTGATACGGGTGAGGTTAGGGTCAGGTGTGTGTGATACGGGTAAGGTTAGGGTCAGGTGTGTGTGATACGAGGTGTGTTATATGGGTAAGGTTTGGGTCAGGTGTGTGTGATACGGGTGAGGTTAGGGTCAGGTGTGTGTGATACGGGTGAGGTTAGGGTCAGGTGTGTGTGATACGGGTGAGGTTAGGGTCAGGTGTGTGTGATACGGGTAAGCTTAGGGTCAGGTGTGTGTGATACGAGGTGTGTGATATGGGTAAGATTTGTAATGGAAATTTCTTTTGAATGTATCTTTTGAAACTTATATCTGCTTGTGTGTTTTACAAAACATAGATGTGTTGAGGAAGTTGCAGGATGCATTAATATTCTTTGCAAATAGTTCAATAGTGTCTTCTTTGCAAAGAGGTCAAAGGGACAGTGCAAGGGGACAGAATGATTAGTTTTTCTTAGCAATAGATAATTTAGAGTGCATCAAGAGCGAGACATGTTTGGTTAGGTGTTTCTTAAAGTGACATTTGTGCTGACTGTGGAGATGCATTGATAAGGGTAGGGGAACTGAAAACTGTCCACGTGCAGGGGCCTTAGTCCAAAGATCTTCAGAGGAGGGGTGATCTTTTGGGTATATAAACTCTGTGAAAAGAGAAGACTTTTGCCCTTCTCATGTCAGACTCTGTCTGTGTGTGAACTGCCTTTCTTGCAAGAAATAAATACGTATACTTATAACTTTCGAGATCTTCATTTGTTCTTCAACTGTTGTATAAGGTGTTGAAAGAATTTCCACAACAGATTTCAGTCAGGTGTGTGTGATACGGGTGAGGTTAGGGTCAGGTGTGTGTGATACGGGTATGGTTAGGGTCAGGTGTGTGTGATACGGGTAAGGTTAGGGTCAGGTGTGTGTGATAGGAGGTGTGTGATATGGGTAAGGTTTGGGTCAGGTGTGTGTGATATGGGTGAGGTTTGGGTCAGGTGTGTGTGATACGGGTGAGGTTAGGGTCAGGTGTGTGTGATACGGGTGAGGTTAGGGTCAGGTGTGTGTGATACGGGTAAGGTTAGGGTCAGGTGTGTGTGATACGGGTAAGGTTAGGGTCAGGTGTGTGTGATACGGGTGAGGTTAGGGTCAGGTGTGTGTGATACAGGTAAGGTTAGGGTCAGGTGTGTGTGATACAGGTAAGGTTAGGGTCAGGTGTGTGTGATACGGGTAAGGTTAGGGTCAGGTGTGTGTGATACAGGTAAGGTTAGGGTCAGGTGTGTGTGATACGGGTAAGGTTAGGGTCAGGTGTGTGTGATACGGGTAAGGTTAGGGTCAGGTGTGTGTGATACGGGTGAGGTTAGGGTCAGGTGTGTGTGATACAGGTAAGGTTAGGGTCAGGTGTGTGTGATACGGGTGAGGTTAGGGTCAGGTGTGTGTGATACGGGTAAGATTAGGGTCAGATGTGTGTGATACGGGTGAGGTTAGGGTCAGGTGTGTGTGATACAGGTAAGGTTAGGGTCAGGTGTGTGTGATACGGGTAAGGTTAGGGTCAGGTGTGTGTGATACGGGTGAGGTTAGGGTCAGGTGTGTGTGATACGGGTAAGGTTAGGGTCAAGTGTGTGTGATACGGGTGAGGTTAGGGTCAGGTGTGTGTGATACAGGTGAAGTTAGGGTCAGGTGTGTGTGATACGGGTAAGGTTAGGGTCAGGTGTGTGTGATACGAGGTGTGTGATATGGGCAAGGTTTGGGTCAGGTGTGTGTGATACGGGTGAGGTTTGGGTCAGGTGTGTGTGATATGGGTAAGGTTTGGGTCAGGTGTGTGATACGGGTGAGGTTTGAGTCAGGTGTGTGTGATACGGGTGAGGTTAGGGTCAGGTGTGTGTGATACGGGTAAGATTAGGGTCAGATGTGTGTGATACGGGTGAGGTTAGGGTCAGGTGTGTGTGATACAGGTAAGGTTAGGGTCAGGTGTGTGTGATACGGGTGAGGTTAGGGTCAGGTGTGTGTGATACGGGTGAGGTTAGGGTCAGGTGTGTGTGATACGGGTAAGGTTAGGGTCAAGTGTGTGTGATACGGGTGAGGTTAGGGTCAGGTGTGTGTGATACGGGTGAGGTTAGGGTCAGGTGTGTGTGATACAGGTGAAGTTAGGGTCAGGTGTGTGTGATACGGGTAAGGTTAGGGTCAGGTGTGTGTGATACGAGGTGTGTGATATGGGCAAGGTTTGGGTCAGGTGTGTGTGATACGGGTGAGGTTTGGGTCAGGTTTGTGTGATATGGGTAAGGTTTGGGTCAGGTGTGTGTGATACGGGTGAGGTTTGGGTCAGGTGTGTGTGATACGGGTGAGGTTAGGGTCAGGTGTGTGTGATACGGGTGAGGTTAGGGTCAGGTGTGTGTGATACGGGTGGGTTTAGGGTCAGGTGTGTGGTACGGGTAAGGTTAGGGTCAGGTGTGTGTGATACGGGTGAGGTTAGGGTCAGGTGTGTGTGATACGGGTGAGGTTAGGGTCAGGTGTGTGTGATACGGGTGAGGTTAGGGTCAGGTGTGTGTGATACGGGTGAGGTTAGGGTCAGGTGTGGGTGATACGGGTGAGGTTAGGGTCATGTGTGTGCGATACGGGTAAGGTTAGGGTCAGGTGTTTGTGTTATGGGTCGGTTTAAGTCTGGGTTAGTAAGGGAAGGGTCAACAGTGTAATTACAAATGTAATTACATAAATTTATTACAGCTATAATTACATGCAGGTATTTTTAAAATATAGTACAATGTAATATGTATAAACATGTATGTACACAATAAGTCCATTGTATCAAATCATTAATTTCAATATTAGTACATAGTAGTTAAAGCCACTTAATATAAAATGGGACCGATTAAATAAATAAAAATTTAAAAAAAAGAAGATCGCGTAGAATATTAATCATTTTCTTTTACACAACCATTTTACTGCCTTTCTCTGACATTTACATTTAAATTGGTCATTTTTGGCTGCTGTGCCTTTTAGACTTCTGTGCAAATGTTCTTTTCACGCTTGAAACAGCTTTGCTGTCAGTCTAATATAGTGTTTAACTTCTCCATCCTTCAATAACAACCTTTCAGCAAAGCCTGAATTACTCTGACGCTAAGACGGTCACAAAGGCCACACAGATGCAATTATTTTAAAAAATACACTGTACTCTTCTGTTTTAAAATATCAGGGAAAATTACTGTATCATATCTGACACACATATTTTAAATGCTCCTAAATTATCAATATGAACAAAACCGTCTGTCGTCTGATCAACAGTTTAAACTGTTTTATCAAATAAAAGTCTTTTAGTATACTTGTACAAACGTCAGCTCGAGCTTCACATGTCTTTCTGCCGTCAAATCTGCACTGATTTATAGAAAGAATACATAAAAATAACTCTGAGATTGTTAGCAATATGTTAAGGATAAACACTTACTGGAGTACAGGAACATAGTTTTACTCGATTTTTATGAATAAGAATAACACATAAAGATAATTTTTTTTACTCCATGTTATTTACTACCCAGAAAACAAAATCCATTCCCACAATGCACCTACGAATGAATGTGTTTAAAACCAAATAATCAGTTTTGATCAATGAAATGAAGTGAAATCAAGCTCTACAAACCTTTATACACATATATGACAGCCCACTTTGATTCAGGACTGTTTGTGTCGCATCATTACTTGTAATTGTGAGTGGAGTCACGCTCGTTATTCATGATGCGTGAGCTGAAACAAAAGTTTCCAAAGGCTTCGAAAAAACTCCATACATTTGTAAAAGGGAGAAAGAAAGAGAGAGAGAGCTCATAAACTCAGGCTCCTGCAAAAATATCTCGGATAATTGAACAGGTTATGCTTTTTATATACACACTTGTGATTGCCAAGAAAAATGATTTTGTATTTGACTATGATAAATGACATTTAATCTGATTACTGCAGCGAGAGAGGGAATATTTTGTCCATGTATGGGACGGTGTGTCTGGGGTTTGAGCTTCATTTGAGACCGAATTTGATTTAAACTGCATTTAAAGACACGTCAGAAAAACTTCTGTTGCCCCTTTTGCACAGAGAGAAAACTGAGTCGGGTTTTCTCCTAAACTCAGAGGTGGACAGTAACAAAGTACATTTACTTGAGTACTGTACTTAAGTACACTTTTTGTGTATCTCTACTTCACTTGAGTATTATTTTTTCTGGAAACTTTTTACTTTAACTTCACTACATTTGAAAGACAAATATCATAATTTTTACTCTACTACATTTCTGTCAACGTCCTTGAGTAGAAAGTAGTTATGTTAGGGAGGGCATGATTATTTCTGTCTCTAAAACATGATTGTTTTTTTTGCGGCTGACAGACAAGCCTATCGGTAATCACTGAAGTCGTGAAGTTTGACGATTTGTACGATTTCTCTTTACTAGTGATCTGTGAGAGACAGTATCGTTGTCACGAGTAATGGTTTGAAAGTTTTGTTTTCATGGCAAATAAGTATTTATGTTGTGCTGTTTGTTAAAGCAGTATTGCTGTTGGGTAGTTATTCAGTTATGGTTGTAGCTAGGTTTTTTATTTTTATTTACATACCACTGGATTCATATGTACATGAATGGATACACATAGATGTGTACTTCTTTTGGGGTGGTAGGAGTGTTAAATAAAAAAAGAAGATGATTATGGCTGTCTTTTTTAGGGGTGCGCCGATCCGATACTCAGTATCGGTATTGCGCCGATACTAGCAATATTTCCCGGATCGGGTATCGCCAGACGAGACCATCCAAATCCGATCCGATATTGTATAGCCTACGTATGTTATTGTTATACAACACAAAAGGCACAAAAACATTATAAAGCACTATAATGTTTTCGTGTACTGTATTCCAAGATTTCTGAAGCCATTACATATAGTTTGATGTGAGGTACAGATTTAAATCGTTAAATTAATCTTCACCTAAGTGCTTCCCTCCGCTGCGGCTGTCAGTCATTCTCAGCACTCAAACAGTGCGTCACGCTCGGGTAAAACAGTCAACACGATGAAACTCTCAGTGTCAGTGTATTCACTAGGTTGCTTCAGAGGCATAAGGTCCTGTAATAATGCAACAATAATATAACAATGCATTGACATTTACTTTGTACTTTTGATACTCAAGTACTTTTAAAAACAAGTACTTCTGTAATTTTACTTAAATCGTAAAAATCGGTCTTTACAACTTTTACTTGTAACAGAGTAATATTTGACCAGTAGTATCTGTACTTTCACTCAAGTAAGGAAGTTGTGTACACACACCAGCCTAAACTGTTGCTTGGATGCTGAGTGGTTGCTATTCAGATGCTAAGACTTAAAGGCCCAAGTAAAAACCCTTACGAAAGTTTACCATGGTTTTATTGTGGTTAAGTGTAGTTTTTTGGCAGATTGATTACCATTTGTATAAACAATTTCCATGATTAAACTATGGTTAGTGTAGCAAACCCCTGGTTAATTTGTGGTTATCATGTTTTTTGGGGGTTATTTGTAGTTAAAACCATGGTTAATTTGCGGTTACCATGTTTTGTGGTGTTTATTTGTAGTTAAAACCATGGTTAATTTGCGGTTACCATGTTTTGTGGTGTTTATTTGTAGTAAAACCATGGTTAATTTGCAGTTACCATGTTTTTTTTGTTTTTTTTTTTGTTGCAAACCCATGATTAATTAGTGGTTACCATGTTTTTGTTTTGTTTTTGTTTTTATTGCAAACCTATGATTAATTTGTGGTTACCATGTTTTTTGGATTTATTTGTAGTAAAACCATGGTTAATTTGTGGTTACCATGTTTTGTGGGGTTTATTTGTAGTAAAACCATGGTTAATTTGCAGTTACCATGTTTTTTTTGTTTTTGTTTTTGTTGCAAACCCATGATTAATTTGTGGTTACCATGTTTTTTTTGTTTTTGTTTTTTTGTTGCAAACCCATGATTAATTTGTGGTTACCATGTTTTTTTGTTTGTTTTTGTTTTTGTTGCAAACCCATGATTAATTTGTGGTTACCATGTTTTTGTTTTGTTTTTGTTTTTATTGCAAACCTATGATTAATTTGTGGTTACCATGTTTTTTGGATTTATTTGTAGTAAAACCATGGTTAATTTGTGGTTACCATGTTTTTTTTGTTTTTGTTTTTATTGCAAACCCATGATTAATTTGTGGTTACCATGTTTTTTTGTTTGTTTTTGTTGCAAACCCATGATTAATTAGTGGTTACCATGTTTTTGTTTTGTTTTTGTTTTTATTGCAAACCTATGATTAATTTGTGGTTACCATGTTTTTTTTGTTTTTGTTTTTTTGTTGCAAACCCATGATTAATTTGTGGTTACCATGTTTTTTTGTTTGTTTTTGTTTTTGTTGCAAACCCATGATTAATTTGTGGTTACCATGTTTTTGGGATTTATTTGTAGTAAAACCATGGTTAATTTGTGGTTACCATGTTTTGTGGGGTTTATTTGTAGTAAAACCATGGTTAATTTGCAGTTACCATGTTTTTTTGTTGTTGTTGTTTTTTGTTGCAAACCCATGATTAATTTGTGGGTACCATGTTTTTTGTTTGTTTTTGTTGCAAACCCATGATTAATTTGTGGTTACCATGTTTTTTTTTTTTTTTTTTTTGCAAACCCATGATTAATTTGTGGTTACCATTTTTTTTTTTTTGTTGTTGTTGCAAATCCATGATTAATCTGTGGTTACCATGTTTTTTTTGTTTTTTGTTACAAACCCATGATTAATTTGTGGTTACCATTTTTTTTGTTTGTTTTTTGTTGCAAACCCATGATTAATTTGTGGTTACCATGTTTTTTTTGTTTTTTGTTGCAAACCCATGATTAATTTGTGGTTACCATTTTTTTTTTTTTTTGCAAACCCATGATTAATTTGTGGTTACCATTTTTTGTTTTGTTTTTTGTTGCAAACCCATGATTAATTTGTGGTTACTGTCAGGGTTGTTGCAGGATGCCGAAGACGAGGACACGGGAACTGAAGTATAGTTGATTTATTTACAAACTAAACTTACAGGAACATACAGAAACAAAGGAAACTCCAGGACTTCAAAAACACACAACCTTACATCGACGACGACCAACAAACACTGAGGGAGAACACAAGGCTTAAATGAACAGGGACTAATATGATAATTAACAGAACACAGGTGACGGGAATAACTAATCAGACAGAGCGGGAAAACTAACAGGACTGAACCAAAATCACAAACACAGAGGGAACCAAAATCACAAACACAGGGGAAACCAAGATCACAAAACAAAACTCAAACATACTGAAACGTGACAGTACCTCCCACCTCCCCGAAGGCGCGTCCTCGCGCCGTATAACATCCAAAGGGGTGGGAGGGTGGGCGCCCTTGAGGCTGACGAGGGCATGGTGGTGCAGGGACGGGAAGCCTCCAGGGCGGAGCTGGTAGCTCGGGGAACCGGGGTGGAACAGGCTGTGGGCGTGGCCAGGGCGGAGCAGGCTGTGGGCGTGGCCAGGGCGGAGCAGGCTGTGGGCGTGGCCAGGGCGGAGCTGTCGGAGTAGGCTGTGGGCGTGGCCAGGGCGGAGCTGTCGGAACCCGGCTGTGAGCGTGGCCAGGGCGGAGCTGTCGGACCCTCGGGCGTCCAGGGCGGAGCTGTCGGACCCTCGGGCGTCCAGGGCGGAGCTGTCGGACCCTCGGGCGTCCAGGGCGGAGCTGTCGGACCCTCGGGCGTCCAGGGCGGAGCTGTCGGACCCTCGGGCGTCCAGGGCGGAGCTGTCGGACCCTCGGGCGTCCAGGGCGGAGCTGTCGGACCCTCGGGCGTCCATGGTGGAGCTGACCCTTCGGGCGGCCATGGCGGTGAGGACCCTTCGGGTGGGCGCCCCCCCAAAATTTTAATGGAGAAATTGACAGGAAAGGGGGGATCCGGCAGCAACGAGGGTCTTGGGCTGGGCAGGACCAGCGGCAAAGGAAACCCTGGGCCGGACAGGACTGGCGCAGGATCAGTGGGCTCTGGTGCAGGATCAGTGGGCTCTGGTGCATCTGGTGCAGGATCAGTGGGCTCTGGTGCATCTGGTGCAGGATCAGTAGGCTCTGGTGCAGGATCAGTGGGCTCTGGTGCATCTGGTGCAGGATCAGTAGGCTCTGGTGCAGGATCAGTGGGCTCTGGTGCATCTGGTGCAGGATCAGTAGGCTCTGGTGCAGGATCAGTGGGCTCTGGTGCATCTGGTGCAGGATCAGTAGGCTCTGGTGCAGGATCAGTGGGCTCTGGTGCAGGATCAGTGGGCTCTGGTGCAGGATCAGTGGGCTCTGGTGCAGGATCAGTGGGCTCTGGTGCAGGATCAGTGGGCTCTGGTGCAGGATCAGTGGGCTCTGGTGCAGGATCAGTGGGCTCTGGTGCAGGATCAGTGGGCTCTGGCGCAGGATCAGTGGGCTCTGGCGCAGGATCAACGGGCTCTGGCGCAGGATCAACGGGCTCTGGCGCAGGATCAACGGGCTCTGGCGCAGGATCAACGGGCTCTGGCGCAGGATCAACGGGCTCTGGCGCAGGATCAACGGGCTCTGGCGCGGAACTGGACGGGGCCAGCACATCATGGGACTCGGAACTGGACGGGGCCAGCACATCATGGGACTCGGAACTGGACGGGGCCAGCACATCATGGGACTCGGAACTGGACGGGGCCAGCACATCATGGGACTCGGAACTGGACGGGGCCAGCACATCACGGGACTCGGAACTGGACGGGGCCAGCACATCACGGGACTCGGAACTGGACGGGGCCAGCACATCATGGGACTCGGAACTGGACTCATGGGCCAGAGCTGATGTGCGTGTAGCCCACACACACAGAACATCATGGGACTCGGAACTGGACTCATGGGCCAGAGCTGATGTGCGTGTAGCCCACACACACAGAATCGCCGCACACATCACAATCAGCGCTGTGTCTTCTCGTGTGGACTCACGTGTGGTGTGTTCAGGCAGGCAGGCGATGGGTTCAGGCTCTGGCTCGAAGACTGGCTCCGGCTCTTGCTCGAAGACTGGCTCTGGAACAGCAGACACTGGCTCCGGTTCTGGCGGGCTTGGAACTGATTGGAGTGGGAGATCTTCTACGAGGTAGTTGGATCCACACGCCCATAGCGTGTGATCCACAAACTCATAAAAGGACATATTGAGGTCCTTCACCAGAATTATCTGGGCTAGCGGGTCCTTCAGACCACCCCAGAAACTCTGCTTCAGTTCCTCTTCATCCAACGTCACATCATCATAGAGCTCTAGGTAACGCCCCGCATACTCTTCTAATGAACGCTCACCTTGAAAGAGGATAGGTGTGTGAAATGGTTTCACCTTTTTGTTCTTCCTCCTTTGGCTCATTTTCGGTTTTTGTATGGTTGGTCGTTCTGTCAGGGTTGTGGCAGGATGCCGAAGACGAGGACACGGGAACTGAAGTATAGTTGATTTATTTACAAACTAAACTTACAGGAACATACAGAAACAAAGGAAACTCCAGGACTTCAAAAACACACAACCTTACATCGACGACGACCAACAAACACTGAGGGAGAACACAAGGCTTAAATGAACAGGGACTAATTTGATAATTAACAGAACACAGGTGACGGGAATAACTAATCAGACAGAGCGGGAAAACTAACAGGACTGAACCAAAATCACAAAACAAAACTCAAACATACTGAAACGTGACAGTTACCATGTTTGTTTTTTGTTTAGTTTTTTGTTGCAAACCCATGATTAATTTGTGGTTACCATGTTTTTTTTTTGTTTTGTTTTTTGTTGCAAACCCATGATTAATTTGTGGTTACCATTTTTTTTTTTTTTGCAAACTCATGATTAATTTGTGGTTACCATGTTTTTTTGGGTTTATTTGTAGTAAAACCATGGTTAATTTGTGGTTACCATGTTTTTTGTTTTGTTTTTTTTGTAGTTAAACCATGGTTAATTTGTGGTGACCATGTTTTTTTTGGGTTATTTGTAGCGAACCCATGGTTAATTTGTGGTTACCATGTTTTTTTGGGTTTATTTGTAGTAAAACCATGGTTAATTTGCGGTTACCATGTTTTTTGGGGTTTATTTGTAGTAAAACCATGGTTAATTTGTGGTTACCAAGGTTTTTTTAATTTATTTTTATTTGTAGGGAACCCATGATTAATTTGTGGTTACCGTGTTTTGTGTGTTTTTTTTATTTAGTAAAACCATGGTTAATTTGGGGTTACCATGTTTTTTGAGGTTTTTTTTGCAGTAAAACCATGGTTAATTTGTGGTGACCATGTTTTTTTGGGGGTTATTTGTAGTAAACCCATGGTTAATTTGTGGTTACTATGTTTTTTTGGGTTTATTTGTAGTAAAACCATGGGTAATTTGTGGTTACCATGTTTTTTTGGGTTTATTTGTAGTAAAACCATAGTTAATTTGCGGTTACCATGTTTTTTTGGTTTTATTTGTGGTAAAACCATGGGTAATTTGTCGTTACCATGTTTTTTTGGTTTTATTTGTGGTAAAACCATGGGTAATTTGTGGTTACCATGTTTTTTTGGGTTTATTTGTAGTAAAACCATGGTTAATTTGTGGTTACCAAGGTTTTTTTTTTTCGTTTTGTAGTAAAACCATGGTTAATTTGTGGTTACCATGTTTTTTTTAGTTTTTTTTATTTGTAGCGAACCCATGATTAATTTGTGGTTACCATGTTTTTTGGGGTTTATTAGTAGTAAAACCATGGTTAATTTGGGGCTACCATGTTTTGTTTTGTTTTTTGTAGTAAAACCATGGTTAATTTGTAGTTACCATGTTTTTTGGGGTTTATTTGTAGTAAAACCATGGTTAATTTGTGGTTACCATGTTTTTTGGTGTTATTTGTAGTAAAACAACGGTTAATTTTTGTAATTTTCCTCAAATCTCTCTGACGTGTGCCTCAAGCCTCAAGCCTGAGATTTATGAGATACACTGCAAATACCTGTCAAATTTTAACACTTAGGATTTGTTCAAATCCCTGACTGACCCTATAGATACAAGCACTAATAGTGTTGTTCCCTTAGCAAAGCTCATTTCTGTCCGTCTTGAGCATGAATGTGTCCCTCAGCGTCTGTGTACAGTGTAATGACATGATTCAGTGAAGCGCACAGCCTCATAGTGTCATTTCCCTGGCAATCTCTAACAGTTTACTGCTGAAAAATCTGGCTTCACAGTGAGATCTAATTATTATAATTTTGTGTGAAGTGAACAAGAATACTCTAAACATGTTCCAAAAAAAGTTTCGTTGACCTTTATTATTTAACCCTTTCATGCATATATGTCACTACAGTAGACCGCTATTCAAAATGCATGTGATTGCATATGCATGGGTTTTAATGACAGAGTTCACAGAGTGTATCAATCACTACAGTGAAAATAGTGCATCCTCCTATACATTGTTCCCAAGTGGCAAACCGTTGTATGTGGAATGTTTTTTTTTCTCCAAACCAAGATGGCCGACGGCCAGCAATAAATTTCGCTTTACTCGTTACATCAAAATTTAATCTGATTATTAGAGATGCGCGGATGGGCTATTATTTCATCCGCAACCGCATCACAAAACTCATCATACGTCCGCCATCCATCCGCACCAATGTTTTTGACCAATTTTCCCGCATGCCATCCGCTGATACAAGGCGCTGCTGATGACAGCCGCTAGACTAGAAACCGCCCGCCACCCGCCCGAATTTAATTTAAATATTTTTTTTCGTCACGTCATCCGCCTGATCCGCGGTTTATCCGCGGAGTCCGTGGCTATAATCGCCAACCGCGCATCTCTACTGATTATGTAATGCACATTACTTGTAATGCGTTACTCACTGCGTTACTCACAACATTAGAAAAGTAATCTTGATTACATAATGCATTTGCAATGCGTTACTTTACTCGTTACATCAGAAAGTAATCTGATTACGTAATGCACATTACTTGTAGTGCGTTACTCGCAACATTAGAAAAGTAATCTTGATTACGTAATGCACTTGCAATGCGATACTTTACTCATTACATCAGAAAGTAATCTGATTACGTAATGCATGCTACTTGTAGTGCGTTACATCAAAAAGTAATCAGATTACACAATGCATGTTACTTGTAATGTGTTTCTTTACTTGTTACATCAAAAAGTAATCTGATTACACAATGCATGTTACTTGTAATGTGTTTCTTTACTTGTTACATCAAAAAGTAATCTGATTACACAATGCATGTTACTTGTAATGTGTTTCTTTACTTGTTACATCAAAAAGTAATCGGATTACTTAATGCATGTTACTTGTAATGTGTTACTTAACATTAAAAAGTGATTTGATTATGTAATGCATGTGACTTGTAATGTGTTTCTTTACTCGTTACATCAAAAAGTAATCTGATTGTACAATGCACATCACTTTTAATGCGTTACTTACTTGTTTCATCAAAAAAGTAATCTGAATATGCAATTGTAATGCGTTACCCAAAACACTGCTCATTTCAGATGAGACTGAAAATACCTGATAACTAGTTTTTCCACAGTCAAAAAATATTAATAGATCACTGTAGATTTCAGTCTGAGGTTTTCTCATAGAGGAGAGCTATGGTGGAAATGTGTCCATTTGGAACATTATCAGAATTATCCAACCCGATCTCACAGCAATTTGTACGAATTTTACGAGGTGGCTAATTCGTACGAATTCATATGACCTCACTGAATTCATACGAATGACCTACCCCTGACCCCGCCCCTAAACCTACACATCACGTGGGTTTAGACAAATCGCACAAATTCGTATGAGTGAGGTTGTATGAATTTGTACGAATTAGCCACCTTTTAATCACTCGTACGAATTGGTAGTGAGAAAGCGTTGATTTATCAGCTGATAAGGGTAATTCGACATACTCTGTCAGACTGGAGGGAGTGTGAGTTGGGTTTCCACAGAGCTGTACCTCCACCAGATCTTTGATGTCTGAACATGAGAATGTGATTTCATCAAAGGCAACGTTCAACTTATATGAAGTTCTTCTCCATCTACTGGTCAAATGGGAAACAACTAAATTGTGTTTGCAATAGTATATTTTTTATATATATATTATAGTTTTCACATGATTTTTTTTTATTGGTTTGTTAAATACACACAATATTGTGTTATTACTGTATTATGTTTAATGTTTGGTTAATGTTTCACTAAAATGCAAACTGTCCACTCAAGTGGACATCTGAAAATCTCTTTGAAAAATGTGTTTAAAAAAAGTTCAGATATTGTTTTTCATGCCCAAGCAGCAATAAAAACACATAGGGAAAAGATTGAGGTTATTAACATAATTCATGCATGAGAGGGTTATTCTGCAGCTATCATGTTGTTCAGAGTCGATTGTAATATGTTGACTTATTTTTTTAAACTGTAGGTCAACTGTTTTACTATTATTTTTTCTTTATTATTTTTTATAATTAGAATAATTATTATTTTATTGGTGGTGATAAAAGTATATTTGTATACTTTATCTATGGGCTTTTTGCCTTTTATTAGATAAAAATAGACAGAAAATTATTGGGTAAAGAGATGAATGGAGCGAGGACATACAACTTGCATTTCTACAGATAAACAGTACTGAATAATCATATAATAGTGTTAGTCATCAGTAATTTGTCCCATGCTGTTTTCACGCCATGTCGTAATTAACATAAGACTGGGAATTATGTATTTCTATGGCAACACTATCAATGCCTAAATGAAAATGAAGGGCTCAAATGGTACAAGTTGAGCTCTCAAAAAAAATCCAGCCTACAAGTCGTAACTACAAGGATGTGAACGTTGAAATCTCATAATTACGGTAATTATGACATAGTGTGAACAGAACGCACCTGCAGTTAAAGGCATGGCTGTCAACAAGCAAAATCTAAGGGAAGACATTTTTCAAAAAGAAAAATTTACAATTACCATTCAAATAAATGTTTAAACAAATTACAGTCTAAAAAACATATTCAGAAATCTTGTCTTTTTTACTAGTGTTCTTGATTTAAGAAATTTTAATATTTTACTGAAAAACAAGACAAAAATATTGAGGAAATAGTTCCTTTTTTGCATTGCATGTCTATCATTATTGTAATGCAAATATTGTTGTATACAGTATAATACCTAGTTTTGTAGCATATATTGTTTGCATGTTGCACTCAGACACAAATAAAGCAGCACATCTTGTCTTGGCCTGAACACAAGATTGGCAGGCGTGTAAATCGATAGGAAACAGCTTTTCAAGTTCAGCATCACTGTTGTCATTCTTACAACAGGCCATAATAACACCGGGCCATTAATTACATCTGGTTCCTGTTTCCACAGTTCCCATTATCACACCCGGAGGTTGAATGTCACTGATAATTGGTTCCTTTTACATCACATCAATAGACAGGCCTAATCCACCCACTACAGAAGTATGCAAGTACGCGACATGGGTCATGCATACTAATTTATATTTGAGAAAGAAGTTCCGGGAAGTTTGGTCCTATAACACACAGCTTTCAAAAGTCACAATGAGGCTAAATGCTATACAATAGCTTCCTCTAGTGGACAGTGGAGTTAAATTGTAATCTCTGTGTTTGCTAAGCATAACCATTGCTATGATTTTACAAGGTGCTTGTTCAGATTACTAACCCAAAGTCTTAAACTTGTTAAAAATACATTATAAACAATAGCAACCATCCATGTGGTGGAGCTTTTTTTTAAAGAAAAAAAGATTTCCCACTAGAGACCTGCGCGGGACACAATTTTCAGACCCGCTCCCGCCGGCTCCCGCAGTGTCCAGTCCCGCTCCCGCCCGCTCCCGCAAAGATTTGTCATTTTTAGTGCCGCTCCCGTCCGCATCTGTGATATAATGTCCCGCTCCCGCCCGCACTTTCTGTCATACAAAAGGTCTTGGGGAAAAAAATGCGTGCGCACAAAATTCCTTACCAATACTTGGTAACATATTTATTGGTAACCCTGCATATGTTCAACCATACAAAACATTAAATAGGCATCAGTAACTAACGCCAACAAAGATAAACATTAATCGGCCCAAATTCCATTAGGCTTAACCAGGGGCGTCATGCAAGCCAAATTCTGAGGGGGCACAATCTGAGACGTTGCAATTGTTTTCTGACGGGTGATATGGATTATGTTAGGAGGGGTCGGGGGGTTTCTCCCCCTGAAATTTTTTTAAATTCTGGCTGCTAAACATACCATTTCAATGCAGTTTGGGAGGGACAGAAATACCTTAACTGAGCTAGCAGCAACCCTCTATCTGAGGACTAAGTTAAAGTATCTATTTTGTAAGTTTATGTAAAAGACAGGTTGATGAAAGAACTGTAAGCTCAAATTGAAAAGCTTTTGAAGTCTACTTCATTAAAGCATGTTTACACACACACTTACTGTACACTTAGGCCTACTACACATGATTTTAAAAAACAGTACCATTGCAGTTTTTATGTTATGATTTTGAATTGGTATGTGACCTAAGAACGATCTTACATTAAAGGTACATAAAGGTGCTGAGGTCTGACTTTGTGGTGCTCTAAAATTAAGTTATTTTAATATTAATATGTGATGAAGTACTTTGAAAGAAGTTTGATAGATTTCAGTGCTGAATAAGGTTAACACTACCCCGTTTATTTGAAAATGGTTCATATTTGACAGAAATGTAAAAAAGTAATCAAATCAAATGTAATATGTAACATTACTTTAGTAAAATCATTGAAATAATGTAGTTACATTGCTCATTATTATATTTTAAATAAGGAACTTGTAAAGAGTAATTTATGATCTAACAGAAAAGCTAGTAACTTGTAACTTGTACATTTAACCTACTATGGCTTCTTGGCTTTGTATGGCAGGCAGTAACGTTAGCCAAATAGTTTACGGTTAGACTAGGCTAGCTATCGATAACGTTACACTGACACAACTTAAGTTAATGCTCTGAATTCCCATTCAAATCCATAACTTTTTAATCAAGTTAAAATTTCCAGGTCAACCACAAAAAATCCCACTACCTTTTAATATCATCCGATAACTAATTCAATGCCGATTTGTTGCTTTGCCCACTTACCACTTCAAGACCATCTGTAAAACATTGCCAGCTCAACGTGCGAGACGAGTGAGTTGCTTGAACATACACAGCAAAGATTCTAGAGCGATACGCGCGTAGCGCTCTAGATTTGATATACACAGACACCATATTAGGAAAAAGGGGCGGGCTGATGCTGACCGATTTATTACACATCCAGAAGAATACATTTGAGTCGTTATAGGCTCTTGTAATTATGGAGCATAATAGGAATAAAGTTGTGGCAAAAAAATGATCAGGGAGGAAAAATCTGAGGGGGCACGTGCCCCTCACTTTGAATGGGCATGACGCCACTGGGCTTAACATGTAACATAAAAACAGCCTTAGGCATTGCCTACACATAGGAACATTTGCAAAACGGATAATTCTTATCTACTATATTATAGACTTCACTATATCACTGGCCATTTAAACATTTAAAATATGATCACAAAACACGAAACGGTCCAATATTACGTACAGCATAATATTCACAACAGTACTAACAGCTAACAGTAACCAAAAACAAAAATATATTCGATTAGGT
This sequence comes from Siphateles boraxobius, assembly GCF_051911475.1. Classification (NCBI taxonomy): domain Eukaryota; kingdom Metazoa; phylum Chordata; class Actinopteri; order Cypriniformes; family Leuciscidae; genus Siphateles; species Siphateles boraxobius. Next base: position 193,644 of record NW_027508726.1, read on the forward strand.
AATATTATTATCTATCTAATATATAGCTATAATTAGATAATGTTCCTGTCACATTATAGGCTAGCCATGAACTAAAACATTGAGACTAAAAACTATTTGGGCTTTGAGCCGCTCAGTGCAGGTGTTAAACTGAAAATAGGCTGTGTGCCTACCTTTTAATTTTAATAATATGAATATGAATAATAATAAGAAGAATAAAAATAAAAACTCAGCAGGTCGCTACCAGCATGTCTAAATGAAAATGATCAAAATAAAGGTAAAAGAAGCAGCTGCTGCTTAGGATATCGGGTTCTTTGAATAACCATGAAGGAAAAGTAGGTTGTTTACTGATGAGGGCTTCAGCACACTGCGTCTTTGCTCCAGTATGCGACCACAAGTCACATAGTAGTGACATAGACCGCTGGGTCACATAGTACATGGCGTGCCAGTTTGGAAAGTGTGTGAAATTCAAAGCAATATTTCTTCGACCACGGGAGGATATCTTTGGGTTGTTGTGATTCGGATCCATCCAGTTTGACTTTCAAATACTCCACTATGTCGGAATCTACAGACTTCTGCGAGTCAGTACACGTGGCACCTACATCTTCCCATTCTTCAAAATCACGAAATGTCACCTTTTTAGGTGGAGGTGGCTCAGAATTTTCCTCAGCTTGGACATGAAACCCTAAGTCCTCAATCAGCTCTTTCACAGCTTCAGTCACATATTGTCTTTCATTTTCATCGACCATCTTAAGCTGACGCAGTTTGGGAGTCAGTGTTGCTACTTTATAGAGCATGTTAATTCCATTTGGAGCAAGGTTACTTGGTGACAACAGTTCGTCTAGGCGTTGTACACAAGCAGATGCGATAGCATTGAGTAGGGGGTCAACCTTGGCCACTTCACAATGCTCTCTTAACTTAACCAAGGCAGAACAAGCGCCGCACTTAATGCCGTATTGTCCGACTCCAGGTCATTCGTTGCGTCTTTGAAGGGTTTGAGAAACGCCACGAGGGATCCAAGAGTGTTTTTATTGATACAGCCTACTTTGTCATACTGCTTATTATCCAGCAGTATTGTTGTGACCTCATCATACTTCTGTGAGACAGAATCCAGCATGTCCACAGTCGAACTCCATCGTGTCTCCACTGACTGTTTGAGAGACTTCCCCAGCTTGACTTGCAGGCCAGAATGTTTAAAATAGCTGACCAGTTTCTTCACGTTGCTGATAAGCTGGGCCGCTTCGGGGACTTGGCTCATCACAGCAGGTGAGAGAGCATGTGCGAGAGCTGAATTCAGTACATGTGCACTACAGTTCAGTCTAGTGAACCCACGTAAAGAGGCCACCTTGTTAGCTCCTCTATCCGTGACAAAAACAAATTTCTTTCCCAAAAGCGAACAATCAATTCCAAAGACTCTTAAGTTCTGAAATAATAAAGCCCGAATATTTTCACCGGTCTTTGGAGTGCGTTCTTCAAATGGGACAGAAAATAGCACTCTTGTAGTCTGAATCGACGTAATGTATGGTGGCTGACAGGAAAGAATTTTTTTTATATGTCTCTGTCCAAATATCAGTTGTCACAGCACAATTGTCTCAGTCATGTCATCGACAACACCCCTTCTAAATCTGTGTGCCCTGTCATCTACATGGCGTGACACAGTTGTTGGATGAGGCAGAATATCTCTCACATCATATCTGCCTATTGTGGCTGCCGTGTCTATCAAATGCTGCGTCAACTGAATGAATCCCTCACCAGCAATGCTGTCATATGGACGGAGGTCATCAGCAGAAACAAAGTCCACACATTTGTCTATTGTCTTCGCCTTTAGAGCACTTGACACTTTCGACGTGTTTCCCTTGAACTCCAACAATCTTTGTTCTTTCAAGACTGTGCATACATGACGCTTCAGGCCTGATGCTCCAGATTTGTGTCCGTTGTATGTTAACACCTTTTGGCATTTATCGCAGCAGGCGAAAGGTAGTTGATTCCCCTCTCCGTCATGCACAACCGAAAAAGACTGCCAAATGTCTGATTTGAGGTTTCGTGATGTTTTTGTAGTAAATGTGCCTTTCTTTAGAGAAGTACTTACATCTGAAGCGCTTAGGCCTATATCTGAAGCACTAGAGGCGCTCTGTTCCTCGTCCATGCTGTCTATTTTGAACTTGAACTAGCTTTCGAATTCGAACATGGAGCAGCGGGAAGGAATTGTCTCTAAACAAGTGTGTGTGAGATTAGGCTCCGCCCTACCCGACAACATTCACAAGTTTAGGCTGCTTAAAACGTTTTTATTGCTGCCAATCAGAATCTCCCTCACAACTACAAATTATGTACGCTACTTTAATCATTTATAAATTTTACTTTACACTCATATTTAATTTGCGGGAGTGCAGCGTATCATCCCTCCCTCCCGCACCCGCAAGTGCACCTCATCATCCCGCCCGCTCCCGCAATGACCTTTCAAAATTTGTCCCGCGCCGCACTGTTTTGCGTCGCGACCCGCGGGTCCCGCGGGAGTGCAGACCTCTATTTCCCACTTTTCTGTGAAAACTTTCAGAAGAATCTAGAAGCATTATTTGACTTTTTAAAGCAATGCTAGACGGATAAATGAATATTATGAAACTAAAAAGTCATGAGTATTTTTATTATTGATTCCCTTAGTAAGAAATTAAGAAGAAAATAGCAGTTACAGGGATAGTTCACCCAAAAAAGAAAATGTAGTCATCATTTAGCCTACTCACCCTCATGTTGCTCAGTTTCTTTTTTCTGTTGAACAAAAAAGTAAATATTCTGAAGAATGTCAGTAATCAAACAGTTGAAGATAGCCATTGACTTCCATAGTATTTTTGTTTTTCTATGGAAGTCAGTGGGTCCAACTGTTATAGATCTTATTTTGTCTTCAACGGAAGAAGGAAACTCATACAGGTTTGAAACAACATGAGAGTGTGTAAATGATAACATCATTTTTTTTTTTTTTTTTTTTTTTTGGTGAACTGTCCCTTTAAGAAGAATTTTATGGGGCTGGATCCAGAAGTTAAGAAAAAGTTCATAAAAATGCACAATTCTTGAAAAAAATCTTAAAAAGTTTAGGATTTTGAGGTATTAATTAAACCTTTAAAACCAATGACACACTGATACATTAATACTATTAAATTAAATAATTTAAACTATAACTTAAAAAAATGTATTAGTGTGTGAAATACTCCTTATGTATGTTTGTGTGACCCTGGTGTTTAAGATGTAAGAGCATTTTTGTCATTTATCACTACAAATTCTATTCCAATAGTTATTTTCATCCTTAGTCTGCTTTTGTTTAGGATTAAAAGTTGTGTGGGTCAATATTTTTTTCTATTTTTATTTTTTTGACCCTGCATGCTATTTGGCATTTACATTATTACATTACATATTTATATTTAGTAAATCAACGCATTAATTTATCAGATGTTTATCTCTAAAGTGATTTCCAGTGTGACATCAGCCCGAGGCGATAGCAGCTCACGACACAAACTATCAGTATACAAAACAAGTACTTAAGACATTAAGTAGTGTTACGACTAATTTGCATATAAGTTCATGCTATTTGCCTGTTATGTTTGAACACACACGCATATGCACAAACACACACACACACACACACACGCACGCACGCACACACGCGCACACACACACACACACACAAACTCACAGACACACACACACACACACACACAAACTCACAGACACACACACACACACACTCACGAGTGGTGCTGTGATATAAATATACACACAGACACACGCGCACACACACGCACACACACACACACACACACAAACTCACAGACACACACACACACACACACTCACGAGTGGTGCTGTGATATAAATATACACACAGACACACGCGCACACACACACACAGACTCACAAGTGGTGCTGTAATATAAATTTACACACAGACACACACTAACAAAGAGACACACACACACAAACAAACACACACACACACACAGACACTCACAAGTGGTGCTGCAATATGATTACACACTCTAACAAACACACACACACACACACACACACACACACACACACACACACAAGTGGTGCTGTAATGTAAACATACACACAGACACACACTAAAAAAAGACACACAGACACACGCACACACACACACACACACACACACACACAAACAAACACACTCACAAGTGGTGCTGTAATGTAAATATTCACAGAGACACACACTAACAAAGACACACACCCTCACGAGTGGTGCTGTAATATAAATTTACACACAGACACACAGACACACACACAAACACTCACAAGTGGTGCTGTAATATAAATATACACACAGACACACACTAACAAAGAGACACACACACACACACACACACACACACACACACACACACACAAGTGGTGCTGGAATATAAACATACACACAGACACACACTAACAGACACACTCACAAGTGGTGCTGTAATATGAATAGACACACACACACACACACACACACACACACAAGTGGTGCTGTAATATGAATAGACACACAGACACACACTAACAAAGACACACACACACACACTCACAAGTAGTGCAGTAATGTAAACATACACACAGACACACACTAACAAAGAGACACACAGACACACATACACACACACACAAACAAACACACTCACAAGTGGTGCTGTAAGATAAATATACACACACACACTAACAAACACACACACACACACACACACACACACACACACACACTCACAAGTGGTGCTGTAATATGAATAGACACACAGACACACACTAACAAAGACACATACACACTCACAAGTGGAGCTGAAATATAAATATACACACAGACACACACACTCACAAGTGGTGCTGTAATATAAATATACACACACACACACACACACACACACACACACACACACACTCACAAGTGGTGCTGTAATATAAATATACACACAGACACACACACTCACAAGTGGTGCTGTAATATAAATTTACACACAGACACACACTAACAAAGAGACATACACACACACACACTCACAAGTGGTGCTGTAATATGAATTTACACACAGACACACACTAACAAAGAGACACACACAAACACTCACAAGTGGTGCTGTAATATAAACATACACACAGACACACACTTACACACACACACACACACACACACACACACACACACACACACACACACTCACAAATGGTGCTGTAATATAAATATACACACACACACAATAACAAAGAGACACAAACACTCACACACACTTACAAGTGGTGCTGTAATATAAAGACACACACAGACAGACACACACACACACACACACACACTCACACAAACATACACTGACAGACACACACACACACACACACACTCACACAAACACACACTGACAGACACACACACACACACTTATAAGTGGTGCTGTAATATAAACCCATGATTATTTGCATATATATATATATATTGCTTTTTTGTCTCCTGTTAGTTTTGCATTATCTCTTCCAACATGTCGACACATGAATCACGAGATTCCATCTAACTAAACCGTATTTCCATCATGTCTCAACTTTTATTTCGCTGGTCATTATTCGAACGCTCGTGTTCCACGGAATTCCAAATTACGTATAAAAAGGAAACAGATAAAAACTCTGTGGAATCTTTACAAGGAAAGATAAAAACAACAATACATTCATGCGCTCACTCAGAGTTTCATTCTGACGAAACCTTATGCACTGGCATAACTCGTTTTGTGTGTGTGTGTGTGTGTGTGTGTGTGTGTGTTTAAGTGACATCACAGCTCATCTGTATTTGAATCTCTCCACGAAACTCCACTGAGCACAGAAGCAAATCCTCATCACAGAAACACTACATAAAAAAATAACAAAAATGTCATCCGGAGCGTGTCACTTCGAGGAGAACCTTCAGTGCCCGGTGTGCCGTGACGTCTTCAGAGATCCCGTGCTCCTGCTGTGTTCCCACAGCTTCTGCTGGGCCTGTGTGGATCAGTACTGGGAGCACAGTGTGTCTCAGAGATGTCCGGTGTGTCGGACGGACTTCTGCATGGATCGTCCTCCGTGTAACCGCGCTCTGAAGAACCTGTGCGAGATCTTCCTGAAGGACAGAGCCCAGGCGCAGGAGTTAATGTGCAGCGCTCATGGAGAGAAGCTCCAGCTCTTCTGTCTGGAGGACCAGCGTCTGCTGTGCAGTGTGTGTGTGAACGCTGACACACACCTCCGTCACGCGTGCAGACCTGTGGATGAAGCTGCAGAGGCTCTCAAGGTACTCATCATCATCATCATCTACTGGGAATATGATCAATAATAGCTGTAACGTTTCATTTCACTTCATTGCTCTTGATCATTCACAACTATACAAATTATTGCAACTAATTTCATTTTGTCTTAGCTTATGAAATGAATGATCAGTTCAAAACTTCAAATATATCTAAAAAAAAACATTTTTTGAGATAGACGTGAAATAAAACTTTAGTAATTCATAAAATACAACGAAATTCATGCACTTCATATATTATCATAATCTGCATTTTTTTCCCTGTGTCCGCTTTAAAATCCACGTTTTTTTAAGGATATTATAGTGCACATTCTTCTGACTTGAATTATTGTGAAAAAAAATGTTTTAATCAAAATATTTAAATAAGGTGAAAATCAAAATAAATTGATTGCCACAGATTGTCTATCTATCTATCTATCAGTCTGTCTGTCTACAGTATCTATCTATCTGTCTATCTGTCTGTCTATCTATCTATCTGTCTATCTGTATGTCTGTCTATATATCAATCTGTCCGTCCGTCCGTCCGTCCGTCTCTATATCCCAATCCATCCCATCCGTACTATGTTGCCTTTCTACATATTGGTATCAGGAATTGGAATTGGTAACAAAAACATTTGTCAATCCAATAGATAAAGTTATAGATACGATTAAGAAGCTAAATTTGGGAGATTTTGATCTATAAAAGGTTGACTAAAAGCCTGATGTTCTCAACAAATGAATGTACAGAGATATCCTGCAGGCAAGCCACAGATACAACAATCTTCACTCACATCTTCTGAGATACATTATATAATATCTCTCTAATTTAAACTTTTCAACTTTTCAGGAGGTGCTCAAAACAAGACTGAAGCCTTTGCAAGAGAAGCTCAAACTTTTAAAATCAGAGAAATTCACCTGTAATCAAAGAGCAAAACACATCAAGGTAAAAAATCATACATTCATATAACATACAGGTTAACAGTTCCATAACCATAAACTGTTCACTGTGTTACAGAACCAAGCCGAGCAAACAGAGGCACTTATAAAGCAGGAGTTTGAGCATCTCCATCAGTTTCTGTGTGATGAAAAAGTGTCCAGAATAACCGCTCTGAGAGAGGAAGAGGAGAAGAAGAGAAAGATGATCGAGGATCAGATGAAGAGGATTAACACTCAACTCTCATCTCTGGAAGAACGAGCGAGGATCGCTGAGGAACAGATCGAGTCCAACAACATCTCATTCCTGCTGGTAAACACAATTATACATCATACTTTCTGACCAGGGTCCTAAATTACTATTATAATTTTTTTAAATAATGTCTGGAGGGGGAATTTGTTTTTTAATGACACTAAAAGTTTGATTAAACCATCAAAATATGAAATATTAATGTTTTGAATATGAGTGAAGAACAAAACACTAAAATTGGTTAAAATTGGACAAAATGTTTTGGTAAAAATGAACAAATTACAGCTTCAGGTTTATTTTACTGTGTGAACAGATAAATAAAAGCATAAAAAACAAACAAAAGCACACAATGACTACAACATATTCAGTTATTAATATTTCATTGGTTCTCTCTTGTTTTTGCATGTTCATAATTTCTCAGTAGCCTGGACAAAAAACATGTCTGCACTATTTGAACAATTTAAATATTTTTTTAATATTTGATCAAAAATACAGTAAAAACAGTAATGTTGTAAAATATTATTACAATTTATAATAGCTGTTTTCTATGTGGATATATAGTAAAGTGTAATTTATTTCTGTAATGCAAAGTTGAATTTTCAGCATCATTACTCTTTAGTGTCATATGATCCTTCAGAGATAATTTCTGATTATTATCAATGTTGAAAACAGTTATGCTGCCTCGTATTTCTGTGGAAATCATGATGCACATTTTTCAGGATTCTTTGATAAATAGAAAGTTCTAAAGAACAGCATTTATTTGAAATTGAAATATTTACTGTACATTAAAAGGTTAGTATTGTAAAGCCCTAGGGCTCTTCTTGAATAACTGCATGCTTCTTTCAAGTTATTTATATTTTTTACTGATAAAGTATGTTTACGAGCTGATTAATTTTTGATTAAGCTTTATTAAGTGCCTTTAAGATATAGAAGCTGATCTTTGTAAATAGAGCCCTTACCAATGAGCAATTTATAATAATTTTATTGATTTTAATCATGAGATTTGTTTTTAATTATAATATCTGTTTGTCATTTCCATGGCCATGCAAATCTGTTTAAAGAAGTACAAAGGCTCAGCTGACAGGTGAGTGAAATACCCCGTGTTTAAAGCCTCTCTGTTGTGATGGTGAGTTCCCATCAGGACCAGTACTGATTCAGGGATGTTTTCCCAGTCCTCAGTGCACCAGTCCGTGTCCAGAGAAGCTTCCAGAAGTGCAGATCGATGTGGCAAAGCATCTGGGGAATCTGAAGTTTGGAGTATGGCAGAAAATGAAGGCTGTCGCTCAATACAGTGAGTCTCAGGACTAAAACATGACTTGCGCTGAAAGACTAAACTGCAAATATTAATGCTCATACTCTGTATTTCTGTCTTGTTTTTACAAATATCTAAACATTCTGAAATCAAGATACATTTACTGGAGAAGCAAAATGATTTGAAAGTGTGAAATTAAGCGAGTTTATGCTTAAAACAGGAGAAAATGAGGTCACAATCTTGTTTTCCCTTTGAATTAAGTTTATTTTTCTGACCCCATTGTCAAATATTTGTAATTTTTAATGTCTTTTTGATTAGATGTTTTAGTAACTGGGTATAATTCAAAAACTTAAACACTCAAAAATCATCCTGTGAAAACTGTTTTGAAATTGGACATTGCGCTATTATGAAAACGGTATAAAACATTTAAGCGGCTAAATTTTTGTGATATCAACTTTAAATTTGGAACATGAATTGGTAAAACTTTTGACTTTGATTCTGCAGAGTCCAAATTATTTTATAAAATATATATTTAAAATTTGTAAAATAATATTTTTGTAAGATATATATGTAAATATAAAAAATATATTTTATAAATTCCGTCAATTGGGGAAATCATTTAATTATTTCATTCAATAAAATTTAATTCACATTTATTTGTTTAGTATATCTTTTCACAATACATAATAGTTTCAAAGCAGCTTTACAGAAAATGCATGTGTCTACATTACAATTTAGATAATCATGTGCATTTGATCTGATATACTGTAACTGGAGTATAAGTTATGATATGCATTATACAAATGCTAGGCTAAAGAGATGCATCTTTAATCTAAATTTAAGAGAGTGAGTCTGAGCCCTGAACATTATCGAGAAGCCTATTCCAGAGTTTAGGAGCCAGATGTGAAAACGCTCTCCCTCCTTTAGTGGACTTAGATATTCTAGGTAGCCTACTATCGAAAGCCTAGAGGTTTGTGATCTTAAAGTGTATGATGGCGATAGAAGATCAGTTAAATACTCAGGAGCTGAACCATTTAGGGCCTTAAAGGCACACTATGCAGGAATTCTGTTTTTGTCAAACAGCGCCCCCTAGAGTCGCTGTAGAGTACTTGTATTTAACGTTACTGTCGTAAATACCACTCACGCAGAGCGTCTCTGCACTTTATAATAATAAAGTAGCCTACCGCGTTTGATGGCTTATAACGTTTTTACATGATTGCAGCTAAATTACAAGTAAATAGCCTATAGCCTAGGCCTACTGTATAATTTCATTTGTGTTTCTTGAGTGTAATGTAAACATTACAAAATGCCAGATGACATCAATAAAGTTACATGTACGTCGCATGATTTCGTAACAATGTCCGTTATGATGTCGTTAGACATGATTATTGCAATTTATCACAATAGTTTGCGAATTGCGCTCATTTACACTATTTACAACGTGTAGGCTTATTAATGTCCTGATAATGATGTGAGATATTGACAACTGTTCTCATGATAATCGCAGGAATCAACTTTAACAGTGAAAGCCTGAGCGAGTGGGACTCTTGTGCGGTTCCTCACTCTGTCAGATTCTCGTTACCTTTTTCTAGACTCTTCCGACCGCGCGCGCTTCGTTTTTTTCGCCATTCTGAAAACGCATGTCCGATGTTTACTCGTGTCTGACTCCTTGCTCGGTCAGTCTGCCGTTAATATTGTAGAGATGATCAAATTGATGTTATATGATCATATTTTCTTGACCTGGTAAGAACTCTGCATTTTGGACTAGTTATATCTTGTTTATTGAGAGTGAATGACAATGCATTACAGTAATCTAGTCTAGAGATCACAAATGCATGAACTAAAAGCAACGTTCTGCATCAGAAACAGATCACATGCAAATCCACATATCTTTTAGGAATTCATCATAATGCCCTGGAGGTTTAAACACGCTAGCCAAAGCAAGAGATAGTAGGGATTTTTTTCTTTTATCATAGAGTGAAACATTTAGCACAAACACATCAAACTAGTTAAACCTGTGTCCTGTTTTCTGAGTAACATTAAAAATATCTCTATATATAGTCACAACAACACTGCCAAGACCAATCAGACGGGGCTCGTGTTTATGACAGTAGCCAGACAGCAACATAGTGTCGGTCCAGATCCGGCTCACGCCTGGTACACATGGATTCAACACGTACCAGACGTGGGCCGGATCTGGGCCGACACTATGTTGTTGTCTGAACGAAATAATCATTAGGTTTAAGCCAGGTTTCAGTCAGGCAGAGAACATCAAAACTACTATCTGTGATCATTTCATTTACAATAACCGCCGTAGGTGTGAGCGATCTAATGTTAATGAGCCCAAGCTTTATAAATGGTTTTTGTTCACTGATTTTGAGATTTTATGGTTTAATCACGATTACATTTTCTTAGATCCTATAGATTCATTGTTTGACCTCACTAATCGAGGAATAAACACAGAGCCTATAATGTACTACATTCACACTTCTATTAATTAAGTGGGTAGAACAAAAACTGTGATTTGAGGTTTTACTTACTAGTCGTCCTCTCATAAATGATGGAAAATTCTGTCAATGGTTGGGAAGCGTTAATAGGGGTGTAACGGTTCGGTTTGATACAGCAGAGTGGTTTTCGATACAGCAAAGAGAAAGAAATGCCAGAGAAATGTCCTATTTATTAAAAGAAAAAAGTCTGAGTTTTCCTACATCATGAAACTATTCGTTTTATAAATGGGGGTAATTTGAAGGATGAACAAATAATGTTTTGGTCGTCACATTAAAAATAACATTTAAATATGATAATATTTTAGTTTTGAAGTGCTGGAACAAGATGTGTTATGTACTTGAAAGCATTTTTGCCAAACTTCCATGGTTATTAAGTGAGTGTTACTACTGTAAATCCATGGTGAATGTTGCTGATCTGTGGACTTAAAACCTATAACTAGTTCATTCATGGAACAATGTTTCTCCTGGTTTCCTCATCAGCGCTGTTTGATCCGTTAATAACGGAGAAATTTGAATATTTCTCACTATATCTCGTTATTACTTCAGTGGCGAATTCAAATGCTTTGTTTACCGGATCTCCTAGCGCTATGTATATCAGTGTCGCTTGATCATGATCGGCTCGCGCTGCACTGATGTTGATGGTCCGAACTGATAAACTGTCCGTGAAGCACAAAATAATAAGTAGCGCTTTCATTACGTTTGATGTTGCGCAACGTTGTGATGGTGGATTTTGGTCGGCAGGAAAAATGGTCCAATGAATCGTCCGGTTTCTAATGCGTACCGATTACCGAAAGCCTCGTACCGAACGGTTCAATACGATTACATGTATCGTTACACCCCTAATAAACAAACATCTCTTGTCCTCTATAGTTCCTGTGGTCCTGGACCCCAACACCGCTCACCCGTGTCTCCAGCTCTCTGATGATCTGAGCGATGTGAGCTTTGGTCAGTGGAGTCGACCGGCTCTGGGTTACGTGGAGAAACGCGAGGGCTATGCGAGTGTCCTGGGCTCTGAAGGCTTCAGCTCTGGGAATCACTACTGGGACATCGAGGTCGGTGAAAACACCACCTGGGCTTTAGGAGTGATTTCAGAGTCTGCCATCGAGACACGAGACAATCCTCCCAGTTCAGGCCTGTGGCGCATCGGTTTTCACAACGGGACGTACGGACAAGGCGATTCAGGGGAGTTTCTGACGCCGTTCACTGTGAAACACAAGATCCAGATCATCAGAGTCCAGCTGGACTGGGACGGAGGAAAACTGTCGTTCTTCGACTCTCTCAGTGACGCTCATCTCCTTTCCTTCAAGCACAGATTCAGTGAGAGAGTGTTTCCGTACTTCTGTAACACGTGTCCATCTCAAGCGCTGCGCATCTTGCCGGTGGAAATGTCTGTCGCTGGACATAAACTGTCTACACTAGACCAGTGTGATGGAGAGCAAGCAGAACTGCAGAAGTAAAAACCCTGCTCAGTCACTCTCAGAAAAAAAGGTACAAAAGCTGTCACTGAGACAGTACTCTTCAAAAGGGTTCTAATATGTACCATTTAGGTACTAATATACACTTTTGGTACCAATATCTACCTTTGAGGGACTAATATGCACTCTTTAGGTACAAAGGTGTACCTTTTGAAAATGTACCGCCACAGTGACAGCTTTTGTACCTTTTTATCTGAGAGTGGTTTATACATGCAAAGGTTCAGTGAGGTTTGGGTTTCACTTTATTATGATGGTCCCTTTAACTCATTCTGTTGACTACATGTGAACTAACTCTCATTAGAGTATTAGTAGACTGGTTGGGTTAGAATAAGTTGACATGTAGTTGCAAAGTTACTTATAGACTATAGACTATAAGTTATAGTCAGTATTGCCTATTGGAGGAGCATCACAAAGAATTAGCAGATATTAATCAGACAGTCTACTAATACTCTAATGAGAGTTAGTTGACTTGTAGTTGCAAAGTTACTTATAGTCAAGAGAATGAGTTAAAGGGACCATCAAAATAAAGTGTTACTGGGGTTTTATATAGAGCTTTAGGGTTCTTGACTCAATTTTAAAGGACGCTTGAGCCCCTTTCACACAGGGATTACGGAAAATACACGGATAATGTGTCCCGGGATTGTTTGATTTTGGTTCATTGACACTGCCAGTGATTTTCCAGAAACTGGAAGTGTGTTCACACACATCCCATAAAGACACGTGACGTCAGGATGTGACGTGTAACGTACGCGTCGAAATGATTTCCGGATTTAGTCGTACACTAACGCATCGCGTACCGTTCCACAAAGCTGGCGAACGATCTCAGCTTCAGCTTTTTCATTCTTTCTTTGTTGATGACGAACACAAACTTTCTTCTAAGAGCAACAGAGTCGCACGATATCATCACTACGACACACCCCTTACGGGATTGCTCCTGGCTTTTGTTCACACAGGGCCCGTTCCGCCATCAATCCCGGGATGTGTTTGCGTTCACACAGAAGGCACTCTAGGAATTTTATGTCAATGTCCCGAGATCAATGCACTGTGTGAAAGGGGCTTTGGTAACACTTTATTTTACAGTGTAATTGTTACATATGTTGCACATAGTTACTATAGTAATAGCTATAAATTATGCATAATTACATGCAACTAACCCTAAACCAAACCAAGCCCTAATCCTAACCCTATAATAAGTACATGTAGTTGATTATTATTACTCAGTACTTAAATGTATACTTATTGTGTAACAATGACACATAAAGTGTAACCAAACGCTTTATGCCCAAATGGAGAAATTTCTTAAATAATTGCATAATACTTTCATGTTTAACAGGTTATTTACATTTTTTTCCTAATGATAAAGTACATTTATGAGCTGTTTAATTAATACAATTTTATTAAAATTAACAATGAATTAAAACAAAATTAATTAAACGATCCCATGGAACCCCTGAAAGGATCTATATGTGAACACCTGACGGAATCCTTTAAGGTTCCATTTAGAATCTTTTCTTCTAAGAGTGTCGGAGAAAAATCATTTAAAATCCCAATAGAGAAAATGAATGGGAAAAACTATGGCAGAACCGAAAGCCACTTACTGTGAATGTACAAAATAACTTAACTGAATATATATAGAATTGTGTGTGTGTGTGTGTGTGTGTGTGTGTGTGTGTGTGTGTGTGTGTGTGTGTGTGTGTGTGTGTGTGTGTGTGTGTGTGTGTGTGTGTGTGTGTGTGTGTGTGTGTGTGTGTTTGTTTGTTTGTTTGCGTGTGTTTGTTTGCGTGCGTGTGTATGTGCGTGCGTGACAATCTGTGAATTGTAACACATGCTTTATGCCTGTAATTATGAGCCCTGTCGAACCCTTCCCACAAAACACAAGGCTTACATTGCTCTGTCTGAAAGAGCACATTCTTCTGTTCAATTCCATAATTCTTTATTCTCTATGTTGTTATAAATATTACATAGGCTATTACTTGAATGATACAAACAAGGATGTAATGAAATTAAAAATATATATGTTTTTTTGGGGGGTGATGTCCAGTATTTTCTTCTTATGATGCCTTCGCTTATTAGTGTACATCTGTTTTGTCACCATGTGGTTGGTTAAAAAGTGTGTGTGTGTGCGCCAGATTTGCATGCACTGGATTCCCATTTTATCTTTAAATGTCCTTGAGCTTTTTTAATTTGTGTGCCTCTGTGGCCTACAAGCTGATCTCATGCCAACTGCTCTAAGGCAATAATCTAACTGTATAATTCTTCTCATGGTTTCTGCTGTACATATCCAAATCAAGCTTACTAATAGGCAATGCATTTAGCTTCTACACTGCAGTTAACAACGACAACAATGCCAGTAATTAGAGCAGAACTGATGACGTCAACTCGACACCTGTGACCTCATCTAAGTGATTTCCTGGATGGACAAAAATAGAGTCATTCCTATGAACTACTGCTGGTATTTGTAACACACCAGTTTCAGCAAGTGTTGTTGTTGTTATGCAAATCAAGCATAACATTAATGTCTGATTCTGTCACGTGAAATGGCTTTGAATGTTTCAGCATTATGCAAAACAGAACCAACAGAACAGGTATTGTTGGAATTTCAAATAACACCAAAGAGAAGTAATCATTTAAAAAGCATTCTTATAACTTCTAACATTCTCAGATGATCAGTAACATTAGCTATTATTCAAATGGCGGGACATAATTGCGCCATTTTACAGTTTCTACAGATTAAAGTGAGCAGCGCATTAAAACAACTGAGCGGTTCACACCACAAACACTCAGGGTTGTTTATGGGAATGATCTTTCAGAGCTATATCTATTCTATAATATTTTTATCTAGAGCCAAAAGTGCTTCATTCAAGCCCTTTCTGTGTGTGTTGCTTCTCTCTCTCTCTCGCTAAAAACGTAAAACCACATTAAGAACGACAGATGACGCGGTTATTTTAATAACAACAGCAGCAGAAACACAGTGAGCAGAAAAATAGACACTTCCTCTAAAAACTGACGAAAACGAGAATGCAGCTATTACAATTATTTTTAATTGTCGTACTGACCGTTGAATCAAACCAGGTTTAAGTCAAGTTAAGCTGTGGCGTTTTTTTTTTCATATTTAGCATTATTAGTCAGCATATAGCCTAAAGAGCATTTAATAATAAACATAGTTATAATTAAGGATATATTATAAAGAAAATTTACAAGAGAAGACAATTTTTTTTTTTTGAAATTACTAGTTAGATTTGTTTTGTCCTCGTTATGAGAGTTTTGTTTATTAGATTTTGTACATTGTTTTTAGTAGTTTATTGCTTTGAGCACAATATAGAAATGTTTCATACTTTTTATGTGCCATAAACAAAGGTGTCTAAATGTAAAATAAATAAATAACCTGTTAAAATATCAGATTTAACCTTTTTATATTCATATCCAGTTGGAAGAAATATTTACTTTTGTTGGTGTAGAATGTTGAGTAATACACATACAGGTCCTTCTCAAAAAATTAGCATATTGTGATAAAGTTCATTATTTTCCATAATGTAATGATAAAAATTAAACCTTCATATATTTTAGATTCATTGCAGACCTACTGAAATATTTCAGATCATTTATTGTTTTAATACGGATGATTTTGGCATACAGCTCATGAAAACCCAAAATTCCTATCTCAAAAAATTAGCATATCATGAAAAGGGTCTCTAAACGAGCTATTAACCTAATCATCAGAATCAACTAATTAACTCTAAACACCTGCAAAAGATTCCTGAGGCTTTTAAAAACTCAAAACCGCAATCATGGGTAAGACTGCCGACCTGACTGCTGTCCAGAAGGCCATCATTGACACCCTCAAGCAAGAGTGTAAGACAGAAAGAAATTTCTGCACAAATAGGCTGTTCCCAGAGTGCTGTATCAAGGCACCTCAGTGGGAAGGAAAAAGTGTGGCAAAAAACGCTGCACAACGAGAAGAGGTGACCGGACCCTGAGGAAGATTGTGGAGAAGGACCGATTCCAGACCTTGGGGGACCTGCGGAAGCAGTGGACTGAGTCTGGAGTAGAAACATCCAGAGCCACCGTGCACAGGCGTGTGCAGGAAATGGGCTACCGGTGCCGCATTCCCCAGGTCAAGCCACTTTTGAACCAGAAACAGCGACAGAAGCGCCTGACCTGGGCTACAGAGAAGCAGCACTGGACTTGACACTGGACTTAGGGCATTTTGGCATTTCCTTCTCCCCAGTCTTCCTCCAGACTCTGGCACCTTGATTTCCGAATGACATGCAAAATTTGCTTTCATCCGAAAAAAGTACTTTGGACCACTGAGCAACAGTCCAGTGCTGCTACAAGGAATCGAGTCGTTTCTCGTGCCATTTATAGGCCTACGCCAAAAACAGTTTTCGCGTGCATGATACGCACTTTATGGCGTGTAATAGGGTAGACTGAGTACAGTTGAGACACTTTTTGCGTTTTGCTTTTTCACACAAAAATAGATACTGAAAAGAAGTGAATTTTCACATGACATGCCACATGACATTTCATTAGCTTCAGGGCCGGCGCTCCGCACACGCACATCACGCACTGCGCGTAGGGCACCAAGTGCTTGGGGGGACACCAAAAAATCTGGGTCGTGAAAAATCCTCACAATAGGCTACTAGTATAAATAAAATGTCTAAAGCATGTTAATATACAAAAGCAATACAAAAGTAATATAGGCCTCGACCAAATTAGTCGAGAAAAAGGTGAATCTCCTGTGCCAGTCTCCCTCTGGTGCCCCCCCTTCCCCACCTCCGAGTGGTCTGTTCATGCCTCAATCAATGGCCGTTTCTCAATATGCGTTCTTGTCTGTACTTGTGTTCTTGTGGACTTGTGAAACGTCATCAGTCGCTGCCCAAGTACTGTCTCAATACACAAGTTTGCATTTTGGCAAGAACGGTTAAAAATCCCGGAAGTGTTCTTGACACGCCCATTTTACCGAGGATGCATCGGTTGGTAACTTGTGTGAACTTGACGGCAGAAATATCCCAGCATTCATTTCGGCATTCAAGGAAGGAGCGGGGAGCAGAAAGGCAGAACAACAGTACGTCGTTTTTCTACAATTTCGTATGCTATTTCATCACTAAATTCACTTCTGAGAACATTTGATGCGAGAAATCTACTGTGTAGATTTCAAATATTGCCATTTTTACGAAAATTTATGGCGAATCAAAAATATGCTCAAACATTTTCGGTAGTGAAGAATCTCCATAAGCGCACGGGGGTGTAGCTAGCGAGCCAACCGGCCAGTCATGCTAAAAACCTGGCTGTTATCATCAATAATTCTTGTTATGTTTGGGTACTGAAGACGGAGCTGTGCGGGGGTATTGCGCAATACCAGCAAGACCACATCGCCTCAAACTGTCAGCAGCGTTCTGTGTGCTCGTCACCTTGTAAGTTCATTCTTCCAAGAACAACTAGCAAGAGCGTTCTCCCGAAGAACACAAGTCCGTTCTTTGCATTCTTGGTTTTGAGAAACGGCCAATGTCAAATTTGGCAGACACCGACCTCAGACATGGCCTCGAAAAGGCACCAAGAGTCGGGGGCGGAAAAAGGAAAAATAAGAGACAGCGGGATGATACTCGCGCGTCGCTTGCAGGTAAGACAATGTTTTAAAAATTTTAGTTTTGTAGCGCGGGCGCCCTTGCGTCGTGTATGCATGTCCAGGGGGGCGTCGCTAGTAGTGCAAATGTTCCGGGGCAGGCTTTTTTAGCCCTGCATGTTGAATCTTTTATTTTAACGGGGGTCCGGGGGACCCCGGGAATTTCTCCCCCGGGAAATTTTGAAACTTGGGCTATTTAAGATGCAGTTAGTTTGTTTGAGAAGAAAAAGAAGACCGCTTAGATACGTTTTTTTTTCGTTGTTCTATGCGGATAATGCGGTCGTTTTCAAGAGGTTCATAGGCCAAGGCCCAAGGGCGACATCTGTTGGTGAAACTGCAATTAGGAAAAAAAAAAACCCCACAATCTCAGTGTTTGTATATTTTCATATTCACAGAGTTGTCAAATTATTAGGGCTGGGAAAAGATTAATCGCATCCAAAATAAAAGTTTGTGTATACATGATATAGGCCTATGTGTGTGTAGGCTACTGTGTATATTTAGGCCTATTTTGTATATATAAATACACACACATATGCACGTGTATACTTAAGAAATATTTGCATGTATATACTGTATATATTTATATATAATTTATATTATATATACATTTAAATATTTTATATGTAAATAACAAATATTTATAAATATAATATATATCAAATAAATATACCCAAATGGCTAGCGCCGGCCCTGATTAGCTTGTAGACTAAGATATTATCAATCAATAATATATTGAATAAATATCAATATTTTATTTTCATTTGCGTCCTATGCTGGCTAATAACGACGTTTAACCTGTTATCATAACACTGAACAACTAAACAGTGTGTTTCCTAATAGAACCCTATCCCGGGTACACAGACGTGTGTCTCAACTTACCCCGCTGGCCACCTCGCACATTTCTCGAGATTTTGCAATCATCTTGCATGGTACAATACCATGAAAAATGCCAGTTTTTTGAATAACGTTTGTGATGATACCAGTACGTTTAACAGTCACATAAGGATAATAAGCTATTCATTGTGGAGTGTGCATGGTGAAGTGAAAGTCTTATCTTAGAAAAAAAAAAAAACTTTTGCTGATATCTTCGGATCGGAGATGCGTCCATTCTTCAAATTTCCCACGATCAAAGAGGACACTAATACACATGTGCACAGCAAAAATCACAACTTGTGCTTGCTGCATACGCAAGTTATTTAAGGTGTCTCAACTGTACAGTCTACCCTATGCACGCACTCCCCACCCTTATCCTAACCAAGTGGTTTTCAGTGTGTATCATATGCACGCAAAAAAAATTTTTTTTGGCGTATAAATTGCACGAGGAATAACATTGGTGGTATAGATACGCACTTTCATGAGATTGTGTTGAATTATATTATCATCAGTGTGTTGAACACCAAGCGTTCTCTAGCTTTGTTTGTTCTGTCAAAATTCATAATGTTTTTATCAGTTATGCAAATTTCTGTCTGCTATCAACCCCACAAACCGGCGACTGAACTGGGCAATTGAGGCTGTAAAATTCCTGGGAAATGGTGTGTTTGTTTTTCTGTATTTATCGCGCACGCGCACTTCACTCTTTAAATGTAGTTCTCTGGCTCCCTCTAGTGAACTTGATAAGCTATATACGATTCAACTGCCAGTAATAAGATGACATTTACAGGTTTAGTTTTATGATCAAAGCTCTGTAGTTTTAAAACGCATAATGCAATGCAATACAATGAGGACAGAGAAATGAACAAATAAACCTTCATCAAAAACCTGATGATCATATTTGAGACTTTAACATGGTTTCCTAAAAAAATATGTTTGGATAATCAAGTGAACCTAAGCTGCATCAGTCCAGCAAATGGCCAACTTGAAATATTATAAACAATATCAAAGGTATTCCATCACAGCAAAAAATGCAAGCGAAGTGCTACAAGGGTGTAAACTCGCGGTGCTCTATGGTTGCTAGGGATAATTATGCTCAAAAACAGAAAATATTCCAAGGCACTTGATCCAATTAATTAATCAAATTAAATTGACCAGGTGTTTGCTATTTGATTAATTAATTGCTACTTAAAATGTACCTGTGAATCTGTTTGTTACACACACCCTGACGAAGGCACATAGCCGCAACGCGTAGGTGTATCTGTCACCAATTTTAATGTTAAAAGCCATGATCAAATAAAGGCTTTTTATACTTTTTTCTACACAAAGTCGAGTGCCTTGGAATATTTTCTGTTTTTGAATATCAAAGTTATTCTTACGTTACTTGATACAAATTAAAAAAATAAAGAAATTGACCGCAGAAAGACACGCGAAGCACAAACTGAAGGAGGACGTTTATACTAAAAGACTTTTACTTGATAAAAGAGTCTAAACTATCAGTCAAACGAGATCGTGTGAAACAGGTTCTTCAGCAAAGTTTTGATAATTTAGAGGCCTTATACATTTGCATATCAATGTAGCCTATAAGATGGCTTTATAAGTTCAGGAGAGGTTGTAGCTGCTTTTGCTAGCCTATTTGTTTCACAATTTCAGCAAGTTAGAAATAAATGCAGAATTTGCTTATGATGCAATGATCCATACTTTATTAAAATAACACACATACAGAATTTGATCTTACTGGCCTATCTTTCATATTTAAACCAGTAAAGATGATTAAATCACTTTGAATAAAAGCATTTGCCAAATCATAAATGTAATTGTTAAAGATATTTAAATCCAAAAAAGGAAGCAAACAATCATTAGCCGTTTTTAGGATGAACATTTTCCTTAAAGTAACCAGGATTGGTTATGTTTCCAGCAGGTTTGTATTGACCAACGACAAAAACTGTTTTTCCATCAGTAGCCAGACCGACTCCGAGCTCGGTGGAGGATTTCCACACAACCTGGGTGAAATGCCCTGCGAATTATATATATATAAATAGACAAAATTAGACAGAGATTACACTAAAGGCAGTAAGCCAATAAATGAAATGCCAATCTCTAGAAAAACTATTTATAATTTCCTTAATGTTATATATTTCAATGAAACCATTTATTCCCCAAAATACAGTAATATTACCTGTTTTGGGTTGATGTCCTG
>NW_027508726.1:225000-290000 GCF_051911475.1 Siphateles boraxobius
AGATGAATGGATGGATGGATAGATGGATGGATAGATGAATGGATGGATGGATAGATTGATGGATGGATGGATGGATGGATGTCCATCCATATAGATGGATAGAGCGATAGATTGATGGATAGATGGATGGATGGATGGATGGATGATGGATAGATAGATAGATAGATAGATAGATAGATAGATAGATAGATAGATAGATAGATAGATAGATAGATAGATAGATAGATAGATAGATAGATAGATAGAAAGGAAAGTTGCCATATGTGCAGTTTTGTAAAATTAAATGTATTTTTCAACCCAAAAGTAAGCGATGTGGAAATGGAATAATTTAAATAGATAAATAACTATTAGGAACTCATACTGTCTCATACTGTAGATAAATAACTAATTAGGAAGTGTTACTATAGATAAATAACTATTAGGATCTATTATACTGTAGATAAATAACTAATTAGGAACTATTATACTGTAGGAATAACGAGAGCTGTAAACTGCATAACTATTTTTGTTCTTCTTAAAATCAAAAGTTATTTACTGGCATCGATCGATGGTTTCATGAAGAACTTTTAACATCCATGGGGGATTTCCAGGTTCTTTAGGTTATTTAAATGTTCTTCACACAAAAACTGATCACTGAAAGTTTTTTGGGGGGAACCAAAAATGGTTCTTTTCTTGACATTACTATGAAAAAAATCCTTTATTTTTAAACCAATGTGTGCATAATTATGAGAATAAATAAATAATAAGATAACAAATCCCAGTTTGCAATATCAAGCAGCATAACTGGATCATAGCTGTTTTTAATGACACTGACACAAACAGGTCTTACATTAAAAACAAGAACCCTTCAGTATAAAGTTACAAATCCTGGCTATAATGAATACAGAAATACATATGAAGATCGTCCACCAACCTGCCATGGCTGCCGAAGTATACAGTAAGCTGTAAAAAAACAGAGATAATTGTTGTTGTTAATATTCATTTTTAAAGATGAATTTATGATAATGAAATATTGTGAAAAATTTACCATGTAAACACAACAGATGTGTGTGTAAGTATGATATGTGTCTCATACCTTCTGTTCTCCTGGAGGTGATTTGTCCACTCGCTCTGCCTTCAGCACAGGTTGATGTGTGTATATATACTTCATCTCCTCCTCCTTCTCCTCCACCAAACACTTTCATCCCTTAAAAGTTAGATTACAGTAAAACCTGTCTATCAAAACATCTCTTTATCTTTTAACCTGAGAGTAAAACTGGCCCTAGGGACAGAGAAGAGCAGTGTCCATTGTTTTGATTCCCTGGAACTCACTTTGCATAAGTGTGTGTGTGTGTGTGTGTGTGTGTGTGTGTGTGTGTGTGTGTGTGTGTGTGTGTGTGTGTGTGTGTGTGTGTGTGTGTGTGTGTGAGGGGGGGAGGGGGGGGGGGGTATGGACGTGTGTGCGTGAGAGAGAGTGAGAGAGAGAGAGAGAGAGAGAGAGAGAGAGAGAGAGAGAGAGAGAGAGAGAGAGAGAGAGAGAGAGAGAGAGAGAGAGAGAGAGAGAGAGAGAGAGAGAGAGAGAGAGAGAGAGAGAAAGAGATGTTGATTCTGCAGAAATGTGAAAGAATGAAGAAAGGAAGCATTTGAATGTGGGAAATATCAGATTAAAAACAATTAAGAGATAACCGATGTTGTGTGGTAAGTCTAAAGAAAAATAAATACATTTGTAGCAAAATAATACAAACATAATTAATATTTTTTTGTGAAAGTATTTTTCATCAGTTTCTAAGCTATTTTTATTAAGTTCTTTTTAAAGCTGTGCATTTACGTGTATGCATTTGTTTTTATCTAAAGTTACTTACAGTGTTTTCAAGGGATACATTTATTAGTTCTTCCATTCCTGGGAATCAAACACACGACTCATTTTAGTGCCTTTCTCTTCAGACATGAATATACAGTGCTAAGCATAAGTGAACACACCCATGCAAAAGTTGACTAAAAAGAGGAATAAAAAAATCATCTTTTGTAAATTGATCTTAATGCCTTAATTAGAAAAATGAGGAAAAATCCAACATTTAAGGACACCAATTTTCTTTGTGAATGAATAATGTGTCGTAAATAAATAAATGTTCTTCTTTAAAATAACAGGGTGCGTAAGTCAGGACACCCCTATGTTAAATTCCCATAGAGACAGCAGATTTTTATTTTTAAAGGCCAGTTATTTCATGGATCCGGGATACTATGCATCCTGATAAAGTTCCCTTGGCCTTTGGAATTAAAATATCCCACATCATCACATTCCCGTCACCATATCTAGAGATCGGCATGGCGTTATTTCAGTTAGGCTAATAGCTGGTTTGATTTGCATTGATAGATGATCTTATGGAAAGTTCCCCATGCCAATCTCTAGATATGGTGAAGGGAATGTGATGATGTGGGATATTTTAATTCCAAAGACCAAGGGAACTTTATCAGGATGCATATTATCCCGGATCCATGAAATAACTGGCCTTTAAAAATAAAAATCTGCTGTCTCTATGGGAATTTAACATAGGGGTTCCTGACTTATGCAACCTGTATTTTAAGGAAGAACATGTATTTATTTACGACACATTATTCATTCACAAAGAAAATTGGTTTCCTTAGAGGTTGGATTTTTCCAAATTTTTCTAATTACGGCATTAAGATCAATTTCCAAAAGATGATTTTTTATTCCTCTTTTTAGTCAACTTTAGCATGTGTGTGTTCACTTATACTAGGCACTGTACAGTATTCTATGAGTTTTCCTCCCAATATTTCTAATTTTCAATATTTGGTGATTCTCATTAGCACAGTAAATGTTTTAATTCTTGTACTGTAAAAAATTTAAGTTAGCATACATTAAAGGCATTTAATTATGTATATTTGTTTAGGTTTACATGGTATTGATGGTGTGCTCGATTGTCATGCAACTAAAAATACAATTCATAAAACCTAAAAAGATACAATTTTCTATCATTAAGCATTATATTGTAAGTTTAATTTTATTTGATCTTGGATCACATTGCAAATAGTTTTCGTTCAGTCATTTATTATGGATAGATTGTTTTGTATGAATTGGCAATCATTCCCTCAGACTGATTTGAATGTTAGAGTTGTGTGTTTTGGTACTCAGGAAGGAAACAGCTGAAAACTCATAGATTTTAAAATCACATTCCTCCACAGATAATTGCTTGTTAAAATAATAGCTGGTGAATGAAAGCAGTTCTAGTCACGCAAGTGGTTTACAAGTCGCCCAAATTAACTAGTAAAACGGGCAAGAGCTCAAAAGACACCAAAAACCCCATTAGGTGGCAGAAATCATTTCTGTTTTAAAAATGAAGCCTTCAACTTTTAACATACTCGACAGAGTTCCCAGAAGGTTTAAATAAAAGGAAATATGTCATAAGAAATAAACACAAAGCGATAAAATGTACTTTATATACTTTCCATCTTACAAGTTTGATGGGAATACTGGAAAAAAGTAAAAAGTAAAATGTTTACCATTATGCATTCATGCAGTCTGCAGTACTTTTATACTGACATTTTATAATTTGTATTTTTAATTTTGTTTTTATCATTTAAGTGCAACATTTACATCATCATGATGTTACAGTACAAACACACAGGTAACTAACTTCCATGGAAGACTAAATGAAAAGTTGGCATATTGACATGGTGTTTTTAATAACATGGGTGAACTGCTTTTATGTTTTTATGTGAACTATTTTACTCTGTAAGATCGTGATCTGCATGAATGTCTCTGAACAGGGAGCATACACAGATATTAACACCGGCCGTGCAAAAACTTAAAAACATTTTTTTTATTTGCTTCTATCCAAATGTTATGAAGCCAGCAATAATCATGACACAAACATAGTAAAAAGTTTAGCATTTTTGATTAGTGAATAAGCAAGAGCAGAGGTGAAATGCAGAAATGTGTTATTTTAGATTAAAAAAAATATCTGAACATATACAAAGTTTGTGTTTGTGAAATTCTCATAATTATAGTGCTAGCTTTTCACTGAGGGATTCACACAATAAAGTACATCTGTGCAAGTTTAGGGGACTATTTCTGGATGTTTTTGACGTGTTGAGTTACAATTATGATTTGTTAAGTTAATTGTCAATTATGTAGTCCTTTGTTAAATAGCTAAAAAATATGTTAAATTATATTTTACATTACTGTTGACGAGATAAGTGTTCCTTGAGTTCCCATGTGATCGGTTTCAGGTCAATATCACTGTAAAAAATGATTTTTGCATTTAGCTATCACAACTGAAAATTTTGCGTTAGAATAACTTTCCCGTTTTTAACTTGAGATAACTCAAATATTCAAGTTGTCAACTTAAAATTTTAAGTTTGGTTAACTGTGAATGTGAAACAACAGTGTACAGAATTCAGTTTAACTTATTCATCTGCAGAACAACACAAATAAAATTTTAACAAAAAAAATTTAAAATAATATATTAAACGCACCTTTGAACGATAGAGAAACGAATGCAGGCGCTGCATATACTAATTATATCATGTCACTGCATTTTTTTTTTTTGCTTTAAAGCCCTTTTTTCTTGACAAAAAGTGTTTCCATACTGTTTTTGTGTAATTTGAAGTATCTACATAAGCCTTATTACTTGTTATTGCAAATACTAGAGTAACGATCGGTAAAGAGAACAGAAGCACTTTGAGACGCATGTTTAAGTGTGAGTATTTGTTCCCACTAACATGTAATGAAAGAAACTCCAGAGAATGCAGATGTTTTAGTGTGTACTGTGCCAAAACAGATGTGTGATGCAGAATCCTGTGTTTTTATATCCTAAACAACGACCTGAATGCTCCATGATTACAGTGCATGCGTTCAAGGAAATGTTTGTTATTTGAGCACTGTCGAATAACACAGTGCTTTTCATCAGCCCTCATACACTATAGTCAAAAACAAGCCAAACAAACCATGTGACGCTTTCTTGGAAATCCTCTTCCTGTACAGTTTTGTTATCAGTTGTTATCAGTACAGTTTTTACCATCTTTGGACAGTAGTCTATGTGGGGAACATTGTGTCAAAATGATTTATGACCCCTTGATTTATGGTTTTATGACTTATTTTATGACAGGATATGATCATTAGGGTTATGATAACAGGTGGTATGTGACCTTTGACCATGTGTGGTTCGTGTGTGTGTGTGTGTGTGTGTGTGTGTGTGTGTGTGTGTGTGTGTGTGTGTGTGTGTGTGTGTGTGTGTGTGTGTGTGTGTGTGTGTTTATGACTCTCAATCTGCTTGGTTGGACTGATAGGATTGTTTTTTCAGGGGATGTTTTTATTATAGCAGGATAATGTTCACAGAGCGATGAAATTATGAACAGAGGATCATTGGATATGATTTTCAGACGGATCAGTATCGTCCATAATGTCTGTGGGTGAGAATGAAACAAATGAGTTTAAAGAAAAAGCATTGATGACAAATAAAACCCATAAAATATATGAAATAAGATGTTAATTTTATTAAGTATTTTAAAGTAAGTTAAAGTCACAGATCCTTAAATCTTTCTGAGCAGATGAAATGTCACAAATGAGTTTTTAAGAAATAAAAAGCATTGCGGTTAAATAAAGCACATAAAATGTTAATTTTATTAAGTATTTTAATCTAACAGATAAATAAAACATAAATTAGTGAATAATATTTTTTTATTATTTTTAATAAGATGTTAAATTATCAAGTATAAGCATTTTAATCTAATACACCATAATATACTGTCTTATACAGATAATTAAAACATAAATTAGTGAATAATAATTCAAATTATTTGTTTTATTTAAATAAAACATAGTATACAATAAAGGAAACAACCTGTTAAATTGACTATTAGTATTTTAATCTGTCTTACACAGATAAATAAAACATAAAATAGCGAATAATAGTTCATATTATTTGAGTGAACTTACCATTGGTGAAATTAGTTATTTTAGTCTCTGGTTAAAATCACAGATCTTGAGTCTCTGAGCAGAAGAGATGTGTGCTCTCCGGTTGCTGAACTGATAATGAAGAGTGTCTCCATCATGACGGGGTCACCGGCCTCCTCTTCCTCTCTGTGGAGCTGATGTGTATCAGCATTTGCAGTTTGTTTCAGGAAACATCCAGCAATTAAAAGATAGGCCGAACACCTGGTGTTTTACACTCAAAGACCACAACGGACTCCTATCATAATCTGAGGCATTCCTGGAGGTGTGTATTTGGTTTGTATGGTGTGTCACAGAATCATTTGAATAAGGTATTACATTTGTCATTTTTTTTATTGACTGATTAAAAGCATCAGACGATTGTCTCTGAAGGATTACAAATTTATTAAATGTTTTATTTAAGTTTCTAATACTACCATATATAAACTGAGAAAGTTCTGTTTGTTGAAGTTAGCATTTCAGGTTAGGATGGTAAATGATATCAGCTGTGAAACAGTTTTTCCAGCAAGAGAATCTGGCAAATCCTGTTTTCTCCATTGTAAGTTAAATGAGTCTGATCACTGAGACTTTCTTTAATGGCTCTGGGATGGCTCTTGGTGTAAAGTTACTTTAATTTAGACTTGATTGAGATGACTACAGCGACGAAATAAAGAACTTATACCTCAACAATCTCCTGGTCTGCAACTCTATCTTTTCTACACTTAAGTAGAACAAGGTTTACAACAGATGGTGCCGTGACCCGGATGGAGAAACTGAAACTCAACAAAGAATGAACTTTTCCAGAAGACTTATTTGAAACTTCAAAGCTCAAAGATCTCAACAAAGCTAACTGAGTTCCAGAACTGAAGCTCAACAAAGATCTCAACAAAGATCTCAACATCTGACTTTCCAGTTCCAGACTTAATCTTTTGAATCCAGATTGAGCTCAACAAAGATCTGACTTTCCAGTTCCAGTCTGAATCTTGAAACTTCAAGCTCAACAAAGAAAGAACTTTCTGACTGAGTTTCCAGATGGAACCTTTCCGTACACAGTGGCGCCACCAGGCCGACTCCTGGCCACCCCCATGGCCACCCCAATGGCCAGTATAAATTTTAGTAGCATCAGTTATGCATTTCATAAATAAGTCAAAAATATTCTTTAGTAAAAGAAGACGGGAAATTATGTGTCGTGACGTGCTTTTTAAGTGCCAAATGGTTACAGTATACTGCTACAGCAGCTTTTTGACGTGTCTTTCCCAAGTTTTGACAAGCAGGGATGCAAACAGCGCGCTTTTCGGCGCCTCCCGCTTTTTTCACGTCAGTTTGGGTGACAAAGTCATCTGAAGTCATTCAATAGCTTAATGTGAGGGACAGAAGTCTATTTACATCATTAAAGTGTACGGAAACTCGTTTTCCCTCCTCTGTGGCTGTCAATCATTCTCCATTCATATTCAAACAGCGCGCGCGCCTCTTGGATGCACGGTAAAACTCTCTCCAATATGATATATTCACATTATAATGCATGATCTGTAGATAAAAGGCTGTAGATTTGCATAAAATTACTTTATTTTGTTGGAGTTTGTTGCTGTTTTGAAACGACTCACTACCGTGTGCTTGCTAGATCACACACATCACATTCACAAGGACTATGAATCGGCATCAAACGCACAATAACTGGAATTTAAAACTGTGAAACAAAGGAACAAATCGCACTAGGATTTGTGCGCTCGACATTTCTTCGCTTTGTGACGTGAACTTTTAAATGCGCACTTATGTAGCGCAGCGCTGCACACTGTGACTCTTTGAGCACATCATTCTGCACCCGCGATGCGCATACGCGCTGTGTGCGCTCTGTTTTTCATGTTATCATGGGTTTGCGCACTGAAATATTAATGAAGCCAATATATTTTGTTATACCTAGCCTGCTCAATACATTTAAAATAAGCATAATTTAATTGTATATTATTTCTTTGTAGTGTAGGCTATATATGCACTTCTGAATTCTTGACATTACATTAATATATAAATATAAAATTGTGAAATGTATGATTGCCTGATTGAATTTTATAAGAGAACTAATAGTAATTTGTTTTTATTAACATATTTAGATTTTATAAAATTACTGTGCAGATTTTTTCAAGAATTACTTTTTGCTGCTGATTTATACACTCATTAAGTTTATTAAAAATTCATAATACATTTATGTAATATTTAAAGGTGTTAACTTTAATCTTATATTGCAAAATAATAACTTAAAAAGGATTAAATTCATTATGTAAGTATCTGGAAATTTGCCGCGGGCGAGGGCCCATATATAGCCTACATCATATCTATATAATCTATATCGTTATATATAATATAATATATATTAGTAGGGCCCTACTAAATCATTAGGAACATTAAATATAACACAATAAACCAAAGTATATCAGTAGGAGTTTCTTTAAGTCTTTCTGATAGTTTTCTACAGGCCGGTTTACTACAACAGTAGAATAAAATTCTGAAATTATGGTTTATAGTTTTGGTGTGCCACCCCAAGATTTTAAGTTGCCCCATCTGGCCACCCCTATGAAAAATTTCTGGAGGCGCCACTGTCCGTACAGCGAACGATTTGGTGAGTTTCACTCTATTCAAAGAACCACTAAAGACCAGTACAAATTTGTCATTCCTCTGCGCCGCCAGAGAAGAAGTTAACAGACAGCTGTAGGGTTTGTTAACTAAAGTTATCCTCTAAAGTTGCTTTTAGAGATGAAATGTATCCTCTGTTTTTCAGGCAGGGAATATTAACGTACATATTAATATTGCTTATCCTCTAAAGTTTCTGTTAGAGATGAAAGTGATCCTCTGTTGTCAGGCAGGGAAGAATTTAGCATTACGTGTTATTATTTGGTGATCCTCTGTTTCAGACAGGGAAGTTTAGCATTACGTGCTAGTTATTTTGTTTTTGTTTTTTGGTGATCCTCTGTCCACAGAGTAGAATTAGCATTATGTGCTAGTTATTTGTTTTTTTGTTGTTCATCCTCTGTTCACAGAGAAGGTTAGCATTACTTGCTAATATTTGCTATCCTCTGTTTTCAGCAGAGAAGAATTGTTTTTATCCTCTGTAAAGTTAGGGAAGACTTATCCTCTGCTTTACCAGGGAAGGTGATACATCCTCTGTGTAGTCATAGAAGATTAATCCTCTGTTCAACAAGGGACGTTTAACAACAGTTACAACAGTTAACAGTTTAAACTGTTAACAGTAGTTTGTCCTCTACTTTGCTTAAGAAGGTTCATCCTCTGTTTAATCAGGAAAATTTAACAACTCTTAAAAGTGTGTTAGCGAAGTGGTTTACCCTCTGCTTTGCCAGGGAAGTGTTTTATCCTCTATAAAGTTAGGGAAGATTAGCATCAAGTGCTAATATATTGTACCCTCTGTTTTCAGGCAG
The DNA here is from genome assembly GCF_051911475.1 of Siphateles boraxobius. Classification (NCBI taxonomy): domain Eukaryota; kingdom Metazoa; phylum Chordata; class Actinopteri; order Cypriniformes; family Leuciscidae; genus Siphateles; species Siphateles boraxobius. Next base: position 234,361 of record NW_027508726.1, read on the forward strand.
GGAAGATTAACGTACATGTTAATATTGTTTTATCCTCTGCTTTGCCAGGGAAGTGGAAAAAGTTTTTTTCAGGCAGGGAAGATTTTAGTATAAATTGCTAGTAATTCGTGTATCCTTTGCTTTAGGCAGAGAAGGTTAGCATTAACAACAGTAATCTGTGTTAACGAGTGTACCCTCTGTGGATCAGAGAAGTTTTAGTGTCTGTTTGTGTTGGCAACAAAGAAAACTCACAACAATGTTTAGAAGGAATGCTAGACTAATCCCCACAACAGAAAAAGATGGTCTTGGTACTCCTTTATGGACAGACAGTGAGTTCAGGTCATTGTTAGGGGAGCAGATGGACTCCATAGTGACTGAGTCAGTCAGATTGGATTTGAGAAAGAAATTTGGTATTCACCCAGAAAAAGTATGGTCTATTGAAGAATGCAAGAAGGTGTTGGGTGCATGTATCAGGAAGAGAAACATAAAAGGCCTTATTTTCTGTCACATGGAATTTAGCTTATCCATTGCACAAGAACAATCTAGGTGTATAGCTAAATTAAAAGAACAGAACAAACAAATGCACACTAAGGTGGGCCATAACAAGGCCTCAACCAAATGCGACTCAGAAGACCAACAGTCAGATTAAACTTATCCTGACTTACAAGCATTCTTTGAAACAGATGTAGACATCCCATCAGTAACTGATACGCCTGTAGATTCAGTAAAGGTATGTGTTGCAAGAAGATCTCAGGGAATTGAGGGAACTGAAAGTGTTCCTCCCAACTCTTCTGTTGTCCAAAACCAAACTGTTGCCAAAGCACTCGGACCTAGAGACATAGAAAGACTATCCCAAAGCTTACCTTCAGTACGCACAGATTTTTCTGAATTTAGAAGGGCATTGATCAGTAAAATGCGTCTTTACGACATGTCGTTGGCAGAAGTCACACAGCTGATGTCACAAATTCTAACTGAATCTGAATTCAACAGTTTTGAGTCTGCTGTTACTTCTGAACTACAACATGCCAGAAAAGATGAATTGAGAGAGGGAGTTCTGAAAGCGTTGAAGAACATTGTTGGACCCAAAATTGACTGGTGGAAGATCACTAGTTGTTTACAGAAGAAGGGTGAAACTGTTAGTGAGTACACTCAAAGATTTTGCCAGTCAGCAGCAGCATACAGTGGTATAGCTGACACTTCAGAGAAGGTGCTAGAAGATAATGGTCCCCTAGTTCGCACATGGTTTGATGGTCTGTTGTCAGAACATAGAAAAGCATTGCCTTTCTTAGACTTAACATGGTCCACTAGAACCATACAAAACAACTTGGAGAGGTTAGCTACTTGGGAAAGAGATTCTGATGTCAAGGCAAGAGTAAAAATTGCAACAGCATCCTTTAAGGTCAACACAGAGAATCATCAGAAACGCAAATGTCCTAAGAGAGAGGGCAGTAGTTGTTATTATTGTGGTAAACATGGACATTGGGGAAAGGAGTGTAGGAAAAACAAAAAGAACTTTAAACAAGTTAACAATGTTACTCAGCTCCTACTCAGTCTGCTTGCTACTCTGAAGCAGCCCGTCCCCTCGTCATTAAACTCGTTGGGCAGCTTGTTGATGTGTTAACCATTTGGGCTGTGAGTGCTTAATTTCCCCAGTAACTTCCAACAAAGATGAAACACTTATTTTTGTTTAATAGAACAAAAGGAAAGTGACTATCTCAGTTTTTCCTTTGGGGGACACTGGTTAAAGTAGACTCACAGCCTTAAATTTTATTTTACAGCACAGGCCTTTCATCATTAATAGTGTTAGATCAGACTGTAAATGTAAAAAAGCCCTCATGCAGTGTCCACAATAATGCCAAATATTGTCTTACAGCGTGCACCTGTCACAAATTCGTCCTCATGTATGATGTCTGCTATGACTGAAGTTTTGTTAGAGGATGAAGGAGAAATTACTCACGATTGTGTTACGCTTACATATACACCTAGTGAAGTAAAAGAAAAAGGTAACAGACGAGCAGGTTATGCAGTAACGTCCACCACGGAAGTGTTAGCTTCAGGACGTCTTCCAGATCATTTTTCAGCTCAAGCTGCAGAACTAGTAGCCCTAACAAGAGCATGCACGCTAGCTTCAGGATCAGTTGCTAATATCTCCACACATTCCAGATATGCTTTTGGGGTAATTCATGATTTTGGTGTCATTTGGCAAACCAGGCAGTTTCTAACTTCTGCGGGATCCCCCATTAAGCATGCTGAATTAGTGAAAGATCTAATGTTTTCCATGAAACTTCCAAAGAAATTAGCAGTGATCAAAGTGAAAGCACATCTCACAACCAATACTACGGAAGCTAAAGGTAATGCTCTTGCTGATATGGCAGCTAAACAGGCTTGTTTCTATGCAACTGTACAAGTGTGTTCAGGTAGTGCAGCACAGAAGAAAATGATGCCTCCTGAATCAATAATTGATCTGTACAAAGACGTTTCCTCCATTAGAACCAAAGTGACATGGGCCACATCAAGTGATGTTGATTACAGCAGCTGCAGTATTGTGTCAGGGAAGGAAAACCTGGACTCATGTGTCACACTGTAAGGTTGTTCCTGCTCCAACAGGGATAGGATAGGACACGAACCAGTGGGGAGCCGAGGGAAGAACCGATTGCAACAGGCGTCGAGGGGCCAACCCTTCGGTGAAGAATCCCTCATAGGCCTTCCCATCCATTAATCCATCCTCACCTCACTGCGTTCTTTAGGTGTCAAAGGAATTAAGAAATAGGGAAAGATGGAACAACAATAGCAGACCCAGAAAAAGTTTACAACCCTAGTGTTTGAACAAATACTGCTCTACTGTTTAGCAGACTCGGAAAAGTTTACAACCCTAGTGTTTGAACAAATACTGCTCTCCTGTCTTTTGGTTTTCTCTCTTCCTCTGTGCAGATAACACTTGATGGCTGAACCGAGAACCCATATGCACCGACCTCCTCGTCTGCGTATGAAGACATAACCTCAAGAAACAACTAGACCCACTCCCGAGCCAACTATCACAAAAGGATAGAGAAAAGAAAAGAAAAAAAAATACACAACGCAGAGACTACGAAACCTTCAGTCATCCATCGACATGATCAAGATTGTCCTACTACTACACATCATGAAGATCGCACAAACTCCGGACTCCAGACACAACATATTCTTAGAGCTGATGAATATGTCACAAATGCCTTGTTTGCTGGAAAGAAAGTGTGCATGTCACATCCGAAGATGACTGCATTCCAGGACTCACTTGTGCACAAACATGGTAGTCCAACAAGACATTCTTGATCTTTCAGCAAAATCACCCAAGATGACTGAAGATAATTCTTCATGGTTCAGAAACTTGATTGATCACGAGAAAATCACAGTTCCAACCAGAAAAGACTCACGGACCCTATTTGCATGTTTTGTTTCTGTGTCAACATGCAATTACAGAAAAACAAACACAGAACATGCCTTATGTGCCTGTAACTATCACAAGTTGCAAGAATGAATTTTTAATTGTTTAAATTTGTATATAGTGTGGGAGTTATTTAGAACTCCCAAAGAGGGGACTGAAGGATTACAAATGTATTAAATGTTTTATTTAAGTTTCTAATACTACCATATATAAACTGAGAAAGTTCTGTTTGTTGAAGTTAGCATTTCAGGTTAGGATGGTAAATGATATCAGCTGTGAAACAGTTTTTCAAGCAAGAGAATCTGGCAAATCCTGTTTTCTCCATTGTAAGTTAAATGAGTCTGATCACTTTGTCTGATGTTTACAACATCTCCTAACACTGGGGAACTGGTGCCATGCAGTCTGGTACCAAGTTGAGATCATTTTGACACTTTCCTCTCGGCCATCCTTCCTTTCCTGTTCCTCATCCTGTTTTTCTTAAAGAAAGCACGAAAGAAATAGAATAAATGACAGCTTAATGATTTTTTTTTATTTTTGTGCATTGTGTAATATTTATGAGGATCTATTGACAGAAATGCAATATAAGATCCATAACTATGTTTTCAGTGGTGTATAAAGACCTTGCATAATTAAATGTTATATTTTTATTATACCTTAGAATGAGCAGTTTCTGTCTACACACACCGCGGGTTCCCTTACATTGAAATGCGCCGACATGTTTCCACGGTGGCCCTAAACGGACAAACGCGTTTCGTTACTATGTTGCTCTTCGTGCAAGGAAGCAAGCTTAGTTCAGCGGATAAAACACTGACACAATGATGAACAAGTAACAATAATATTCGCTATAACAGTTTTACTGAATAATTAAGTTAACTTCTTAATTTATCCTTGTAAAGAAACCTCATTGCTGAACTGCTACTCTCTATGTCATAGCAAATGACATATTTTCCTGTCTAAAAAAATAGTTAAAATCAAGTAATGGTGCAATCCTTTAAATCTTAACTTTGAGTGCATCAGAATTAAATGGATGTAAAATTACTGTCAGGTTACATGTGATATTTTATTTAACGTGCCAGAAAAAGACAGTAACACCAACGACACAAATAAGGCCAGAGATCATTATTCTTCAACCATAATTAAGTAGATGAGACTAAATCGTTACATTTGGCATACGATCTATAGCTTTGAAAAACGTTTATCTATAAATGGGAGTCACTGGGGTCACCCATAAGAAAAGTAAAACCAGTGACAATTTTCCACTGTGACATTTTTACAAACTGGATGCTACAAGGTATCAAACATCTTGTCAATCCGGGTATACTAACTAAATTAAGTAGTTTAATTAGTTTAAGTATTCTAAGTTATTTTTTAAATATCATTTACATAATATATTTGATAGTTATGTATACATTATTGTATTTTAAATGGGGGATAAACTTGTCATTGACATTAAATTAAAGCATTTTCCCTCTGTACACGACTGTGGGGCCGAGCACTTCTGTGGTGCTTGACATTCATAATTAATTAAAATCAAATATTGTCACATTGATGGCTCAAGAAGGCGTAATTGTTCAAATAACATATTGTTTTATTTTAAAATGTAAAGAAATTCTAACCCTAAAGTTGTTTTCAAATATGATATTTATGTAAAGACTAGTGACAGAAAATGGACATTTCCATAGAATGACCCAGAAATGATTTTGCATAAATTTAACCTGGTATTATTAATTTAACAGCATCTGTTCAAAAAACTTTACCACTTTAAAGCAAAAACGGTGCTTAGATCTTATAGCCTACAAAGATTTTCAAGCAGTGTTTTGTCACCGACCATAGGTCACCGACACACAAGCACACGCAAGCTGCATTCATGTTACCGTAACTCTCTAACCGTTTGCACTTTCAAACATTTCAAATTGCCGCATTTCGGCAATATATGGCTTACTACGGTAATTTCAGGGTTTCCGTCAGAGCGAGCGGGTCTGGGGGATTTGAACAGAGAGAGAGAGAGAAAGAGAGATATGGGATTAATATCCTGCCATGATTCAAAACTGAAAATAAAGTTCTGAAAGGTTGAAACTAAGTGTTCGAAAACTCAAAATCTTACAAAAAAAAGTTTTGCAAGATCGAAACATAAGATTTGCAAGCTTGCAAAATGTAAAAAAATAAAAATATCTCTGCAAACATTATGTTGTTTTTGAGATTTCCTTCTTCAGAACTGCAACATTTTTTTGACAATGTTGCGCAAACAATTTTTCAGAGTTTCAAATTTGTCAGTGTTCTCCCACTGTATTAGTTTGTTTTCCAGGTTTGAAACCTTGTAAATGGTGATCTGAAAACCGGTGTGCGAATGTGTGAAAAAAAGGTTTTGAAACTCTGAAAACAGAGTTTTGCAGGCTTGCAAAGTGGTAAAAAAAATTAAATCTCTGAAAACATAATTTTGTTATTGAGTTTTCCTTCTTCAGAAGTGCAACACTCTTTTTTACGGTGTTGTGCAATCATTTTTTCAGAGTTTCGAATTTGTCACTGTTCTCCCAGTGTTTAGTTTGTTTTCCAGATTTGAAACCTTGTAAATGGTGATCTGAAAACTGGTGTGCGAATAGGTGAAAAAAAGTTTTGAAACTCTGAAAACTGAGGTTCGAAAGGGCGAAACTTATCACATTACATTACATTTGCACTCCTATTGCAGACTATTTTTTCAGAGCTGAGTTTACAACACCCACTTTGCGGAGATACACCCACACAGTTGCGAGCTTGCGACTCAAGTGATTTGTGGCAGCGTTGTCACGCTCTCTGCTCTAAAACTCTGAAACTCAGACTGAGCGAAAATGAAGCTTGCCAACCTCGCAACTTAAAAAAAAGCCTGGAGGGAGGGCCTTCTGCTCCTGGCAATGCTTTGCTGTCTGCTGACGTACAGTCCAATCACAAGTCGTATTTACTAGAAAGGTGGGATTGACCAACTGCTCCGCCAATGACGAAAGCGCACAGGATACGCAATAGTGATGTGTCGTTCATGAACGATTCGTTCATTTTGAAAGAATCATTAATATGACTCGGGACTACCGAGTTGTCTCAGAGAGTGATTCGTTCATTTTGTGTTGACCGCGAATGCGCGCAACATCGCAAGGTACATGAAGTCACGACTGAAATTATTAGTCAATCTTTCGCGAGTCTCGAGTCTTCGGGTTCGGGACGGGTCCGAGTCTTTCGTTCTTCCTGTCAGTCCCACTACAAACACTTAAATTACACTTTTATTTATTTTTATAATAAGAAAGTAATATGAATTATAAACATTTTAATGGCTGGCATGATTTATTCAAACATGCATTAAATATTGAAGAACATTAAGAATTATAATGAATATAATATGGTGCATATATTTAGCAAAATTCTCCTCTCTAGAGTTAATTTTTCCAGCTGACTAACGGGTTTATGGTCACATATGTTTTTTTCTGAGGTAAATGTGACATTGTTTACAAGTTGTTTAACTGACGTCTTTCCACGGTTGAAACACTGATTTAGCGATTTCATGTGACATGATAAGATTTTCGATAAGTTGTTCTCTATCTTTTAACTCACTTTTAGATGCTCATTCATGTTTATTTCGCGCTGTAACGTGTATTATTAAGGCGGAAGAAAAGATCATGTGCGCTCCGCGCTGCTGCTTCTCTTGAGCTGCGCCAGAGCGATCTCACGCCACAGCGCCAAAACGGTATTTATGTTTTTGAATTTCGTAATAAAATGGACGTAATTTGAGACTTTATTTAATATCAATACTAACAAAGCACAAAGATTATTGCAATTTATTGGATGGGATGCGTGCAACAATGATCCATTCATTCATCAAATTAAAACAGGATGACTAATCGATTCTTGAGATTTAAGAATCGATATTGGTTCGTAAAAATGAGAATCGACAGAGCCCGTCTAACGGAGAGCCTTGGCACTTCCTATTTGCCCCATTGTATCATATTGGTTGCAGTTCCATTAGAATTCCACTGGAGGTGATCGCGGGCGAGTGCAGAATGAATGGGAGTCCATGCAGCTAGACAGCTAAATGTATCCCTTTCTCCTGCTTATCGTTGAATCAACGTAGATTTTATTGTTGATTCCGCAAGTTCAATATAAATTATAGTCCAAAAGTCGAACGAATGAACGAGTAGGGGAGAGCCGGGACGATTGAAACGCGGGACGGATGAAACATTGAGATTTCCTTGAAAACCACTCACGTTATGTACGTCAAATTCTGTCAGCACGTACAGCACGCAATGCCTATCAGACCCGCAAAAACATTTCTTCTTTACGTCTTGCCGTTTTAAAGTTAGAGCCGGAAAGCTGTTTTTGAGTGTGGTTAGTGAAATCTTTCGTGCGGTACTTTTTTTTGACTGACAAGTTGTACTTATTGTTTCATGTGCCATTGTAATAATAATATGGCAGGTGTATTAGTACTGCATCACACCCTTAAGTGAATAATATCAGAGTTTTTTAGTTTACGGACAAAACAGGTTTAAATGGCTGGAGGCGCTGTCGGGACGGTTGAAACAACGACTCGTGCCAGTTAAACATGGTCATAGGAAAACACTCAATATGACTAAATCACTCAATACGACTCAAGGAATAAATGTAAGAATTAATTGTAAACGGATTTGTCTGTCTTCTTCAAAATAGCCTATTAGAAAGATTACGCAAAATGCACAAAGGCTTATCGCCGATTGTTTATTGGGCGACAGAACAAAAATGTTAAAATGAACCTTAAAATGAAAATAAATGACAAAATATGTTTGTAACAATATGTACATAAGTTACTTGTCAGGTATTGTTAATAAAAACAAGAATTAGATGAATAGTTACCGTTTAAACTGTTATGTTTCATCCGTCCCACCCCTGTGTTTCAATCGTCCCGCTCTGGAGGGACGATTGAAACAAAACCCAACTCCCGTTCAAAGTAAATTTTTACTTAAATCATTCTATGTTTCTACCGAATAACACATGATACTAAGAGAACACATATGTGAGTTGTTGATCACACACACAAAAAAAATCTATCTGTAACCTTATCTTAGAAAACGACGTTCCCCCCCCCCCCATGGGGTGAAACCCCATAGACTCCCATTCATTATGCACTCGCCTGCGAGCGCCCCCGCATGGACAGAGACGTGTTACTGCAGCCAGTCCAGAAACCGGAAGTAACCAGACAGTGCCAATTCTCTTAGACATTCTCTGGAATCGATTAATATTGACAAATCGATTTTTTTACCCAGCCCTAATGATTAATATTACACTTTTACTTAAAGCTCACTTTAAACCACCATTGAGTATTTGTATCATATTCCGGTCGCGGTTTAAAATGGTTTTAAGTCAAAAAAAGGTGTTACAACAAATGTTATATTTAGCATTTTATACGCAGCTAATGGCTATACCTTGCTTAGCAATTACTGTAAACATTATTCATATGAAAATACCCCAAATCGCACGAAAATCACACACAAACCACATCTTGAATTTATTAGCTTCTTGTTCCAGGTGAAGAGATGTGTCTTTAGCTTTATCACAGAGGTCAGAATGAGGAAGTCTACACAGAACCGCGAAGAGGCAGGATTATGGTCACGTTGAACCACGTAAGATGATTGACGGCTGTTCAGCGAACGAGATAGCGCTGAGATCAACTGACGCAAATCACGAAGATGTTCGCTTCTGATCGCATAATTCAGCGGAAAATTAATAGAAATGTTATTCTATATGACAAAATATTTTAGAAACATGTGATTATAAATCATTATTTCTCCAAATATGCGCACCATTGGACTAAGACTCCTCGCGAATGCTGTATAATAAACCGGAGATAAACAAATAAACCGGAGAACACGTGAATGACTACTTTATAATTACTGATTTCTGTTCAAAATAATGAAAGTTACAGATTAATAATTTTGCACTCTTTTCATAAATTAAGAAATTAATGTCACTGCAAACCAGTCTTATCATAAACAGTGGTCAACGAAGCTGGAGTCTTAACTCTTTCTAATGATGCTCCTTTTGTCCAATCAAATAAGTTGGGGTGTGATGTTTTAACGATTAATGAATGTTTAATGAGTAATGAACTAATCTGGGGCCGTCTGTGATCTTTGCCGCGAAAGGGGTTAAATTAGTGTTTTTAGTGACCCAGTTCTGTAGGTGGCGCTGTCACAGAAAACTAGGGTCCTGGACCTGCGGACCTAGAACTGGGGTCCTGAAACTGCAGCCTCCGGTTGTGCAGGGATACACTTCTCGACTCAATGGAAATGTATAAATGTTCCAAAAAAAAAACAACAACTATTGTCCGGGAAGGAAATTTATAATCTGCCATAGGAATTTTTTTGAACAACTGAAAAAAGCGATTCCATAGGACTACTACTGTGGCTCAAAATAGCCTATATAAATTGTAATTCTTCAGAGTTTTGAGTAAGAAATATGAATATTATCCAAACTATCTTGCTTCAAAACGACTTGCACAGCTTTTCCGCGTATCTATACAACGAATGTTATTTCTCGTGCCATTTATATGGCACCCATGGTGTCCCCCAGGGTTCGGTGCTTGGTCCTCTCCTCTTCATAATATACCTGCTCCCCCTTGGCAATGTCATTCGAAACCATGGTCTCAACTTTCACTGTTATGCCGATGATGTTCAGCTTTACATCTCCTCCAAATCCATCACTTGCGTTACCCACTCTACTATCTCCAACTGCCTCACTGATATTAAATCCTGGATGCACACCAATTTCCTTCAACTTAACTGTGAAAAAACAGATATGATCATCATCGGTCTCAAATCCATCACTAAAACTACTCACAGTTTCTCCCTCACTGTTGATAACTCCACCCTCTCTCCTTCCCTTCTCAGTCGCAACCTCGGAGTCATCTTTAACAATAACTTCTCCTTTGAACCGCATATAAAACAAATCACCTGGGGCTTCATGTATCAATCTTGCGTACGCACAAAAACTTTGCGTACGCCAGCTTTCAAGCTCACGGTCGGATGTACTAACAGTGAAATTAACGTGAGAATGTGCGTTCCTCCACGCTAATTTCTTGTCTGGCGTACGTACATTTCTCATAGTTTTTGGCGACTCTTAAAGGCAATGAAGTTAAGTTGCAAACATTACACAATTAATTGTTCTACAAGTCTATTACACTACCACCTGTGGGAAGCATTGCTATTAATTTGCAATTTATAAAATAATTTACATATATTGTCACACGAGCCTTATGGGAATATTCTATCAATTATGCAATTAAGTAAGAACATATAAAAGCATATGCATAATTTGTTCATCTGGCAGGTATAACTCGGATACAACAGCCAATCAAAGTCTAAAGGTAATAATATAAGGGTCAAGAGCCCAACTAAAGCAAACACTCATCTCCATAATGGTGACCTGAAATTCCGGTTTTCTCCTTCAGTGATTCTGCTTTAGGTGTCTTCAATAATGCTCAATCATCACTCAATTAATCACTTAAATATCTCATTAACTTTAACACTCTTGAGTGTGGACTCATATACACTCCCAGGTGTGTTAATTTAACACTGAGTTTTTGCTGTGTACAAAGAGCCGTAGTTAACTGACAAGCTGAGCCATATTGCATTAAATATCGTTGGCGATATGGCCTCGATTTGAACGCGATTTGGCTCAGCTTGTCAGTGAACTACTACGGCTCTTTGTAGGAAATGCCGCTCCATCTGAAAGCAGGTGATGGTGATTTACTACTAATCAAGGAACCGGCTTTACTGTTTGATGTGCATAACAATATCGTGCGATTAATCGTGCAGCCCTACCAGGTATATAAGGTTCTCATATGATGCAGTTGACCAGCCAAACATTAAAACGCAATTTGCAGCGATAGCCGGTTTTCCTAATGTAATCGGAGCAATCGACTGCACACACATTGCTATAAAGGCGCCATCTGAAGAAGAATTTGCATATGTGAATCGGAAACATTTCCATTCAATAAATGTGCAGATAATATTGGTTACCTTCGTGGCAGTCCTGTAGTAAATCCTAGTCTCCCACAGCGGCAGATACTACTCCAGAGAGTAAAGTGTCACCCATAATTGAGGCAACTCTCTGCTCAAAGGGTGTAAGTTCATCGACCCCTTTACCACTGCCTGTTCTGCCCACACTTTGTCGGTGCGCAGCAGTTCTCCATTTAACGTCCACCTTTATATCAGACCATTTCTTTTTAAGGTCATTTACAGTGCGACTTTCAGATCTCACCGCATTGACGGCATCAGCCAAACTCTCCCACTCATATTTTTTCCTTTTGTTATTAATTCCGGAGGACAAAAGTTCCAAATATTTTTTTTTCTCGTTTCTACCTCCAATAGCACCTCCGATTCTCTTTCTGTAAAGTTTCGGTTCTTGCCGCTTGCTTTAGCCATTTTCTTACTCCTTTCTTTTGCCAAAGTGGACTCATTACCATATTTAAATGTATTTAATTAAGGGAGGAGACTGGGTGGGGCGTTGTGCTCGTGCATGTGCGCTCATTTTTACGTTAATTGGGATGTACAAAGAGAATACGCGTGGGATCCTTCGTACGCAGAGATTCATACATCTGTTTTTTTTAGTGCGTATGCACATTTACAGCTTTGTCCGTACGCAATGTTTTAGTATGAATACAACGCAAGTCTTTGTACATGAGGCCCCTTAACTGCCTTTTTTCACTTAAAAATCATTGCCCGTCTCCGTCCTTCGCTCTCTTTCTCCGCTGCTAAAACCCTCATCCACGCCTTCATCACTTCCAGAATCGTATACTGTAATAGCATTTTGTACGGCACAACACTGAAAAGCTTAAACAAACTCCAATACATTCAGAATTCAGCTGCTCGCCTACTCACCCACACCCGCACCCGTGATCACATCACTCCAGTCCTTAGAACCTCCATTGGCTCCCGGTCCTACAACTATTTCAATTCAAAATCCTTCTCATTACACATAAAGCCCTTTATAACCAGGCCCCTTCCTATACCTCAGTGACCTGCTACACCGCCACAACCCATCTAGTTGCCTCCGCTCTTCTGATGCAAACCTCTTGACTCTACCTCCCAGGACCAAACGGACCAAACACCGAACCCGGGGTGATAGAGCCTTCTCTGTCGCTGCCCCCTCCCTCTGGAACTCTTTACCCAAAAAATTCAAAACCTTTTTAAACAACCAAAAGAACCAAAAACACATCTTTTTAAAATTGCTTTTAATGTTTAAATTAACACGGTCTGTTTTTAATGTTTCTTACTTTCTATGGTGATTCTTCTGTCTTACGATTTTCTGTAAAGTGTCTTTGAGTACTTAGAAAAGCGCTTACAAATTAAATGTACTATTATTATTATTATTATTATTATACGCCAAAAATAGTTTTTGCGTGCATATGATACGCACTTTATGGCGTGTAATACACACGCACTCCCCACCCCTAATCCTAACTAAGGGGTTTTCAAAGCGTAGCATATGCACGCAAAAAACATTTTTGGCGTATAAATGGCACGAGAAATAGAGTGCCGAAGTTATGACGTCACTTTGTAGGACAACTCGGAAGTTAGCGGCGCATGGGTCCCCTCGATTGAAAAGCTATGCATTTTCCACACAGACTTTCGGAAAATCGCAAAAAATAAGATCTGTGTTCAACAAAGAGTTGTGACCCTTACACGTTTTGTCTATCAAGATAATCTTTACAAGTTAATCCAAAATGTATACATTTTGAAGCCTATATAAAGTTTAAAAAACCACAAGCAGACACAATAAAGTTTAAAAAACCACAAGCGGGTTATAACTGGTGTGTTCTATGTCATGGATCAAAACGTGAAAATATTTAGAGGCTTTGTTAACCACAGACCTTATTTCAGGCGATTTAGCAAAAACCCATAAAAAAACCCATAGACTTTATGGCGAGGGAACCGGAAGTGCTAAAATGCTAACTCACTTCCGCATTTTGGCCTACAAAGTGACGTCATAACTTCGGCACTCTATAGACCCGTTTACAGTTGGTGAACATGGTGACGTTTTTTTGTGGGCGGAGCTTAGATGGAGGCAGAACGATCACTCTGACCGCTTCACTAACGTTAGTTTGCAAGTTTTGTTAGCTTGTTTTTTAACAATGACTGGAGAAAATCCGATTTTATCTTAATGTGCAAGGTCACTCACTGTCTAGGACCGCGATTGTTATTTGCAAAAGTTAATTTTAACGGACGGAACCAGATTGGCTGACCCGTACACGCTCACTCAATGGATGGACGATCTGACAGGATTAACGTTAACGCTAGGCTAACACCGGTTGAGTGGCCTGACTTCTACACCAATCCGATAGAGAAAAAGAGCATAAAGAGAAACTGAGGGCATATAAATCTTTAGATGCCTATAACTATGTGTTGAATGGTCATGTTCAAGACTTGTGTGGTACGATAGATCCGCAGTTCTGCCTAGCCATGCAGCGCCAAGAAGACGACAATGTGAAGAGTGACATTACGGAGCAATTTTAATGATGTGAATGTTTTCTAGAAATAATAATTCCAGATACAGCATATTCATTTTTCATTGATTCTAGCACCCAACAACACAACAAGATGACATTCAATGATAATAATAAAAATTTAAGCTCCTTATTATGTAGCCGAATATGTGCTGGTTTGTATTTGCAGCCTCCAGTGTTCACATTGTTTTGCCTCCAGCTAGCGCCGTGACATAATCATAGACAGTAAAAGAAATGGACAGAGCGACCCCGTTGATTTCAACGGAGAGAGTTGAAGCCAAACATGGGTACTCACTTCCTGATAGCCAAGCGTTCTGCGCAGGCTCAAACTGAGCTTGATGACGTAGATGTCATGTGAGCAACCTGACTGGGAGTTGTAAATCTTCTAGTAGCTGTGCCAAGACAAATCTTAATCACCCGTAGACAGTCACCCAACCGCGACCTGCAGCAACTTTTGGTAAGTATTCTGATTAATTATTTTGTCGCGTTGCTTTTATGGACTCTATCTATGCCATGGGCTGACTTTAGACAGTAAAATATTGCCTGCGAGCTTCTCCTCCTGTCTATACGGTAATGTCTCTATTGTGCGACATAAAGTCGCGTGGTTATGACGCAATTTTTAGCCTATTTTTACAAGAATGGCTTCTACGGGGCCATAACGTAAGATACAAAGTAATGGAGCCTTTTATACATTGTCGTGTTTCTTTAGAAATAAATAATGGACAAATGGAGTCTTTGGACGCCTCAGATGTAAAGTTATTCGCTGTCAAAGTGACGCCAAAATGAATGGGAGTCAATGGGATGCTAACAGCAGGTGATAGCCATCTACAATGGCTATCACCGGCTGATGGATTACCCCCTTGGACATAATTGTGATTGTGACGTCGGCGCAAAAGGGGTCTATAACATTCGTGGTATAGACCTTATGTAGCCACGCCCCTTTACAGCGCTGCGCTCGTTGTCTTTTGTCTTCCGGTCTGTATTTTCACAGCTATCTTGCGTATTTATGAATGAACGGCTCGTTTTAAAATCTTCCCTGTCTACTGACATTTGTTAAGACGTCTGCTTTAAACATTACAATCATCATGATAACTTTAGTTAACTTTACATTAAGTAAATCCACTACAAAAAGCTAATTACTCCAAGACAGCAATGCCATAGAAATATACAGAGCGACCACAAAAACGGAAGTTCAAAGACAATATTCTAAAGATGGCGGCGCCCTTGTTTCTCTGGCGCATAAGGTCTATAGATACGCACTTTCATGAGATTGTGTTGAATTATATTATCATCAGTGTGTTGAACACCTAGCGTTCTCTAGCTTTGTTTGTTCTGTCAAAATTCATAATGTTTTTATCAGTTATGCAAAATTCTGTCTGCTATCAACCCCACAAACCGGCGACTGAACTGGGCAATTGAGGCTGTAAAATTCCTGGGAAATGGTATGTTTGTTTTTCTTTATTTATCGCGCACGCGCACTTCACTCTTTAAATGTAGTTCTCTGGCTCCCTCTAGTGAACCTGATAAGCTATATACTCTTCAACTGCCAGTAATAAGATGACATTTAAAGGTTTAGTTTTATGATCAAAGCTCTGTAGTTTTAAAACACATAACGCAATACAAGGTTGACAGAGAGATGAACAAATAAACCTTTATCAAAAACCTGATGATCATATTTGAGGATTTAACATGGTTTCCTAAAAAAATATGTTTGGATAATCAATTGAACCTAAGCTGTATCAGTCCTGTAGCCTAAATATTACAAACAATATCAAAGTTATTCTTATGTTACTTGATAAAAAATCAGAGATTTGACAGCAGAAAGACAAGTGAAGCACCAGCTGAAGGAGGACGTTTATAAAGACTTTTACTTGATAAAAGAGTTTAAACGATCAGACGAGATCGTGAGAAACAGGTTCTTCAGCAAAGTTTTGATCCTGTTGATCATTTAGACATTTGCATATCAATGTAGCCATAAGATGGCTTTATAGATCAGTTCAGGAGTGGTGGTAGCTTCTTTTGCTAGCCTATTTGTTTCACAGTTTCAGCTAGTTAGAAATAAATAGCTACACATTTGCTTATGCAATGATCCATACTTTATTAAAATAACACACATACAGAATTTGATCTTACTGGCCTATATTTCATATTTAAACCGGTAATGATTATTAAATCACTTTGAATAAGAGCATTTGCCAAATCATGAATGTTAAAGATATTTAAATCCAAAAAAGGAAGCAAACAATCACTAGCCGGTTTTAGGCAGCACATTTTCCTGATAGTAACCAGCATTAGTTATGTTTCCAGCAGGTTTGTATTGACCAACAACAAAAATAGTTTTTCCATCAGTAGCCAGACCGACTCCGAGCTCGGTGGAGGATTTCCACACAACCTGGGTGAAATGCCCTGCGAATTATATATATATATATATATTAGACACAATTAGACAGAGATTACACTAAAGGCAGTAAGCCAATAAATGAAATGCCAATCTCTAAAAAAAGCTAATTATAATTTCCTTAATGTTATATATTTCAATGAAACCATTTATTCCCCAAAATACAGTAATATTACCTGTTTTGGGTTGATGTCCTGGTTTTTCAAAGTCGTAATCTTTGATCTCACTGTACCACGAATCTACAGCCTCCTTCCCTAGAATATGCAAAACATTAAATATTTTATTAGTGTGAGGTGCTCTAAGGATTTTTTGAACGTTAATATTTTATGACTACATTGTAAGATCTCAGTTTGCCGAGTCCCCCCTTCTCACTCGTTATACTGTACGTGATTATTAAAGCTGCAGATTTCACCTGTGGGTGTTTTTTTATCGGAGCTGAAGGAGTAAAACACGTTCTCCCCGTGGTCCGTGTCACTGTGTCCCAGTGCGTTATTGCTCAGCATGTGATCGGCCCACTGTTGAGCGGTGACACACAGATCCTCACTGTACACCAGCGCCGGCGCCTGATGATGCTCACGGTACCGGTTATGAGTCTCCAGAAACTCCTTCTTAAAGCTGTCGTCTGTGGAGAATCAGAGAAGGAAGAAAGATGGATGGATGGATGGATGGAAGTGTTACTGTATGTAAATAACTATTAGGAAGTGTTACTGTAGGTAAATAACTATTAGGAACTGTTACTGTAGATATTTATAGATGAATGGATAGATACAGTAACACTTCCTAAAAGTTATTTACCTACAGTATAACAGTTCCTAATAGTTATTTATTAAAAAAACTAATAGTTAGTTATTAAATAACTATTAGGAACTGTTATACTGGTAAATAACTATTAGGAACTATTATACTGTAGGAATAACGAGTGCTGTAAACTGCATAACTATTTTTGTACTTCTTAAAATCAAAAGTTATTTACTGGCATCGATCGATGGTTTCATGAAGAACTTTTAACATCCATGGGAGATTTCCAGGTTCTTTTGATTATTTAAATGTTCTTCACACAAAAACTGATCACTGAAAGTTTCTTTGTGGCAACATGACATCATGACTTTGCGTAAACATACACGCCACTTCTATACTTATTTTGAGCTATCCGCGTGTATGTCCACGCCGAAACGAACCGTCATCTTCCACGTGTATGTCTATACGCCGTTAAATGTCCGAGCGAAGCAAAATGTATATCTACATCTGGGGAGCGATATATTTTTTCCTAGGATGGTAGGGAAAGACTCATAAATGGTATTAACCCCAGTGAAGGGTAGGTTTAGGGACGGGGTTGGGGTAGATCATATATTTATATATACAGATGTAACGTTAAGTCAACGGCGTTGATAAACACGCTGAAAATGGAAATACGAAATAGGCTAGATACGCCATTTCATGAGATCAGTCTGTTTGTGGAACCAAAAATGGTTCTTCTATGACATTACAATGAAAAAAACCCTTTATTTTTAAACCAATATGTGCGCGAATCCTTCAGTATAGTCACAAATCCTGGCTATAATTAATACAGAAATACATATGAAGATCGTCCACCAACCTGCCATGGCTGCCGAAGTACACTGTTAAATGTTTCTGTTAATTTACACCCAAATTTCAACATGATTAACCTGTTATTTTTAATAACTGCGCCTTACTGTTAATTTTAGGAAATATATGTTAAATAACACCTAATTTTTGTTATTTAACACCTCATTGTTAAATAACACCTCATTTTTGTTATTTAACAGCAAAATCGAAAATTCAAGCAATGTCGGATATAAGGTTAGCCTACGATGGTCAACTTTCATGCTTATTATAAAAAAGTTATTATTTATAAGTGGCGAAGTTAGCAATTGCATTTCGTTTTTTTAGGTTGCTAAACAACGGCTGATTCAATCAGTAGCCTAGTCGACGGTGCAATCCAACAACCTAAATATAGTACATGCATTTACTGAATGAATTAGACAAATTAAACACCTGCTTTCTCTACTGCAAATATTATCAAGAATAATCTTGCATAGCCTATTCCACAGACACAGAGAGAAATAAGAAGGTTCGCGGTGTTTTCTGTGCATGCGCAAATGTGTTTGTTATCGTGGGTATAATAGCCTTTTGTTACCCTATTAATACCCTACACCCGGATTTTACGCGAGACGGCCTATATGCTACATTTATTAGTTGAGGAACTGCGCTCCCTGTGTCTGTCTGTCTGTGTGTGTGTGTTCTGAACACGGTGTAAATATCCGCTGCACGCCTGCACGCTGGCAGGCGGTACTTTATTATGTCTATTGGCGCCACTATTTGAAATGACAGGTTCATACAGTATTTTTTGAATTCTGGGAAGGAGCGTAGAAGAAGGCATTTGAACCTGCAACGAACACGAAGATCCATGTCGGAAGATCGCGGTGGCTGGTTACATCGAACAAAATCACAATAATCCGGTGAGATTAAAGAGTTTCTTGAAATTCATGCATAGTTTTAGCATCTATCAGTGATATTGATGTACTGTAACGTTATAGGCCTACTAAACGCCACGGACTTAGACCACATGAAGTAATTTAGCTAGCTGCTAATGAGCCACGGTGATTCAAGCTAGCAACATTTCAATAGTTTTCCCATTAATTTTAGAAACAATGCGCTTATTGTAATGTCCATTTATGTATACGATCTAAATCTATAACGTAAACAGTAGGACGCTAGGCCTATAGCATTCCCGTGGTCAAGTTGTGTGGCATTCTTGCCATGTGCACGTCTGGTTAAAGCAGATTAATCCTGAAAATCAAACGGTTAACATAAATCTATTTACTGATAGCTGTTTATTAGGGGTGGAACGGTTCATGTAACGTTATTCGTATTGAACAGCGAATCGGTATGGGCGTCACGGTCCGGTGCATGAATTAACACGGAGAATACACGGTATAAAAATAAATAAAACTCGCGTGCAAATTAATGTAATGCGGAACCACTGTTAGCGGGTCCTTTAGGGACACCTAATCTGTTGCCCTGCTAGGTTTGTTTACTTTCCTCCGCAGCGCAAGCCTCCGTGACCGCGCGCGCGCCTTCCCAAATGGACGAGGCATTTATACTTCGCACTCGCCGGTGTACTATTCTTTGAAACGACAGTGTGCGACTTGGTGTAATTGTCCTCTAAACCATCAGGAATCAGCGGTGAGAAGTAAGGTACACTCGTGAATGTTTATTTTAGTACTTTAGTAACTTACTCTACTAACACTTTAGGATACCCAAACCACACTACTAAAGAATCGTGTAAAGCAGTAAACCAGATTATTCCTTGTGACATTAGAAAAAAAATGGATATGAGAACGTAACCTACAACTAAATTAACGTTATCTTACATATTTTCTAAACATTTTTGTTTAGTTTTGTGAACCTTTTTATAAAACATGGGCATTTATTTTTATTTAAAGGGCTTATGTCTGCTATTGTTGGCCCATATTGTTAATGTAAGCAACTAATTTAGACGCAAGAACTGGATGTAAAAAATAATAAAATAAAAATAATTGCCTTCTGCATTTTTGTTTTGCTTTTCCCTCCATTGTACCGAACTCCTACCGAACCGTGATGTCTGAACCGAGGTATGAACCGAACCATGACTTCTGTGTACCGTTCCAACCCAACTGTTTATGATACTAGATAACGTTAGTTGGTCTAAGACTGTATTTAGCTGCTCGTCTTTGATGGATTAAAGCTGTTTGGGCTACCAGACATGCTGGTGTGACTATTTATTTTATGTGCAGGTTTTAGGCTATCAATGAGGTAAATCCAGCAAAAACAGCTATAGGCCTACTGATCGGGCTAGTACAGTATAGCTATGTGAAGTGAACAGCTATTCTCTTTTAATTGCATTTGTATAGTGCACCCTATTTTTTTTTGTGTGTGTGTGTGCTGTTTTGATTATCATTGAGTTGTAAATCAATGTTTACATTTGTTTTCTTGTTTTTTTTTATTACAGATGCAGGGGGTACCATCCCTGATCACAATGCTGTTCAAGATGATATCCCAGGATTTACTCCTCTGACCATCTATCTCTCGCTCACTTTGCCTCTATCTCTATCTATTCCTCTATCTTTACCTATCTCTTTCACTATCTCTCTCTTTCTTTTTACATACCCTGTATCTATCTCTGTTTTATCACTCTGCCTATCAATCTATCCCTATATCTTCCTCTATTTATACCTCTATCTCTCCCCCATTCCCTCTATCTCCCTCCATCTCTCTCTGTCTCTCCCTCTATATCTGTATCTATCTCACTTTATCTATCTATCCATCATTATCTCTCTCTGTATCTTTCTCTATCTCTCTATCTATATCCCCCCTCTCTCTTTATATGTCTCTTCCTGTCTCTCCATCTTTCTTTCTTTCTATCTATCTATCTATCTATATATATATATATATATATATATATATATATATATATATATCTAACTCAGTGGTAGTCTTATGACATTAATATTGTGTTTAATTTGTTCTATGTCCTAGGGATATGCCACTGCAGCTGACCTTGAGAGTTCACTCTCTATACCTGCAACTCCTCATCTGATACTTCTTGGTAAGTTGGTTTTAGATAATACAGTTGGCTTTAGTGTTGTATGTAGTGAATTCAATGGTATCAAACTAAACTGTAATGAAAATTAAAACTAAAACAGAAATTTGACAGTTAAAACATTTCTGGGTTCAGGAGAAACGGGAAGCCGTTTCCAGCGCTGGATGCTCAGCCTTGAGGGCCAAATCATTTGCGAAGGGAAGGGATCACATCCACCTTTGTGACAGGACTGGAATCCTTTTTTCACCCTGTTTTTACATCTTTGACTTACAGTATCAAGAGGAGGCAGCCTGCACGCTTCAATTCATCCAGAGGTAAGATATTGTCTGTTAACACCTGCATTTTTTTCTGGCCTAGCTGTGGCTCAAGCATGGTTTCAACAGGTCTGGTTGAAGGGATTTAGCAATTAACTTTGATTTAGAAAGTTTTAGTGCAACTAACAATATTCACAGAGGGAAGAAGATAGTGCATGTTGAGGATAGTTCATGTACATTTGTTGACTTTGTTGTTGCTGTTAGTCTGTGACTAGATTTTTAACCAGTGTATAATTTTTCAGATGCTTTGTGGGTATAAACCCAGAAAAAGCGACACAGGCTGCAAAGAGGAAAAAAAGAAGAACTGTCAATTCACACGTCCCAGCCTCTTGCGCAAGCTCATGTACTTTCAGTGGGATTTCATTTGAAAATGGTGAGTAAGATGTATACGTTACACATACCGATATGTTCAAACAGCAATGACTCAGGAAATTCATTCTAATGTTCATTCTTAACTCTTCAATTCTTTGCCATTCTTTTTTGTTCTTTCAATGAATTGTATTCATCACCCTTTCTATTATTTTATGTTATTCTGTCTGTTTTGTGCTATGTTTCTAAAATTAGCTTTTTTTTGGTCAAGCCATGTGATATAATTTTGGATTAAAAATGTGAAATTATGGAACTCATCTCTCTCTCTCTTTCTCTCATATACAGACCCAAGACTTTGCAAAGGATCCTCGTGTGCTTTGGAAAATGGTTAGTGGTCTAAGCAGTGCAGTGTTTTTATTGTTTATGCTCTTTATTGATGAAGAGTTCCATTAAGTGTTAAGTATTGGTATGAATGTATTCATATGTTGAATTTTAGTGGTTTAGGTAACTAAGTGTTGATGTTCAGTATTTTGTTATAATGAACAATGTATTTGGGTTTAAGAATGTTTTTGAATATTTCTTTGATTGGTCTGATCCATGTGTGCCTACATTTGTAAGTATTTACATTTCAGTGTGTGTATTACAATAAAAAAAAGTTAATTTCAACACGGAACTATTCGTTTTTTTTCACTTAAGTGTTGTCTGATGGATTATGCCTATTCTTGTATTAACTCAAGCTAGAATATGTCTATAACAATCAGTGGTACACGTTATGCTAAAAATAATTATTAATATTTAATGGAAACAAAATAAACAGTGATTTAACAGGAAAATAATGGTAACACTGCTGCCAGTTGTTTCCTGTTTTTTCTGCGATTCACAGTAAATTCCTGTTGAAAAACATTACGGGGAGTGCACTGTAAAAAAACATTAACATGAATTAACTGTTAAAATAACAGGAAAATAATGGTAACCCTGCTGCCAGTAATTTCCAGTTATTTAACAGGGAAATAATTAACAGTGTAGGCTATACAGTAAGCTGTAAAAAAAACAGAGATAATTGTTGTTAATATTCATTTTTAAAGATGAATTTATGATAATGAAATATTGAGTAATTTACCATGTAAACACAACAGATGTGTGTGTCAGTATATGTGTCTCATACCTTCTGTTCTCCTGGAGGTGATTTGTCCACTCGCTCTGCCTTCAGCACAGGTTGATGCGTGTACAGGTCCTTCTCAAAAAATTAGCATATTGTGATAAAGTTAATTATTTTCCATAATGTAATGATAAAAATTAAACTTTCATATATTTTAGATTCATTGCACACCAACTGAAATATGGCAGGTCTTTTATTGTTTTAATACTGATGATTTTGGCATACAGCTCATGAAAACCCAAAATTCCTGTCTCAAAAAATTAGCATATCATGAAAAGGGTCTCTAAACGAGCTATTAACCTAATCATCTGAATCAACTAATTAACTCTAAACACCTGCAAAAGATTCTTGAGGCTTTTAAAAACTCCCAGCCTGTTTCATTACTCAAAACCGCAATCATGGGTAAGACTGCCGGCCTGACTGCTGTCCAGAAGGCCATCATTGACACCCTCAAGCAAGAGGGTAAGACACAGAAAGAAATTTCTGAACAAATAGGCTGTTCCCAGAGTGCTGTATCAAGGCACCTCAGTGGGAAGTCTGTGGGAAGGAAAAAGTGTGGCAAAAAACGCTGCACAACGAGAAGAGCTGACCGGACCCTGAGGAAGATTGTGGAGAAGGACCGATTCCAGACCTTGGGGGACCTGCGGAAGCAGTGGACTGAGTCTGGAGTAGAAACATCCAGAGCCACCGTGCACAGGCGTGTGCAGGAAATGGGCTACAGGTGCCGCATTCCCCAGGTCAAGCCACTTTTGAACCAGAAACAGCGGCAGAAGCGCCTGACCTGGGCTACAGATAAGCAGCACTGGACTGTTGCTCAGTTTTGCATGTCATTCGGAAATCAAGGTGCCAGAGTCTGGAGGAAGACTGGGGAGAAGGAAATGCCAAAATGCCTGAAGTCCAGTGTCAAGTACCCACAGTCAGTGTTGGTCTGGGGTGCCATGTCAGCTGCTGGTGTTAGTGCACTGTGTTTTATCAAGAGCAGGGCCAATGCAGCTAGCTAACAGGAGATTTTGGAGCACTTCATGCTTCCATCTGCTGAAAAGCTTTATGGAGATGAAGATTTCATTTTTCAGCACGACCTGGCACCTGCTCACAGTGCCAAAACCACTGGTAAATGGTTTACTGACCATGGTATTACTGTGCTCAATTGGCCTGCCAACTCTCCTGACCTGAACCCCATAGAGAATCTGTGGGATATTGTGAAGAGAAAGTTGAGAGACGCAAGACCCAACACTCTGGATGAGCTTAAGGCCGCTATCGAAGCATCCTGGGCCTCCATAACACCTCAGCAGTGCCACAGGCTGATTGCCTCCATGCCACGCCGCATTGAAGCAGTCATTTCTGCAAAAGGATTCCCGACCAAGTATTGACTATTGTGTGCATAACTGAACATAATTATTTGAAGGTTGACTTTTTTTTTTGTATTAAAAACACTTATTTTATTGGTCGGATGAAATATGCTAATTTTTTGAGACAGGAATTTTGGGTTTTCATGAGCTGTATGCCAAAATCATCAGTATTAAAACAATAAAAGACCTGAAATATTTCAGTTGGTGTGCAATGAATCTAAAATATATGAAAGTTTAATTTTTATCATTACATTATGGAAAATAATGAACTTTAACACAATATGCTAATTTTTTGAGAAGGACCTGTATATATACTTCATCTCCTCCTCCTTCTCCTCCACCAAACACTTTCATCCCTTAAAAGATAGATTACAGTATAACCTGTCTATCAAAACATCTCTTTATCTTTTAACCTGAGAGTAAAACTGGCCCTGCTAGTTTATAGGGACCGAAAGAGCAGTGTCCATTGGTTTGATTCCCTGGAACTCACTTTGCATGTGTGTGTGTGTGTGTGTGTGTGTGTGTGTGTGTGAGAGAGAGAGAGAGAGCAGAGAGAGAGAGAGAGAGAGAGCAGAGAGAGAGAGAGAGAGAGAGAGAGAGAGAGCAGAGAGAGAGAGAGAGCAGAGAGAGAGAGAGAGAGAGACAGAGAGAGAGAGAGAGAGAGAGAGAGAGAGAGAGGTGTTAATTCTAAATAAAAAAATGTTAATTCTGCAGAAATGTGAAAGAATGAAGAAAGGAAGCATTGGAAAAATATCAGATTAAAAACAATAAGAGATAACCGATGTTGTGCTGTAAAAAGGGAGGATGCGGTGCACAAGTTTCATTCCAAAATCTAAAGAACGTTTTTAGCAAAATAATTTAAAAAGAATCAATATTTTTTTGTGAAAGTTTTTTTCATCAGTTTCTAAGCTATTTTTATTTAGTTCCTTTTAAAGCTGTGCATTTATGTGTATGCATTTTGCAGTTTTTATCGAAAGTTACTTAGTGTTTTCATGGGATACATTTATTAGTTCTTCCATTCCTGGGAATCAAACGCACGCCTTTCTCTTCAGACATGAATATACAGTATTTTATGAGTTTTCCTCCCAATATTTCTAATTTTCAATATTTGGTGATTAGGACAGTAAATGTTTCAATTCTTTTACAGTAAAAAAAAATTAAATTAGCATTCAAATAAAGGCCATAAATTATGTATATTTGTTTTGGTTTACATGGTATTGATGGTGTGCTCGATTGTCATGAAACTAATAATACAATGCATAAAACCTTAATGGTCCTAAAAAGATACAATTTTCTTTCATTAAGCATTATATTGTAAGTTTAATTTTATTTGATCTTGGATCACATTGCAAATAGTTTTTCGTTCAGTCATTTAATATGGATAGATTGTTTTGTATGAATTGGCAATCATTCCCATAGACTGATTTGAATGTTAGAGTTGTGTGTTTTGGTACTCAGGAAGGAAACAGCTGAAATCTCATAGTTTTTAAAATCACATTCCTCCACAGATAATTGCTTGTTAAAATAATAGCTGGTGAATGAAAGCAGTTCTAGTCACGCAAGTGGTTTACAAGTCGCCCAAATTAACTAGTAAAACGGGCAAGAGCTCAAAAGACACCAAAAAACCCATTAGGTGGCAGAAATCATTTCTGTTTTAAAAAAGAAGCTTTGAACTTTTAACATAAACTCGACAGAGTTCCCAGAAGGTTTAAATAAAAGGAAATATGTCATATGAAATAAACACAAAGAGATCAAATTTACTTTATCTACTTTCCATCTTACACGTTTAAAATAGGGGAATACTGAAAAAAAGTAAAATATGTACTATATGCATTCATGCAGTCTGCAGTACTTTTATACTGACGTTTTATTTTTTTTTTATTTTTTTTTATCGTTTAAGAGCAATATTTACACCCTCATGATGTGAGTACAAACACACAACTAACTTCCTTCCATGGAAGACTAAATGAAAAGTTGGCATATTGACAACTAGTTTTAATAACATGGGTGAACTGTTTTTATGTGAACTATTTTACTCTGTAAGATCGTGATCTGCATGAATGTCTCTGAACAGGGAGCATACACAGATATTAACACCGGCCGTGCAAAAACTTAAAAACATTTTTTTATTTTGCTTCTATCCAAATGTCATAAAGCCAGCCATGACACAAACAGAGTAAAAAGTTTAGTATTTTAGATACTAAAGCAAGAGCGGAGGTGAAATGCAGAAATGTGTTATTTTCGATTTTAAAAAAATTATCTGAACATATGAAAAGTTTGTGTTCTTACATAATTATAATAAATTCTCATAATTATAGTGCTAGCTTTTCACTGAGGGATTCACATAGTAAAGTACATCTGCAAGTTTAGGGGACTAGGATGTTTTTGACGTGTTGGGTTACAATTGTGATTTAAGTTAAATGTCAATTATGTAGTCCTTTGTTAAAAAGCTAAAAAATATGTTTTTGTTTAAAAAATGATTGTTGCATTTAGCTATCACAATTGAAAATTTTGCGTTAGAATAACTTTCCCGGTTTTAACTTGAGATAACTCAAATATTCAAGTTGTCAACTTAAAATTTTAAGTTTGGTTAACTGTGAATGTGATACAACAGTGTAAAGAATTCAGTTTAACTTTTTCGTCTTCAGAACAACACAAATAAAATTTTACCAAAAAAGCCCCATCAAATTAAGTTGTGTAAACAAGGTTGAATGATGTTTGAGATATAACACTTAAGTTTTTATACAATTTAACAATATTAAAATAATATATTAAACGCACCTTTGAACGATAGAGAAACGAATGCAGGCGCTGCATACACTAATTATATCATGTCACTGCATTTTTTTGCTTTAAAGCCCTTTTTTCTTGACAAAAAGTGTTTCCACTGTTTTTGTGACATTTGAAGTATCTACATTAGCCTTATTACTTGTTATTGTAAATACTAGAGTAACGATCGGTAAAGAGAACAGAAGCACTTTGAGACGCATGTTTAAGTGTGAGTATTTGTTCCCACTAAACATGTAATGAAAGAAACTCCAGAGAATGCAGATGTTTTAGTGTGTACTGTGCCAAAACAGATGTGTGATGCAGAACCCTGTGTTTTTATATCCTAAACAACGACCTGAATGCTCCATGATTACAGTGCATGCGTTCAAGGAAATGTTTGTTATTTGAGCACTGTCGAATAACACAGTGCTTTTCATCAGCCCTCATACACTATAGTCAAAAAAAAAGCCAAAGTCAAGTCAGGTCATCCTCATTTATATAGCGCTTTTAACAATGTAACAAACAAACCATGTGACGCTTTCTTGGAAATCCTCTTCCTGTACAGTTTTGTTTGAGGACCACTAGTGTTCATTTACCAGGTTAAGAGCGTTTAAGGACAAGGTGCCTTTCCTTCACGGTCACATTACATTCATTACTTCCTGATGAAGACGAGTTTTCTCATATTAACCTCTTTCAACATTTCCATTGAAAGCAGTGACTTTCACATTCTCAGACTGAAAGAGCCTGATTCTAAAATTATTTCTCTTTAATTGCTTCCTTTGCTATAACATGTCTTCACATGTTTTACAACACAGACTGTATGGAAATATTTCTCCTTTTCTCTTTTATATATGAAATATGTCTTTTTCTACACACTTTTCTGCAGTTCACAGACATGCTCAACTCGACTCTCTGATGTACTGTAATTGTAAAAATATTAATACACTCAAAAAAATGGAAGGTTGTGCACTTTACATAATATATTTATGTTTACTTATAATAATTGTGTTTTTTGACTTGAATTTTTTTTCTGAAGTCCACGTAATTATGTCTCAACTTAACAGTACTAAATCCTAACGCATTGTCTTAAGACAAACCATTTATGTTAAGTAAAAAAATCTTGCATCCAGAGGGTGGCAATATATATGCGACGCCAACTGCCATTTTGCCTTAACTTAATCTGATTGTGTTCAATCTGCTTAAATATATGTAAATTTACTTAATCCGTTTGTGTTGGATTACATGAATGATTTGGGTTGCATTAACTGAAACTGGGCGGTGCTTGTTAGTTCCCAGCATGCTTTGCATATTGTTGAATTAAGAGAGAATAAATGTTAAAATCAAGTGTTATTTTATGTTTGTTTTTTTGAGAAAATGAGAAAAGGGGAAGACTTGATAGTGTGTAATTGTGTTTAATGTTCAATTACATTGGAATTGTTAGATTTAATATTAGAGATAATATTATTATTACCATTTAAATGACAGAGGGTTACCATTGTGGAGAAGAGTGGAGCATTTTGTTTGGCTGTGGACTGATTCAATTATTTTCTACTGCTTGGGTTGAAGGAGCGTGTAAATCGTAGCTTTGAAGATGTTATTTTGTGCTATTGCTAGCAAATAGCTAGCTATAGTCTATCAATTTAATTATGTGTCACTAAAATAAATGAAATATTAATGGATGAATAAATATAAAAAATACCTGAATCATGTCAGGAAGCCTTTAAAAATTCACCTTGAGACTACTTTAATTGGGTCGCTTAAAATGACTTAATTCCATGATGTTGAAGTTACATGAACAAATTATGTTTGTTTAACGTAACCCAGTTATGTGGAAGCTGTTGACAAAAATAAATAAATTAAAGCCAACATATCATTTTTTGTAGTAGCCTATTTTAAAATAAATTATATATAATTGTGTGTATATATATATATATATATATATATATATATATATATATATATATATATATATATATAATTTGTTCTTTTTTAAGCAAAAATACACTGCATTTAGATACATTTTAAAAAAGACTTAATATCTGAAAACTCATTGAATCAGTTCATGTTTTATGCAATGCACTTTTTTTTTCACAGAAGATATATGATGAATGTTATGAAGTTGAAATATTGTTTCAAATAAGTCAGTCATAAAGCATAAGCTGATGCTTCCATGTTAAGTATGTTTGTGTAAGATATTAAATGCTCCCACGGACTTACTCTGAAATGAAATGCAACTCCCAGTATTTCTAGTTTTGGGATATCTGATCATCTGCCTGGAACATCCTGTAAGAAATGCCCGTCTTCAGTTCATGCCCTTTGACAAACAGAAATCTGTTGCAATAAAGACATTCCTGTGAACATGGACAATACCTGTGCTGTAATGCACCGCAATGAACTGATGTGTGTTGTGTGGCGCCTAGGAAAATATTTGTCTTCTTTCCAGCTTTCTTTACTTGTGTGTTCTTCTCAGATGTCTGGAATGTGTGATCTGTATGTTACACATAGTTTTGTGTCTTATCTCAGTTACAACAAAAAGATGTAAACAAATATGAGAAATTCTACCGAAGCCATCAAGGAACTGTTTTTACTTTCTCACCGCTCACTCGAGAACCATGTGATTATTCAGTCTTCCTATCAAACAAACAAAAAAAATATTTTTTTTATTTTTTATTTATCCTTTATTTTAACAGAATAGTCCCATTGAGATATAAAATCTCTTCTTCCAGGGAGTCCTGGCCAAAATGGCAGCACAGAAAGTTTCACAACAACATACAAACATACAACTAAGAATCTTACATACAATTTTACCCAGCACTCATAAAATTACAACAAAAGCTGTTGTTGTCTTAATACTGTTGAAATCATGCTGGAGGAACAATTGCATGTTTATGGATTTAACGTGTTTTATGATTGTGGCATGTTTGAGCATGCATTAGTGAAACAGTCTCGGTGCGACTGGTACAAATGTCTCATTCCCAAAGAAGTAAACCAAAAGGTAATAAAGTTCGTATGGGAAGTTGAGAAATATCTTCCACACTGGAGGGTGTGTCTTTGAGTTAACACCTTCTGACCATTTACTGACTGAATGCTAATTTTCAACTGCTAGCAAATGGTGACTGACAGGTAAATTTCCACTGTGGATGATGTTTAGATTTGAAATGAGGTCTGGGTATATAATGAAACGCAGCGAGAGCTCGGGGCCTTTTCTGTATTTGAGATCGGCCCGTGACGTCAAGAGCCGAGTCTCTCTGCCTCACGTATTTCTTGTCGGGTATTTTCCTCTTTGTTCTAGAGCATTTGATGTTTTGCATTGATTATCCTTGAATTGATTATGAAATTGTAATGATACATTTACCTGACATATTAAATTGTGACATTTGATTATTCTAATTGACTTTGACATTATTTTCATTCAAGAGTTTAAAAGAATAGTAAAACATTCGCTCACATTTAATGATGCACAGATATCATTAAAGCCTTTTCATTTATGGAGTCAGATGAAATAACGAGTTAATACATATGAGAAAATGTATTGAATTTAACCAAAAATACTTTGCAGTGAGAAAAGACTTGTAACACGCAGAGACCTTCACCGCTAATTCGATTACCGCCATTGGATCGAGTTAGACGGCCTTACAGTCCTATTATCAATGTTGAAAACAGTTGTGCTTTTTATTATTTTGGACAAAGTGATGCATTTTATTTTCCCCAAGTTTCTTTAAGGAATGGAAAGTTCAACTATTTATTTGAAATATAATCTTTTGTAACATTATAAATATATTTACTGTCACTTTTGAACAATTTAATGCATCCTTGATTTGATTAATAAAATTATTAATTTCTTAATTATTATTTTATTATATTATTCTTAATTAATATATGTGTTTTAATACTTAGTCGAAACTTATCCACAAAATATGAAGCAGCACAACTGTTTTCAACATTGATAATAATCAGAAATGTTTCTTATAGTGATTTCTGAAGGATCATGTGACACTGAAGACTGGAGTAATGATGCTGAAAATTCAGCTTTGATCACAGGAATAAATTACACTTTACTATATAATCACATAGAAAACACCCATGATAAATTATGATTTCCATTACACGAGAGTAGGTGTTAAAACTTCATGCTGATTTGTACTAATACAATTCATGCTGATTTTTACTGAGTTTGTAATAATATTTCAAATTTATTTTACTGTATTTTTGATTAAATAAATGTAGCCTTGGGGAGCAGAAGAGTTCCCTTTCGTAGTCACTCCGAGTTACGTCGGATGACGACGAATGGGGGTTTCGCTTAGAACACCTATCGACTTCGAGTATTACAAAACGAGCCAATGGCGATGAAATGCCATGGGTCTGCGGAATTTGCATAGCGTATCTCCGGCCCACCGCGTGGGTATAAAAGGAGGACGCCGGCAACATGCAGATATGTTTTCGCTTCGGAGCCAAGAGTATTTCTTCACTCCACAGCCATCTCTGACTTCGCTCTACGAGACGAGCTTCTCTCTCCGGTGTTGGTGTGACGGCGATCTGCAGCGAGCTCACAGTGCCTGCTGATCTGTGCAGTGATCTGCCAGTGTGTGTGTGTCTCCCTGTGCGCTTCAACATCGCGGAGTTTTTTATCCTCTCATAAAAGAGCTCGCACGTGGCACGTCTTTTTAAAGACGGCTCGCCCGTGCATTTCTGGTTGCAGCGGACTGGTATCAGACTCTGATGGGCACGAGCGCTGTCTAGTGTGTTTGGGCTTTGATCATGCTTGAACAGCGCTCGTGGATGACTCATGTTCTCTCTGGGAACGTGATCATCGCGTCATATATAGGTCGAGACTCGGGGAACTCGCAAGAGTGAGAGTCGTCTCATCCACCACCCGATCTTCGGCTGGTGGCCAGGGTGACCTGAGGGTGTTGGTTTGGAACAAGGCTCTGTGTCCACGCCCCAGCCCCCCCTCTTTAATGACGGTGCCCGCTAGCGAACTGATGATTCCACGAGTCTACCCTCGGGTGGCTTGTGTGTTGTCATTTGAAGCTACAGAGGACGATGCTGTGTCTGTAGCAGCATCACTAGGTGGGCTTGATTCTTCTGGAAATGACGACTCGTCACAGCTGCCACCTTCTGGTGTGCATACGCTGTGCCTGCGTCTGATCCGGAGATGACGGCCATGCTTTCCCGGGACAATTATTTTTGGGTAAGGCCGCCGACGCGTCCACGGCAAACCCCAATATCTTTCCTCCCGGACGTGCATGATGAGATCACGGGTCCTCTCGTCGGTCTCATCCGCCTTTCCTCCCCTCAGGGGCCGCTGCCCATGAGTACACTGGGGTTCCCCCGGTTGAACGCTCTGTTGCCATGCTACTATGTCCTCAGAGTGCTTCCCGGCGCAATCCTAGGCACCCGTCCAAAGCCTGTAGTTCTTTTCGTCTACACTAATCTGTGGCGAAATCCTATAGTGCCACAGGACAGGCAGCTGCCTCACTGCATCTCTTGACCGTTCTCCTGGTCTACCTGACCCAGATGCTCATGGACATGCAGGAGGGCGGGATTGACCCGAGGCTCTTCAGTGAGCTGCGCACCGCCACTGACCTTGCTCCCCGAGCGACGAAAGTGGCCGTACGCTCTCGGAGTCAGGTAATGTTCACCAGTCTGGGGCTGACCGGTCTGATGTGTATGATGTCGGGCGGACCCGTCTGCTCGACACCCCCATCTCCCGGGGCGGCCTCTTCGGCGGTGCGGTTGAGTGCTTCTGCCCAACAGGTCTCAACCGCCCGTGAGCAGATTGAAGTTATTCTGCCCAACGGCCCCGCCATCCGCTCAGATCCCTCAGTCTTCCCACCGCCGAAGGCTCCCTCCCACGGTTCCAACCCCGCCCGTTCACCCGGGCCTGGCTCTGGAAGACCGTAGGGGGGATGCCACAGCACTCTCCATTCCCGCTAAATGCCGGTTAAGCGCCACTTTTGAGATAGGCTGCTCAGAGATGAGACTCAGTTCTTTCCAGGAGCTGGTAGCAGGGCCACTCCTTTCCCCGGTGGAGGGCTGGGGAAGAATCCTTATTCAGAAAGAACTGACTCTCTCTGAGCATACAGAGTTCTCGGACGACACAGAGCGCCGCCCACAAGCCGTGCTCTCCTCGTCCCCCTCTGTCCCAGAGGCGGTTGACACGGCGTGCCGTCCACGGACCGCTTCGCCCCTGTCCACCTCTGTCGCCAGACCCCTGACAGAGTAGGCCCCCGTGGAACGCTGGTCCTTCCCTGGCCCCCTCTGTCAGGGTGCGGTTATGACCTTGCCCCCACACCGGGCCGCTATGCCGTCCACGTCTGGGCCGGTCATTCCGCTCCGCTGCACCACCGGGGGGACGTCTGTGGTTCTTGACGCCGCTGGCACAGTTGGGAGCCTGCCTAGAGCTTCCCTATCTGTTCCGCTGGGTCGCGCGAACCATTGGCTCTGCTATGCGATTCAGTTCGCACGGTCTCCTCCCCGCTTCAGGGGAGTCCGCTCCACTTTGGTCGGTGGCTATGCCCCTATCATGAGAGCGGAGGTTGCTACCCTACTGGCGAAGGGTGCGATTGAGACTGTCCCTCCAGCCGAAATGAGGTCCGGGTTTACAGCCCCTACCTCATTGTCCCGGAGAAGTCTGTTGGGTTACGGCCAATCCTGGACCTACGCATCTGAACCGCTCCCTTCACAGGCTGCCGTTCAAGATGCTCCTGGCCAAACGCATTTCTGGATGTGTGCGGCCACAGGATTGGTTTGCAGCAATCGACCTGAGGGACCCCTACTTTTACGTTTCCGTTCTCCTTCGACTCAGACCATTCCTACGGTTTGCTGTCAGGGCGCGCGCATATCAGTACGCTGTTCTCCCATTCGGGCTAGCCCTGTCTCCTCGCGCCTTCACAAAGGTTCTTGCGGCAGCCCTTGTTCCTCCATGGGAACACGGGGTTTGCATCCTGAACTATCTCGGTGACTGGCTGTCTTAAGCTCACTCCTGGGAGCAGGTTTGCGAATACAGGGACTCAGTGCTCCGACCTAGCTCGTCTGGGCCTTCGGGTCAACTGGGAAAGGAGTAAACTTTGCCCCGTGCAGAGGAGCTCTTTTCTCGGTATGGACTTGGTCGCCTTCTCCACTCAGCAACACGGCACCCTCCGAGTACCAGTTACTCCGACCTGCCGTCAGTACTCACCCCGTGGTCGAACCTTAGTTTTCTACGGGCCCGAGTACCCCTGGAATGAGCTTCCCGGCATGCTGTTGTCTCAACAGATGCCTCCACGGGTAGGGGCGCCATGCGCAATGGACATGCTATCACACTCTCATGTTGAGCAGGGATGCTCCTGAAAAGTTCAGTGAGATTTATCACACCCAGGTGTTGAGCAGAAATGCTCCTGAGGTTCAGTGAATTTCTTCACACTTAGGTGTTGAGCAAGGTTGCTCCTGAAGCTCAGTGATTCTCGCATGTAGTGTTGAGCAGTATGGCATGTCTATTGCCTCGAGTTGCCGACAGTATGCCTTGCCCTGCACCGCTTCCGGGCGTTGCGCTGGGGTCAACACGTACTAGTCCGATCAGACAATACCGCCACAGTAGCGTACATCAACCGTCAGGGTGGTCTACGCTCCTGCCGTATGTCGCAACTCGCACGCCACCTTCTCTTATGGAGTCAGAAGCACCTGAGGTCCCTTCGTGCTATCTACATTCCGGGAGATCGGAACTTTGCAGCCGACGAGCTGTCACGGTTTCAGCCCATCTCCGGCGAATGTCGACTCCATGCCCAGTCGGTCCAGCTGGTTTGGGACCAGTTCGGGGACGCACAGATAGACCTGTTTGCCTCCCACGACTCATCCCATTGCGCCCTGTATTACTCCCTGTCCGAGGGCACCCTCGGCACGGATGCACTGGCGCACAGCTGGCCGTGGCGCCTACGCAAATTTGCGTTTCCCCCAGTGAGCCTTCTCGCACGGACCTTGTGCAAGATCAAGGGGCACGAGGAGCAGGTCATTCTGGTTGCGCCGTACTGGCCCACCCGGACCTGGTTCTCCGAACTGATACTCCTCGCGACAGCACCTCCTTGACCAAATGCTCTGAGGAAGGATCTCCTTTCTCAGACACGGGGCACCCTCTGGCACCCTCTGGCACCCTCGACCCGATTTCGGAGGCTCCACGTGTGGCTCCTGAACGGGACGAGGCAGGTTTGAGTACCCTGCCACCAGCGGTGGCGGCTACCATCACTTCCGCTAGAGCATCGTCCACGAGACATGTCTATGCGTTGAAGTGGAGCCTCTTCGTCAACTGGTGCTCTTCTCGCCGAGAAGACCCCAGGAGATGCTCGATCAGTGTCGTGCTTTCCTTCCTGCAAGATAGGCTGGAGCGAAGGCTGTCTCCCTCCACCCTGAAGGTGTATGTGGCCGCTATCGCCGCATATCACTAAGCAATTGAAGGTAAGTCTCTGGGGAAGCACGACCTGATCGTCAGGTTCCTGAGAGGAGCGAGGAGATTGAATCCGAGTGACTACGAAAGGGAACGTCTCGGTTACTTATGTAAGTAAGTTCCCTGAGTAGGGAACGAAGACATTACGTCTCCCTGCCACTTCCGCTGTACCGCTGGGTAGAACGCCTGAGTTCAGTCTCGGCTCCTCAGCAAAGACATATCTGCATGTTGCCGGCGTCCTCCTTTTATAATTCCGCAGACCCATGGCATTTCATCGCCATTGGCTCGTTTTCTAATACTCGAAGTCGATAGCTGTTCTAAGCGAAACCCCCATTCGTCGTCATCCGACGTAACGTCTCCGTTCCCTACTCAGGGAATGAGGGTTACATACGTAACCGAGACGATTTCTTTTAAAAACATTTTTAAAAATCTAATTACTCAACTTTGACCAGTAGGTAGTGTGTGAAAATCTTCGGTTGTCTGACATCATATCCTGTTGTTTAGGGTAATCTGAGTGAAGAAAACTGTTTCACTTTATTATATGCAGATTATTAAAAGTTGGTTACATTTTCTCTCAGATTCTAAATTGAACATGGAGTTCTAAACGTTTTAATGATCCAGTCTGTTAAATACTAGAATTCTAATTATGTTGCTTAGTTAATTGTTTCTCTCAATATGAGAGCAGGTAAGTGTGATAAACAAGAAAAAGAGCCGGAAACTAATGTTAAA
This sequence comes from Siphateles boraxobius, assembly GCF_051911475.1. Lineage (NCBI taxonomy): Eukaryota > Metazoa > Chordata > Actinopteri > Cypriniformes > Leuciscidae > Siphateles > Siphateles boraxobius. The sequence continues at coordinate 270,308 of NW_027508726.1, forward strand.
ATAAATGAATTGAGGTGCAGGTTGAATCTGATCTAGTAAGCATGAGCTCAGTGTGAAGAATAATGTTAATGCTCGCTGTAGCCAGAAGGAGGAGCCGCAACTCAAAGGAAGGAAAACCAGAGCAGAAATAATTGGAAAAGCAATATTCAATTTTAATACTCGCTGTGCAAGGCCATACAATACTGCTTACCTCAGCAAATATAGATGACACGCTATTTAACTCGCTGTTCTTTCAAGTCTGCCTGTAAATTCAATCTTGTATGTTGTTCTCAGGTCATGTGTTATCATTTCCTTAAACATTCTCTCTGGCTTGAGCTGATTAAAGAACATGTGGGGCTTTTTGTGTTGTAGGCTATAAATATCCCTTCTGTGGTGCAAAGATAAGAAACCAACTATAACTAACCGTGATCCAATGGCCACTGAGTGATCATTAAAATTAGCCTATAAATACACTTGCATTTAGGCTACATAAACATTTAACAAAAATGTTGGAGAAGCACTGTATATTTGTCTTATTTGCTCCTTCCCTTGACTTTAGCCGTTCAACATTTAAACAGGCCAGTGCATCTGGAAATTGACTTGTTAGCTATATCATCCTTGTGTTGGCAATATATTTTTGGATAAATCTTTAAATTTGCAATTACAAAGCCTTTAAAAGTGCATTTATTTAGCTTTTCCCCAATTTTATTGGTAGACAAATCAATTCATCAAGTTAAGTCATTATTTCTATGGCACTTAATACATATTGTTTCAAAGCAGCTTCACAATAATAAACAGTCCATAATGCCAACGTCATCAAATATGACAAAAATTCTGCAGTAAAGCAGCTCTAAAGAGACAATATATTGTAATTCAGCTCAAGTCAGTTCAGTGCTTATTCAGTTCGGTTTAATAACTGTATTATAAATTAGTTCAATTCAGCTTTAAGCAGCTCTATACGGATCTTTATTCAGCTCGATTCAGTTCAATGTTGATTCAATTCAACATGACTCAATTCAATTCAATGGATTTTTCGGATGAAGAGCTGCATTTTAATTATGAAATGCAACTGGTGTGCTGAACCACAGACTTCATCTCAACTTTACTTCAAGTTAATGGAGTCATTCTGGTATCCCCACGGTTGTCAAACTGGGGTACGCGTACGCACAGGGGTACGTGGACTGATTTCAGGGGGTACGCGAAAAAAGATCTAAGGGACTGTTCGTTTTTTATTTAAGGGGCTACCGGAGGAGTTTTGAGATCTTTATTAAAAAAAGACTTGACCCTCCCTTCGCCAGCAATTATTTTTTCTATGACCCTCCAAAATGATTGTGAAAAAAGGCATGACCCTCCTCGATAATTTATTGATTACTTCTGTACTGGTTTGCGCTTGGCAAAGATGTTCAGATATAGACATTGTTTTTTTTTTTACAACCATGACAAACGACTAAACTCCTGCTTTCTCATCTTACTAGGGCTGTAACGATAGACCACACCTACAATTCGGTTCTATCACGATTTTTGATTTTAGATTTGAAAAAAAAAATCATGTTTTCGGTGCTGATGCAGTGGTCACGCGTTCATGTAACATGCAAGGGTGGCGCTGCCAATAAAGTATGTAAAAGCTGCCACAAAGAACCAGCATAATGATTATGAATATGGCAAATATAGCAAGGAGACATTTTAATTGTTTATTAATAAACAAGTGTTTGTCAGTGTCGGCATCAAAGATGAAGTTGGCGATGTTGACTCGCGATCTTCGCAGTAGTGAACGCGCCAGAGAGAAATGCACATTTCATACGGATTACATAAGCAGAGAGTCTGATTTCTTTTGTTTTGAATTGTTCTGTTAAAAAGAAGACATTTCAAGCTTTCTATATATTTCTCAGGTATGTGAGGCAAGTACCTTATACGCTGTGTTTCGGTTCATTTATTAGACGAGAGTCCAGTTCACGCGCCGGCGCCTCAGTGTCATGATGATCTAATTTCTACTATATTTACTTCTTATTTAATAAATTCAGGCAATTGGTTGATGAAACATTGATTAAAATTAAGATACAATTAATAAAAAACGAAATTCACTTTAAAGAAAGGCTTTGTGCTTTCTGTTTGCGGTCTCTGTGAAAGTTTTAAAGTCGCTTTCAGAGCGGTCATGTCCGTAATGGAGAACTGTCACGTCCGTAACATTGTTTTTTTCCTCATAAATGCGAACACGAAAAATTAAATAAAAATAATATTTTATGTTCTGTGGAGGCCGACCCTCATCCGGTGGGTAGTATTACTTTTGTTTTGCGCAGTCATAGAATTACTAAAAAATATTTTGCCACCTAAAAGTTAAAGATTTTTTTGTGTCACGTCACATGTGTATTTCCCTCATATTAATTATGTAAGAACATCCAGGCACATCCCTCACACTGATTAAACTGATGATGTGGATGGAGAGGTGGTGGGCCTATTCTGTGTGGTTTACTACAATTTAGTTTACTGTTTACTATTTAGTTTACTATTGTTAATGTGTTCTCTTTTTTATTATTATTTTACAGCAGAGAAGTTGAGCAAATATACAATGTTATCATATGTGAAAAGCAATACGTATCAGTATGTGAAAAGTTAACAATAGCTTTCATGAGATGTTGGATGAGTGTTGTAGGCCTATTCTGCCCTACAAAGCAAAAAGTCAGTAACTACACAGAGTGCAGAACTGAGAAAAAAGACTTTAAAGTTATCCTGTCATTCAGCCTAAGTAGTTGTAGGTTTTGTTACTTTATATTAGCTTATTCTTTGTACATATCAATCAGTAACAACAGGATGACAGGATAACTTTAAAGTCATTTTTCTCAGTTCTGCACTCTGCCTAGTTACTGCCTTTTTGCTTTGTAGGGCAGTATTGTGTGTGAGATTGGGTGCATATCTGTTTAAAATCATTATATTCAGCACATTTTTATCATATGTTGACTTTTGATGAGATTTGTATTATGTTTATGATTCTATTCACTATTCTCGACAAAATTGATAAAAAAAAAAATATTAATAAATAATAAACTTGTTGTTAACAATTGGTGGTGTTGGGGGTACTCCGGAAGATCTATAATGTCTCAGGGTGTACATGCCTGTTAAAAGTTTGGGAACCACTGTGGTATCCAAACAAATTTTTTTGTTTTTTTATTATGCTTTATTTAAGGCTACAGTAAACGTTTGGCCCGCTCTCGGTTGAAGAATAAAACTACACGTGATTTGCGGAGGAACATTGCTTTGGTCATTTCGAGCTGTGCTTCGGCTCCGCTGTTCTGCGCGGATGAATCTGATGTTTTCGAGGCGCACTGATGTCCTCATTACAGATGATCGTCTATCAATGTGAATTATCACTAAGAACATCAACACTCTTCCCTAACGAAAGACCGATATCGATATCTGAAAAATGGACCAGGTGAGTAGCCTAGCTTATATTATGTTGTTGTTTTGAAGTTAATTATTTTACTATAACATTAATAAGTTTGGCAACTCTGGCATTAGACATAGACATAATGATTGCTATTTATATCAGATAACGGTGGAAACTATAGCTTGGCATGGTAAGTAGTTAGATAGGCCATTGTTTGTTTGCAACATAAACTTAATTTTGTGTACCTAGTAGTGTGATGCGATACAGACTATGTTGACTCGTGTTTTATTACGAATACTGTCGATTTTTGTTTTTACATAGGAGGCAGAGACAGTCAATAGGTGGAGTGGGAGTCATTTAGTTAATATTTCGCATATTTTTTTCCCTAAATATACATAAAACATTATTTTTAGTGATAGTGTAATATAATTTGGTTTATTATTCAAAACTGATTCAAAACAGGTTTGTTGTTTTTTTAAATAAAAGAAGGTTTATCTGGCAGAGTCGAAATGTACCCCCAATTCTAGGATGACTCATATACATATATGTTTGTTACTGTCCTTTTATTGCTTGCAAAACCTCTTTTCAGTTCGATTGTTGTGACTTCAAGTTACTTCCACTACAGTAGCGGTAGCTTGCTCTTCTTTTACATTTCCAATATGATGTAAAAAAATGTTAGCCTAGGTTTTATTTAAATATATTTTTTACTAAATGTGATATATGGAAGAATAAACTAAGAAAAATAACCATATATCATTACTCAGTTAGTGAAGCATTATTGTTTTTTATTAGCTTTTTCTACTAAAGTCTGCACTTTCTAAAATAATACTAAAAAAGCAATGCTCACCATAAAGAGTAGTGGACAGGATGATACAGGATATATATATATATATATATATATATATATATATATATATATATATATATATATATATATAAAGAAACGTAAAATATAACCTAATATAAAGAAACCCATATAAAGTCATGTTCAAAAATGTTTAACTGAAGACAGTGTGTTTATATATTATGGAATAAATATACTGTATACAGTGAGTGAATTGGATGTTGTATTCTGCCATAACACATGCATTAATTGCTATGACAATTGATTGACATCTGTTTGTCTGAGCTTCCTTTTTAAGACACAGAGAATGACAGTGAGCAAACAGAGAGGAAGACATGAGTCACTGAGATAAACAGACAGAGAGAGAGAGGCTTTCTTTTAGACTCTACTTTTGTTCTCGTGCACAAAGTCAGTGTCAGTGCTGGTTCAGATGATGACGTGAAGAGATGAGACCTCTCTTTTCTGTCTTATTCCTTGAAAACAAACACAGTGGGGTTTAGATGTCCTGCTTTCTTGCTGGATGGATGATTCAGAGGTCTGTCAGATGTAAAATATCTCTTTACTGTTAGCATGTCTAACACTGACTTCAGACTGAGAGTTCACCTCATTTCACCCGCCTGTTTCTTTTTTCAGTGATATTCTTAATCAACATTATTTTATGACAGGTTTGTATTGAATATAATTGAGTTGTGAGTATAATCAGCCAGTGATTCGCATCAGATCGCTTGAGTCAGTCGACTCGACGAAACTTAAAAAAGTTTTTCCAAAATCCTCCGTTGAAATTGGATTCATTTTGCAAAAGTAATTCACTTATCCATTAAGTCAATATAGTCCATTGTAGTGGAGCGTCTTTGTTGAGAAGCTGTTTAGAAAAGTCGGATCCCATACCGCATAAAATATATTTCAAAATGTACCAAAAATTGGCAAAAACTAACAAAAATATGTAAAACAGGTGCATATGGTATTGCAGTCTCAGGCCTCTTGCTGTCTAAAATCTCCTCACCTAACCACACATCCTCAACATCATCTCTGAATCTTGATTTAATTTCCTCTTGTCTGCAGTGCCAACTTTCATTTCCCTTCCTCCTATATTTGTATAACTTAAAAAGCAAACATTATTTTTCATTAGGCATCTGTCTGCACTTGACAAGGGACAATATCTTGTGAGTAAAGACATGCATGATCTCCTGCCATTCATTCTTTTCTGCTCTAATTTAGTTTTCCAAATAGGATATTCTTGCTGCCTGTGCTTTGTCAACACTCGTCTCCTACGAGAAAAATTGTATATTCAGCCAGAACAATCCCTCTTCTCTCAATATATCTCAATCTTATTGTTTTGCGGTGTATATCAACACCAAAGTGCCTCGTAAATAAAAGCCTGGATATGTGATTGATATTTTGTGTTGATATTATGGAGAAAGAAAAGCCAACCTCACAATATCTGTCACATAAAACAAGCCGTTTAACAGATTAAGTCGAACAGAGAAAGAATTTTCTATTCGTTCCTATATCTCACGCGGTGAATTGTGGGATTGACAGGTGGCCGGAGAAAGAAATGCAAACTTTATGAAGAACATTTTAATAATCTAAAGTATCTTTTTAATTTCCACTATTGGATCATTCCATGTAAACTCAACCCGGTTCAAATTTAAAATTTTGCTAATATTTTTTCATGGGAAAGACATGCATAATTTAAAAAGAAAGCCCAAATATAAAATGTCAAGTATGAATATTTATTGAGTAATCCAGTATTTTGTTAAAATTACAATTTTCGGCTGAGATTTGGAGCCAAATTACAGGGGGGTAAAAATGATTTTATAAAGATGGCAGAATTATTATTTAAATTTTTACACAGAGATTAGGTCTGTTAGTAAAATCTGCTGACTTTATCTGCAATATTTCCTATATTATATTCCAATAGTGACAGTTCAAAAATGGGGGGAAAGCAGTTTTCAAGTGTTTTTCCCTTAAGTTTGCATCCCTGTAACTCAAGAAGTATAAAAGATATCTTAATATTCTTTAAGATTTGGGTTCTGAACAAACTTTTCTTCTGGTGTCCTCATTTTGAAGGCCCTATGTGGTTTAATTCCACAGATATTGGGATCTCAATATGGCTCCAAGAATACATTGTTTGGTCAAAAACCAAGCGTGGGTCACCTTGCATACAAAACATACTTTTTTCTTTAAAGAGAAATGTCTGAAGAACAAATAATGTTTAGACTAGAAATGTATCTTGTTTCTTTGTATGAAAACAATAGCATATAAAATTCCATACGACCATCGATGTCAATGAAGCACCTTTATTTTTAAGAGTGTTTGTATGTGTGTTAAATATTTCAGCTGTAATCATGCGTAAGGGATAATCCAGCGATTAATGAATAAATTAAACACCTGAACCATTCTGCCCATTTTAAAAACAGACAAGATTATTGATTGAATTAATGAATTATAGCATTTATTTGAATTAATTGTGAGTGTGTGTGTGCGCGCGTGTGAGTGTGTGTGTGTGTGAGTGTGCATCAATGAAAGTAGCTCATTAAAATAGAAGAGTGATTAAATTGACTGGATCTACTTGTGCATTAAATGGTTTTAATGCACACTTCCATCAATTAGAATCGATTATTCAGACAGACCATGGTATAAATGATGATATTGCCCATGTGAAGTCTTGCACATTCAAAGAAAATAGCTTAAGCATTGCAAAATAGGGTGTCAGTCGTGATGAGTGATGACACTCAACCTGCTTTCTAGATTACACTGGCCTATATTTTCTTCTCTCATTACTGTTGTCAGTTTCTGAAACTGTCAAGACTTGATATGTTTTATGTAACAGCCCCTGACCATCTGTAACTGCCTTCTGGGACTCATTTGTTCCCCTCAAACAAACGCTAGCTTCGCGGTCCGACTCGCTCGGAGAGTTTCAACCCGGGCTGTTTTTATATCTGCCTGTCGTTCAGTCCGAAAATCAAAGCTGTCTGTGTAGAAGAGAAGCACTTTGAGACCCGTCTGATCTTCACACAAACACATGCTTGTCCACTTCACTGTCTGATCTTCACACACACATGCTTGTCCACTTCACTGTCTGATCTTCACACACACGTGCTTGTCCACTTCACCGTCTGATCTTCACACAGACACATGCTTGTCCACCAATAAGACCTACGGGTTATTGGTGTGGTTTGCGGCCTGCACCAGCTCAGAGAAAGAGGCCCTACACAGAGTGGTGAGAGATGCAGGAAAGATCATTGGGGTCACTCTCCCAGACATCCCACTGTGTACACCTCCCGCTGCATGAACCGAGTGAAGAACATCCTCCAGGACCATCTACATCCAGCACATCACCTCTTCCAACTACTGCCTTCGGGGAGAAGATATAGGTCCATCAGGGCCAAAACCAGCAGGTTGGCCAACAGTCTTTACCCCCATGCAGTCAGGCTGCTTAATGAGCAGTCTACCCTCCCACTCCCCATTGGACATCCCTCTGTGACATAGGGCCCTATTTTAACGATCTGAAACGCAAGTGTCAAAGCGCAAAGCGCAAGTAACTTTGTGGGCGGATCCCGGCACTGTTACTATTTTTCCGGCGGGATAAATGCCTCTTGCGCCTGGCGCAAATCTTAAAGGGGTTGGTCTGAAGTAGCTTCATTATTCATAGGTGTGGTTTGGGCGTAACGGGAAACAAATCAATAAGAGCTTTATATCACATTCTCTTTAAGAGCATGATGAACGAGGTGCGCTTGTTCCATGGCGCAATACTATTATAACGGCGCATTTACCAGGCGCACTTCAGAATAGGTTCTCAGCCGAGGAGATCGATGTTCTCGTCAGGGCCGTAAAAGAAAGAGAAGTGACATTGGGGAATGGACAAACCCACCCAAATTAGCTTCGGTTAAACATGCGTATAATAATTTGGGTAAATGTGTACGCTTTATGCCTATTTTCCCCATCGTCATGGAGACAACAATGATTTCCCTCGTGTTTTAATATTTTTCCTTATAATAATGTATCATTTGCAAAAAGTTAAATGCATCTGTGTAGATGAGAGAATCATCTACAGTGTACGCGCGTTGTTCACACTCTGTATTATGGCCAAGCATGCGCGCTTAAAATAGCATCTGAATGTACGCGCAACGCGCCATTGACTTTAGACTAGGTTTTTTCTGGTCAGTGGCGCAATTGTTTTATAGAACAGCAAAATAGCATGAGGGAAAGTTTGCGCCGGAACACGCCTCCTCTTTGCGCTGAACCGCCCCGGGGAACGCAAGTGTATTTCTTAGTTAACCGATGTGTGTCTGTGGAGGGAAAGTCCGCTTTGCGCCGGTACAAAATAGGAATGATACATGCGTCAGTGTACAAAGTCATTTGCGCTGGGTGAAAGATAGGGCCCATAATGTTTCTGTCCGTACACCTCACTACCTGTGATCTGGACCTTGCAATGCTGCAAAAACACTCCAACAGCCTTACCTTTAATAGATTTATTAATTACATCATGTACTTTACTGGACTTAGCACTTTAATTTTTTTTATGTATGTATTGTATTTATGGTCCACTTCACTGTGTGATCTTCACACACATGGCACGTCCACTTCACTGTCTGATCTTCACACACACGTGCATGTCCACTTCACTGTCTGATCTTCACACACACATGCTTGTCCACTTCACTGTCTGATCTTCACACACACGTGCACGTCCACTTCACTGTCTGATCTTCACACACACACATGCACGTCCACTTCACTGTCTGATCTTCACACACACACGTGCATGTGCAGTTCACTGTCTGATCTTCACACACACATTCATGTCCACTTCACTGTCTGATCTTCACACACACATGCACGTCCACTTCACAGTCTGATCTTCACACACACACGTGCATGTGCACTTCACTGTCTGATCTTCACACACACGTGCACGTCCACTTCACTGTCTGATCTTCACACACACACGTGCACGTCCACTTCACTGTCTGATCTTCACACACACGTGCATGTGCACTTCACTGTCTGATCTTCACACACACATTCATGTCCACTTCACTGTCTGATCTTCACACACACGTGCACGTCCACTTCACTGTCTGATCTTCACACACACACGTGCACGTCCACTTCACTTTCTGATCTTCACACACACACGTGCATGTCCACCTCACTGTCTGATCTTCACACAAACGTGCACGTCCACTGTCTGATCTTCACACACACCTGCACGTCCACTTCACTTTCTGATCTTCACACACACGTGCATGTCCACCTCACTGTCTGATCTTCACACACACGTGCACGTCCACTTCACTGTCTGATCTTCACACACACACGTGCACGTCCACTTCACTTTCTGATCTTCACACACACGTGCATGTCCACCTCACTGTCTGATCTTCACACACACGTGCACGTCCACTTCACTTTCTGATCTTCACACACACGTGCATGTCCACCTCACTGTCTGATCTTCACACACACGTGCACGTCCACTGTCTGATCTTGACACACACGTGCTAGTCCACCTCACTGTCTGATTATCACACACACGTGCACGTCCACTGTCTGATCTTCACACACACGTGCACGTCCACTGTCTGATCTTCACACACACGTGCATGTCCACTTCACAGTCTGATCTTCACACACGTCCACTTCGCTGTCTGATCTTCACACACAGGTGTATGTGAGAGAAAGAGCACAGTCAGCATTAGCATCGCAAAGAGAAGATCGCCTACAGCGTAATGAATGCAAGACTATTCATGTAATCCTGCAAGTGCAAGTATTCAATATTGTGACATAAAATAAATTGATTGATAATTGATTGCACTGTAATAATTGATAAAATAATTGATTGCACTGTAATTGTCATACATAAATATTAATGAACTGCATTGCATATTCCAAACACTGCTTTTACATATCATACATCAGCTCATATTGTTAGGACCTACCGAAAGAAATCTTAATTAGGTGATTACTAAAATGCTGATGTTCTTGATGGGTATTCAGAGGACACAACCAGAATATAGTTGGAATATTGCTGAATATATTTGAACATTGATGTGTGTCATATTTCAGTGAGAGAGATTGGACGAGTTCTTTGCCTATTGATGATATTTATTTTGAGGGTGTACAAGAGCAAGTGAGGGCTTTTCTTTCTTTTAGAAGAAGAAAGGGACAGAAAGAAGAGTGAGAAGAACATGCAGCATCTATTTAAAGTCCGATTGTCCTTGACCTGTTTCTGATATCTTTCCTTTCTGTGTTGAGAAATCATTTAGCAAATTTAATAGAGAATTTATAGCTTGATTGTGACAAAAACATCTCTAGGAGTTGTATAAATATTACTTCTTTTTTTTTACTCAATGTTTTACACTAAAGGCCGATGACTTCAAACTATAAAGTTTTAATAAACATTCTAATTATATGATAATAGGAAGTCCACACACCACACCTAATACGTTAACGACACATAGGAAAGATATAATTTGAATCGCTTTTAGAACGCCCCCCCCAACCGGATGAATGATGAACGCATCGACAGCCAATCAGAATCCACCTGACTTTATACTGCACGCGCAGTGCAGGACTTTATCATGCGTTAATCATTTAAGGCAAGTTCACACTAAAGATAACTATAAGTGAAGTTTTACTAATCGTTCTATAACGACACAGAGAAACGATATCATTGGAATCACTTTTAAGGCCCATTCATACCAAGAATGATAACTATAAAGATTAGCATCCACACCAGTGAATGATATCGGTCTGTTTATTTTAAGCGCGCGCTTGTCTGTCACTTTAAGGATCGTTCAGACTTGTCGGTCCAAATCCATTTTTTTTTATTTTTATATCCGGTCATATATAGTTTAACACTAAAAAAAGTTTAACACTGATAAAATAGACACTTTAAAAGAATATGCACAACTGAGGAAAACAGTAATAAAAGTTTTATTTCATGTTCAGGAGATCACATGACCAGCTTTCTCTCGTTAAACCTCCTTATAATCAGACACGTTCATAATAAATGAATCATGGATTACTGTCACTATAGGGTGTTTTTCTAATGGCTGAAAACGTTTGCATGATTCTGTATCCTAATATCACTTTATTTTAAACAATATTACACAGGTTTGACATGAGGGTGAGGAAATGGTGACAGAATGTTAATATTTTAGATGAATTAATCTTTTAACTAAATGAGGTGATGCACCTCTCTGGTAAATGTGTCGCTTTTATTGTAATGAGTGTTTGATTAATCTGCATCGTGTTGCAGGTTTAAACAGGTTTAAATCCCATTTGAGAACCAAACCATCATAAAGTATAAAGCACATATGAGGGAATCATATTTTTTCCCTCTCAGAAAGTTTATTCCCATAATGTGCAATATACACCTTCACATTCACGACTCTGTTGAACATCATGTCCAATTCTTCTGTGTATGTTCATTCATCACAGGCGATTCAGGAGAGTAATGATGAGTTATCTGTCTCTTAATGACTGTCTGCCTCAGGGACGCGTCCTTAATGAGCAAATCTCTCTGAGGATATATTTATTCTCTCTCTCTCTCTCTCTCTCTCTCTCTCTCTCTCTCTCTCTCTCTCTCTCTCTATCTCTCAGTGTCACTTTTATTTCATTGGTTTCCTGTGTCATACCTCCTAAGCATATTAAAAATGAATTCTTGCCAGAGGATCAAGTTTATCACCTCATAGAGACGATCAATCGACCATGTGATCGCTTGAATGCAAATGTTCATCCATTTGAATTCACACAAAAACATTTAGATTTGGATTACGCAGTTTTATATAAACTTAATATAATGCATATTTGTTAGTATAAACATAGACCCACTGTAAATGAAACGAAGAAGGTATGATTTTTGCTGATAAAATATGTTTTAAATGCACAATAATCAGGTCTATTATCGTCAATAATTTGAATAATTTGTTTCAATGTCATACATTTTATTTGCTTATTTGAACCACGTTTGGTTTGGGATTTTGGTTCACATTTATGTTTTCATGTCTTTATTTTGTAGTTTTCATATGTCCGTCATGTGATCATGTCATGTGCTTCCCTAGTCTTATGTGTAATGTTCTGTTTGATTCTGTTTTCTCATTGGCTCATTGTCTGATTGTTCACAACTATTTCTTTGTTCCCTGTAAATGCTATTGGTGAGTTTTCGTTTGTTCAAGTTTAGTTGATGTTCCAAGTCAAGCTTTTTTTTGCTAAGTCTTTTGTTTATTTTGTGTTTGTTTCATGAATAAACTGCACATGGGTTTGCAATGCAACTTGCCTTCGGTGGACATGATTACATACTTTTTAACAGAGTAAATGTAGTTGTTTTCACAATTAGCAGATTTATGCTGATTCTTTTTAATGAATGCACTTTGAAAATATGATTATTCAGATGAAAAAATTGCAGATAGTTAATAATTATAAACTGTCATGATTTTTGAGTGCAGAAATTTCACCTGACTGACAAACATGCATTACATTCATATGCTAAAACTATATAATCCTATTTAAATCCAAATTGATTGAAATTTAATTTGCAATTCAAATAGGCTACATAAATCTTAAATTTAGACCTACTGTAAATACTTCTTTTAATGCATACTCACAACTTTTGTAAACTGACATTTGTGGCCTGAGAGTTTAACGTTGTTCACAGACATCAATGCATCCAATAAGATCTCATAAAAGTTTCTGTCTTGATATTGAAATAAGTGATTCTCATAGGAAAGTATGATGCTTTTACTCACTGTCAGGTTTGACAGCTGTTCTGCACAGCCTTCTGAAAACTGCAGACTGTTAACTATTCTGGATACTAGATTGTGTAATTGCCAGCAATTCATACAAGAAAAATGTCACATTCAGTATTTGATGAGGCAAGTGTTAAATAGGCTATAATGTAAATGTCAGAAATTACGTTATCAGTCTTTCTTCGGATCAAAACATTTGGCAATTCCCATTCTGAATGTGAATTAATGTTGGGGAAACTACTTTGAAATGTAATTTACTAAGCTACAAGATACACATAATTTAACTTCCATTCAACAACAATTAAGCTGCTCCTTTGAAAAAGTAGTTAAAGTCACGCTGTGGTGAAATCCAGTTTTTAATGTTGTTTATATGTCTATGTGGTGTTTTTAAGACAAATCATGTGTAAATTCGTCAACGAGTGGATCTCTGAGCTGAGTGAGTGGAGGCGGGGCTCATTTGCATATTCATAGAACCGCGCATACCAAATGAGGCAAAGGTGTCGAGTTACATTCAAGCTATTTTAAGGCATGAAGACATTTTTTTTCCAAAGAAAAACATTTAAATATGTGATTTTGGTGATCAAAAATGAGTTTTAAGGGATAAAATGATTGACTACAAGGGGACTTTAAGTGTCTAAAATGTATAAGATAATATAATAGAAATATAACAGAACAATATTCTGTAAAGTCCTGCAACCGTGAGATATCAACATACCAGCGCAACGTGTAATTCAAAAAAAAAAAGACTCTTATGTGCCGCAGATCTTAAAGGGACAGTTCACCCAAAAACACCCAATATTTTCTAATTGTCAATAAAAAACTATTGCAAAATTACGACGTTTCCATTAACCAACGTTTCCATTATGCGACTGAAACGACATGGCAACGGATGTTTGTACATTTATTTATATCGCAGCCACCACACTAGCCATTATTTTTAATGGAAGGAAACGTAGGCGTGTTTTCCAAGGAGTTTCTCACTCATATCTAATTCAAGCTCTTGATTATGGCATTTCTTTGTGGTTTAGAATCCAATATTCCTGTAATTCTTTTGTCTTTTATGAGTTTAATAAAGAACTCCAAACATACCGTGCCTTCTTTAAAGAATGATCATGTGACTTTTATGTAAGTCAGATGACCTGTGAATGTGCAAAAACTGTTTCCATTGCAGTTTTGTGAAATATTCCTTTTTTGAACTGCCTGAAAAACCACCTCATGTGAGAGTAAAAACTTTTTTGCGATATATGGGAGTTTTTGCGAAATTGACGCGTTTCCATTTCAATTTGCGCAATATTAAGGGTAATGGAAATACGGCTGGCTATCGTCAACAGTGTCTGGTTACCAACACACAAAATATCTTTATTTGGGTTCAACAGAAGAAAAAAACTCATACAGGTTTGGAACAACATTAGAGTGAGTAAATAATAACAGAATTAAAATTTTTGAGTGAACTGTCCCTTTAATGATTCAAAAAGGCTCACGAGATCGTATGAATCACAGCGATTTGTGGATTAGCAGGGATTGGTTTGTGATTTGTAATCTGTGGAGTACTTCTAGCGCAGATTGTTTCTGTATTTATTTATTTTTGTTTTCCTTTATTAAGGTGGTGTTTGAAAAAATGCGGATAAAAATGAGCCTCATTCTGAAAAATGAAAAACACGTTCTTTTGCATTCATAAATCAGTAAATTGCATTAAATTGAATGTGACAATAACAATGGTTTCGTTCCAACGCTTCATTGTGACCTAATATAGACATATCCTTCTGCCAACTAGCAAAAACAAGGGTTTCAGTTTACCTATTTATTTTTACATTTCATCTAATTTAATGTGACTTGCAAAATGAAAGTAATTCATATTCTGTTTCCTCAGGCACGATCTAATATTCATCTCTGCAGAAAGTGATGACGCACTTTTCTCGTCTCAGAGTTACTGACGCAATACTAAAATTACATTCACACTTGCATTACAGTTGTTCTACACTGTGTAGAGGCGCTAAATGCATTAAATACATAACTATACTGCATATAAAACAAGGCCAATACACTTTACAGCAGATGCATGTCAATAATGAACTCTGAATCAATGTTAGAATCATTATTCAATACCGTTTGATGAGCTTAGTCTCCATTCTAGGTCAGGAATCAATACATGTGATTACTTTTACATCTTTACATGATGAAGGCATATTTATTTGATGTAGTTTTCTGTAACAGTGATGCAGAGACAGGCTGTTTCTGCTGCTCGCTAGAGTCTCTAAATACATGCTTTGTCAAACTTTGCAGTGTTGTATTAATAGCAGGTCATTTAAAGCTCTTCATCTGAAGCTGTTGAACTCACAGGAGTGCAAGAACAAGTGTCAGACTGCAAACAAGCTCCTTCAGAGTAAGGTGGGCGATGAAGTGAAAACACTGGGATGCTTATGATTGTTTTGAAGCGGCACTATGCAAGATTGCGCGTTTTTCTCAAACAGCGCCCCCTAGAGTCGCAGTAGAGTCCTTGTATTTGACGTTACTGCCATAAATACCGCTCACGCAGAGTGTCTCTGCACTCACAGCCTCTGCACTTTATAATAATAAAGTACCTTACCGTGTTAGGCTTACCTGAGCCTAAATGCCAGATGACATCAATAAAGTTGCATTTCGTATTGTTTCGTAACAATGTCCGTTATGGTGTTGTTAGACCTGATAGTTTGCAAACGGCCACCATTCAACCCGAAAAGAGTCATATAACCATTCCAGTTACTCCGAAGCTGTTCAGTTAAGCTAAAAAAACTGCATAGTGCCGCTTTAAGAACGACACAATAAGTTTGATTGTTTTTATTTAAAGGGATACTCCACCAGTTTTTCTTATTAAACTATGTTATTCCCTTAACTAAGACGAGTTGATACATACCTCTCTCGTCTCAGTGCGTGCACTATATCGCTCTGTATTGCCGCAAAACTATGTTAGCACTTAGCTTAGCCCATGCATTAAATATGGGCCAAGCAGAGAAGCGACCAAACACTTCCACGTTTTCCCTATGTAAACACAGTTACTCGAGTAGTGTAACTTGACCTGGGCTGGTGACACAAAATAAACCGTTGCGCTTTTCTAAGCGTTTAAAATTGATGACTATATTGTATGGCGGAATACCATAACAAGTGCTTTTGAGCACTTCGACTTGGCGCAATAATATCTTCACTCGTGAAAAGTCCTCTTACCGGCTCCCGCTTGCTCTCCCTCTGACATTTCCGTCAATACAACCAACGTGACTTTTACTACCTGTGCTAGCAAACTGCAGATCATTTGCAATGGCGGACTTTGTAGATGATTATGACTTCTTTGTAGAAGACCCAGAGCCATATCTGTTTGAACCCGAGTACACGGAGGAGGAATTAGCTCTTATGGACCGTGAGAGGCAAGAAAGATATGCTCCAGAACAGACCGGAGCTGGCGAAAGACCACGGGCAAACAGCAATTGGTGGTGCAAGTGTGACTGTTGCGAACTTTGTGAAATGTTCGGAGCAAACACGCCACTTCTTCAGAGTCATCAATGGTGTTTTGGGATTCTTGTTCAAAGCAGCTAACCAAGCTCTCCGCTGTATGTGGTGTGTTGGAATTCGGTGAAAAATGACAGCACTATGTACATTCTCCTTATTTTCACAACCCTTTACGATGCACGCTTTAACCATTATTGTACACAAACTAGCTTCCAACAACCTGTTACTTCGTCAACTCCGCTCGAACTACTACTACCGGCGCATGTCACGTTGGTTGTATTGACGGAAATGTCAGAGGGAGAGGAAGCGGGAGCCGGTAAGAGGACTTTTCACGAGTGAAGATATTATTGATGACAGAGATTGTTTGTTATTGTCTAAATGGAGACATTAGATCCAATTGCAGAGAATGATTAAGTTCATTCTCCCAGACTATGTCATTTATTCCCCAAAGCGACCGAAATCTAACTCTGAAGCAGACAACACCTGGACAGTGACATCTTCAGTTCATAGATCACCCATATCTTTGAAATCCGTGTGTGATCCTCTTTTCATTTGTTTACACAAGGCCTGATGCCACGGGGAAAACCCCCACACATCTGACCTGGCACTGCAGGAACACTATATGCGATTGAAAGCATCACAAGTTAACTGAATAACAACTATTGATTCCTTCCTCACACACACACACACACTGAAAATCTTCCCACTGCAACTCAAGGCCAGTGTAAGACTTATGAATATTAAGTCCCACTGGATATTATACCATTTGTCTTGCACTGGCCTTGCTGAAGATTAGATCTACTTTTATTGTTTTGCCATGAAGATAGTCCGAAGTGAATCGATGGTCGTTATTTAAAGTTAACGTATGGTTTCAGAAGACTTAATAAAAGTCATGCGGCTCTTTGGTGTTTATTTGGTGATTTCAGAACCTGTTACATTCATTATATAGGAAAAAGTGGCCATGATATTCATAGATTCTCCAGATTTGCATAAGTGTAAATAAGGGAATATGAGCATTAAAATTTGTATGAAGCAATCCATGTTTGTTAGATGTCAAATAAGCTGAATTAGTGATTGCAGACCCAATTTGACAAGGTCTTTAAGTGGAACCGAACAATAACTAGATGTGAATTAAATGGCGTGAGAAAGAGAGATTATTATCACAGTTCGTTCCTGATTGGATAATGATTCACTATTGGAAAGATCAATACAAATGTTTTGTACGATATTATTAGATAGATTCAAGTGAGATGGTGTGATGCATAAAACCATATTTGTGGAGTATGATTCATATTGCGGGATCATTCTTCCAAGATATAGTCCAAGTGTCCTTTACTATGGACAGTTCAATTAAATTACAATGTACTCTACCGTTAATAAATTTGGAGTCAGTGGAGATTAATAAAAAAAATGTATATTTCTTTTTGTAAGAAGTCTCTACTTTTCTACATTTATTTAATCAAAAATCAGAAATATTATTACAATTTAAAATAGTCATTTTCTATGTGAATATATAATAAAATGTCATTTATTCTTGCGATCAAAGCTGAATTTTCAGCTTCATTATGTTATAACAGCATTATAAACCATACTGTCAATTTTGATCAATTTAATGCATCCTTGATGAATAAAAGTATTAATTATTTTGGAGGAGGGGAGGAAACGTACTAATCCCAAACTTTTAAACGGTGGTCTATATATGCATATATATACTGTATGTGATTCTGTATGTGATTCTTACACAATCTTTGTAAGTGTAGTGTATTCATAATAAAGTCTGACTTCCAAATTGGAAAATTGTATTTCATTGAGAAGCGAGTCCTGTGAAAATGGTGACATAAAGGGAGATATACTCAGCTAGTGATTAAATAAAAGTTAGCACATATAGCATATGATAAACATGATTAGCAAATGTTTGAAGAGACACTGTACATGCTCTTCCACCGAACATGATCTTTAAAGGAGATTAATCTAGTGACAGCATGAAATATTGATGAGAGACAGACAATATTAGTGACATCTGTCATACATTTTTTATACAACATTCAGGACTACATACTACAGTCAACTTCCAGAGAAGCTGAGATCTCAGTTCACCCGTGAATTTAGCATATTGATTATATCCCAGAATCGCTTAGCTATAAAGTGACAGGTTAGTCCACAGATTTCCCTCTCACACTGTAAACGTATATCTCCTGGGACGGACAGAACGGGTGTGTCATGATTCTGCCATCATGTCCTTGTATTCTTCTAGTATTGTGGCAGGATCATGACAGACCCATGTTTTATGTACAAGCGCATGGTCTGTTGTTTGGGCCATGTGCTTGTGTTGTCTCGTTACCCCGCCGCCTTGTTATCCTCGTCTCGTCATTATTGTCTAGTCAGTTTCACCTGTCCTTGTCATTAGTGTTCCCTTTATAATCCCCTTGTGTTTGCTGTCCTGGGTCGGTTCATTGTTTGACTTTGTCATACGTTGTGTGAGTCGTTGCTAACTTACCTTGTGAGAGTTTTTGTCTAGTGTATTACTGATCCTGTTTCTGTTGTTAGTTTATAGTCTAGTTTGTCAAGTGTTAGTCTAGTTTAGTCTTCCCTCGTCAGAGTTGCCCTTGTTTTACCCCCTCGTGGGTTTTGTTTTCCCCTGTTTTCTGTCTACAATAAACGTTCAGTGATTGCGTACTGTCTGCGCCTGGGTTCATCCGTCACCAACATGACGGGGTGATTTTACTGTAAAAAATTTCTGACCTCCCCAACTCAATTTTCTAGCGACTGGTCAATTTTTCAGTTGGCCCAAGTGAAATTCTGCTACTTTAATTTGATCAATATTATTAACCAAATATTGAACAATAAAAGACGAACATAAATACATAAAAATTGATACATGAGTAAAAAGTCATGAAAACAAATATAAAATCATCTGAACCCATGACTTCATGTGCAAACGCATTCAACAAAGCACCCATTATACAATATCCATCAGGCTACTAGTGTGCATGGTAAAGTCTAAACCAGACACTATACAATTAAGAGTGTCCAAAGGCATGAACGGAAAAAAAACCCAAATAAACAGATGCAATGGTTACATAAAAATAAATCTTATGACTGATTTGATCCACAGCTTGGCTTGGAGCATTTCTATAAACTTTTAGCAGGAATCGAAAAATGTACAAATTCCGAGGTTTCGGATTATGTGGATTTAGTGAACCCATGAACCATTGACTAATGATTGTTTTAATCTTAAGTCAGTTTGTAATG
>NW_027508726.1:295000-350000 GCF_051911475.1 Siphateles boraxobius
AGAACATTTAAAATGTTTGAATTTTCAAATAAAATAAATTAACAATAACATCTGAAACACCACAAAGAAGATCAATAGTAACAATAACAAGAATAAGGTAACATTTCAATAGAAACAGCTACTACACACTCACCTTTATGACAGATTTCATTTATGAGCAAAGGACAGGACACTACAACAAGTGGGGAATAGATCTATCTCTATAGGTTAAACAAACTAAAACACAGAACTTACCAGCATTGTCAGCTTCTTGGGTGATATGACTGTTGTGAACCAGGAATAGAAGTGGTTGATTGAGCTGCAATGAAATAAAAAAAAAAATTATACATAAAGTTAGACTTAATTTTTTAAATCATTTTACAGCCCCTTTATACTCACCAACAGCTGGAGCTTTGCTTACTGGCACTGGCAGCATATACTTTAATAGTGCTCCTGGAAAGGGGACATAAGGAGTAAATTAATGTTAGCCCTTTAGTGTAGAAGCCAAACTGGGTTGATATTGTTCTGTTAAATGCTTTAACACCACATCAAATGGTATAGGTTTAATACTAAACCAATTTTATGCAGCGTATTATTAGCATGTAAACAAATATAACATAACGAAAATTAATACAAGCACGATTTAGGCTAATATTAATATAAGACTTTTAGTGCAGATTATCCATACAAATATGGGAAAATTAAGCCTACAGGCTTACGTACCTTTATCTTCTTGTTTCTTCTCTTCTTCCAGCCTCTTTTTTTGCCGTTTTTCATGGCCAGAAAGATATTTGCGTTTCTTGTCAGGCATCGTCGACAAGTCGCTAACTGACTGACCAAGTGACAACGAGTGACATCATAGGTCAGTCAGGGTCAAGACTCGCGCGCGCCCTCGCGGGGAGCTCCCAGCTGATTTGCCATAATAAAGAACTAATTAATAAATAACAACTCTGTGCTTATCATGATGCCTGATAAAGAGCGCCTGTAGGCCCATTTCTTTTTATTTATTAATTTTATGTTACTTTTGTTTGCGAATAATTATTATTATTTTTTTTTTCACTAGCTAGCAGTGACTCTAGGGGGCCCTCTGCTGGCCACGGGGCCCTATGCAATTGCAACGGTCGCTTAGTGGCTTGGCCGGCTCTGGGTTTTAGGATGAATCAAATTTCAAAGTCATATAAAAGCTTCTTATAGCAGCTGACCCTTCATGCATTACATAGATATATGCACAAATATTGATTTTATTCAAACAACATTTTTGTAAAATGAAATGAAATGTCCACGGTTGAACATTAAAATACTTGTAAAATGAATTAATCTAATATTTTTACAGAAGCTCAAAGCTGAAAAGAGATTTTAATATTTTCTCATAAGCATGTTTTGTTGTGCAAAAGTTGGGATTTTTTTCACAAATTTTCAGGCGAAAAATTATAAGTCTTGATCAGTTAGAAAATATAGCACAATATTTGAAGTTGCAAAGTTCAAGTTCTCATGTGATGGGCAATGATATAATTGGCCACTAAAGAAGTAAGTTGATTTATAACCTCTGTGTTGAGATTTGCTTTTCAGGATAGACATGATAATGAATGAATTCAGATCTGAGACTGGTCTTTCAATACATCAGCGAGTCAGAAAGAGCATTTGTGTGAGTGATGCAGCTCATTACCGGTGGATGTGCTTCTGTGCACATGCTGTCCAGACTCGCAAATGCCCACAGATGTTGATCTGGGTTGTTTCGGAGTAAACAGAGCCGCAGAATGACAGATATAGGCCGTCATGATGCGTGTCGTATGAAGCATTGCTGTGTGATGATCATATATAGGCTCATTTTAAAACCTCATGCGTGTTTAACTCTCACTGTTTGCACATGATTAAAAACGAGCTGCATAATTTACATCAATCGATCCATTTTTCACCATAACGGAGAGGGTGTTTTAATGAAAGGAATAGAAATAGCTTCAGCTCACTTTTTCTCTCTTTTTCCATAAACTCAGAATTTCTGATTTCTTTGCTCCGATTTGCTTTTACCATGTGTCAACTTTTACATCATCCTTAATATTAGGAAAGCATTCGTATTAGATGATATGAAATTGCAACGAAAAAAAATCCTCAAAACAGATCATCTATGTCTGATATTAATAGTCAAGTCACCTTTATTTATATAGCGCTTTTTACAATACAGATTGTTTCAAAGCAGCTTTACAGAGATAACAGGAAAATAATGTTGTAATAGTTACAATAGTTAATAGTTGTGTTGTTAAATACAAAATGAAATGTCCCCAATATATATTTACATGACATGTTATGCATTTGGAAGAGGCTTTTATCCAAAGCGACTTGCATTGCATTCAACGTATAATCAGTTGAATAATCAGTAAACAATATACTGTAATATACAATATACTGTAGCCTATCAACCAGGACCATTAATAAGCTAATATTTGACCATTTCAATTATTATCGCACCTTTTTGAGAATTTATGTTCCTTCAACAAAAACTGAATTTTCTCACAACATTCTGCAAACCTAAAAATCATGAAGAAAACTGTCCTGGCTCACTTTAAAGATGCATGTTCTGAAAACATATTGGGAACAAAAAATGTGTTAGGTGGGTCATGAAACGTTTTTATAATTATGAATGCTTATGCTTAAATGCTTGATATTCATCATGTTGTAGACAAGTGTAAATTGAGCCATATGCACAAATCTAATTTGTTTAAAAAGGCGGTCAATAAAGTAAAGTGTATATCTCAAGAAAATGCCAAAGTCATGCGTTTGATTCCCTGGGAATTCATGAAGTTATATATACGTTGAATGCAATGTAAGTCGCTTTGGATAAAAGCCTCTGCCAAATGCCAGAACGTTGTCGTCTTAGCGGCCCCTAATTTAATAAAAAATGATTATTTAGACGGAAGTGAATCAATCAAAACTAACTTTAGCTGGAAAAAACATTTTTCAAGAGCCACTATAAAACCAAACCAATCTCTGTTACCTTAAATCATATCTTTATCTCTGTAAAGCTGCTTTGAAACAATCTACATTGTTAAAAGCGCTATATAAATGAGGATGACTTGACTTGACTTGACATGCATAACAACATGTAATGTAAATATATATATATATATATATATATATTTTTTTTTAAAGTAAGCTCAAATGTAAGAGTTTTTCTTTGTTTCTCACTACATAATTCCCATAATTCCCATACTTGTTATTTAATAGTTTTGATGATGTTGTATGCAGTAGAAGTTGACTCAAACTTCACTCCGGAGCAGATCAAGTCATTTCCGGTTGTTTGCTAGAGTCCAGGGGTTTTCGGGCTCTTGGGTTATTGCATGGTCATGGTAGAAGTGGAGATTTCCAGCTGAACGCTTGCTCTCCTCTCTGTCCTCTCGTGACGTGACCTGAGCTGTGTGAAATCAGTTTCCCTGCTCTAATAAATCCTGAAGACCGGGCACAAATTCAGCCTTTAAATTAAACTAACTCATTCTATTAGGACTGTGCGATATATCGTTGTAGCATCCACGATCGTATGATGTGTGATGTCAAGTATAGGGATTGTAGTTGATCCATATGGATTAATTGCAGAATTTAACCTGTATAGCACATGTTTTAGGTCCGGGCAGTTTAAACATTCAAGTGATTTTAAACCATTTTAGTGGAAGAAGACGTAAAAGAAAACTCAATTCAGAACTTGCAAAACACCGAATCCTGTGCTTTTTCGGGTCTATTCGTATTTTAAGGACACATACAATCAAAATCCCTGCGAGTATCTTCCTAAACACACACTTATAGCTGAACTTAAACTATTGAGAAAGAAAATGGATGCGTATCGGTGCAATTGCTCTTAAAGTGATAGCAGCCTAATAAACCTGTTGCTGTCTGTGTCATTAATGTCACTCAAACAACTAAATACAAAGAGAAAATCGCTTTTGTAGCTTTTTATATCCGTTTTTATTTCAATTTGTTATAAAAATTTATATATTTATATTTATACAGAGAAGACTCTGCACTGATATTTTACATTTGATTATTCAATTTCTGTATCTGAATACTGTTAGATTTACCTGAAAACATAAAGCACTGTGTCTTTGTTCTATTGTATTTATCTAAGCTTGTCATTTTATTATTGTTTTCTATGCAGATTCGCTCCGAAATCACCTAAATCATTCTAGAATGATTAATTCTTCCAAACAGAGCTATTCAAGTCATCTGGTGGATTTTTTTTCATATCGCATTCAATAGCAGAAAAACTAAATATCCCAATGTCATTTTTGTCCCATATTGGAATCAACAGGAAAAGCATGCATGAGATAAACTTGTGCTGAAGTCCTTTATTGTCTTGAATGTTTTTTATTTATTTATAAGAGAACAATAACAGAATCAATACGGTTTTTAATACATGATTTGGAGGCACTGTGTGCTTTTTTTTGGAAGGATTATACTGTGTTGAAGCAGAGTTTGTTTGTGGCGTAATGTGTTTTATTTGTTTAATACAGCATGATTGTGGCTCAGTAAACAGTGTTGGTGGATTCTCTGAGATTTTCATACTAGGGAGTTTAAAAGCACAGAATTACTGGCAAAAGTCATAGAAATGTATTGGTCAAAAGGTGTGGAGACACTTTCAGAATAAACATTTGTTATTTTGGGAGAGTTCTAGTACCAAATTCCCAACTCCCAACCAACTCCCCAAATTTTTAGGATGTTTTTTAGACGTTGTCGGATACAGACTGTAGAGAGGAAAGTATAGGATTGGACTGACTGCATTCAAACCTGCAGCTTTCACCACGATGTATGTCTCAAGATGTCAGTTTGTCAACTAACCGAAAGCCCACAGGCCCAATAACTTTTAAAGTCCCCCTGTACCAATAATTTTATCCCTTAAAACTTATATTTGATCACCAAAATGACTTATTTAAACGTTTTTTCTTCTCATGTCTTAAAATATCTTGAATGTAACTCGACACCCTTGCCTCATTTAGTATGCGCGGTTCTATGAATATGCAAATGAGCCCCGCCTCCACTCACTCACTCACTCAGAGATCCACACGTTGATCTGATTGGTTACAAGGTAGTTTGTGATGTCAGAAACACCAGCGATTTCAAACCGTGTTTTTGAGACTGTCTTTGCAGTTTTAAGGAGAAAATACTCCGCAATGCTGTCGACGTATGAAGCTACACACGTTTTGTCTTAAAGCATATTAAAAACACCACATAGACATAATAAACAACATTCAAAGCTGGATTTTCGCCACAGGGGGACTTTAACACTGTAATAAGTATTCACTGTTGCCTGTCCTGTTCACCTCGACTAAATGTGAGTCAGCAGGATTTTAGCACATACGTCACTCCACCTGTTGTCTGCATGTAGCATCTGTTGTGTTTCATTAAAAAGCTATTAAAAGCCAGTGGGCGATCTCGCCTTCAGCAGGACCGATCTCCTGAATCACCTTCGCCCTGCATCCCTTTGCGATCACGTCTCTGACGACACACCACTTCTCATCTCTCTCACCCTGAGAGACACTCAACATGCTGGATGAAGAGCGATGTGGGGTTTAGCCAAGCGACTAAAGGTGCACTTCCATTTGGATGAGCTTGACGTATAGGGTCTGATTGTCAACCATATGGAACTGGATAATATTCTGAATGTTCTGATCCAATCTGACTTCTGATCTGTAATGCTACCTGAATCATAATCGTACACTGTTTGTTGGTTCGTTCGTTGGCCAGAGGAGAACTGAGCGACTGGTTTCTCCCAAGGGTTTTTCCTGCATTCTGTCACTGATGGAGTTTTGGTTTCTTGCAATCGTCGCCTTCTGCTTTTGGCCTGCTTAGTTGCGAACATTTAATTTAATATTCAATTCAACAATATTATTGATCTGACCATTATACTGAGCTGGACGATGACATCACTGTTTTCTCCAAAACAACTAAATAATAACTTTGTTTACAACAAAAATGAACCATCACTGAACTTAAACTTTGCTGCATTATTTTCCTGTTAAATCTGTAAAAGCTGCTTTGAAACAATCTGTATTGTAAAAAGCGCTGTATGAATAAAGCTGACTTGATTTTTTACTCTGCAGGAAATCCTCGGATGCTTTCCCCCATCGTAGGATGACCTTAACGCGAGAAAATAAGGGTCGACGCCAAGCGATTCGTGGACCGGCGTTCATGTTCAACGCTCGGGGAAGCAGTCTCACAGCGGAGGAGGAACGCTTTCTAGACGCAGCGGAGTACGGGAACATCCCGGTGGTCCGAAAGATGCTAGAGGAATCATCCACGCTCAACGTGAACTGCGTCGACTACATGGGACAGAACGGATTGCAATTAGCCGTGGGTAACGAACACTTTGAGGTCACCGAGCTTCTCCTGCGACGAGACAATCTGGCCCGTGTCGGGGATGCCCTCCTATTAGCCATTTCCAAAGGTTACATACGAATTGTGGAGGCCATTCTGGGACATCCGTCATTCGCGAGCAGCGAGCGATTGACTCGAAGCCCCTGTGAGTTGCAAGACGACGACTTCTACTCGTACGACGAAGACGGCACGCGGTTCTCGCCCGATATCACTCCTATCATCTTAGCCGCGCACTGCCAGAAATACGAAGTGGTGCACATGCTACTAATGAAAGGCGCCAGGATCGAGCGGCCACACGACTACTTCTGCAAGTGTGCCGAGTGCACGGAGAAGCAGAGGAAAGATGCATTTAGCCACTCGCGGTCTAGGATAAACGCGTATCGTGGACTCGCTAGCCCGGCGTATCTCTCTTTATCCAGCGAGGATCCCGTACTGACAGCGCTGGAGCTGAGCAATGAGCTCGCCAAGCTCGCCAACATCGAAAAGGAGTTTAAGGTAGGATGACTGGACCAACATGCTGATTTTTTTCAATGTGCACCATTTTATTTATTTATTTTGCTTTAATGTCATGTTTTGATATTTATTTTTCCTTAGATATTTTGCATAATCGTTTTATTGGCCACGTACACACAGCAACGTTTTGGGGAGTCACAGCCACTTTTTAATTAAAAGAGCGAATCTCTTAAATTATTGCATGCATGAAAATAATACAGGAGTCACTTATGTTTCCATCCAAAGTTGCGAATTTATCATGGATTATCGCATAAAAATAAAAGAATAAAGCAACGTTTACATCCAGTGATCCGAAAAGAACAAAATCGTCACTTCCTGATAAACTGACGCTAAATATCAGTAAGAAAAAGTCACAACTTTTTTGATGCGCATCGGGGAATTGATTTGGTAAATGTTTCCATCGTAGTTTATGCACATGTGTTCTTATTGGATAAAACGTTTATGCCACTCAATTGAATCTGTTCCCTTTCAAGGGAACTTCGAGCTGCGTCAAACGCTGCGGGAACGCCCCTGCGTTGTGCGTCATGAAGCACGTATGGAATCAGCCCAATGGAGAGATGAAACGTCATAGGCGGGTGACGTCATCGACCAGGAAACTATAAAGCACCCCAAAAACACAAGCGCATTAGCTTCTGTGCTTTCAGTCGCGCTACATGTGAATCTGTCCCGGTGTGATATTGTCTGTCTTACATACCCTGCACCACACAAACAATTTATCCCTATATATATATATATTGAGAGATTATGGCGGACGAACAGCAGTTTAGAAAGTGTGTTCCTCCCTGCTCGCGTTATTTAACGAGCGGGGATACACATGATCTTTGTGTTGTTTGTTTGGGAGTTCAGCATGCCCAGTTTGCTCTCGAGGGAGCAGACTGTGAGCATTGCGAGCGTTTGCCGTTAAGGACGCTCCGCTCCCGCCGATCGCTCTTTGAGGAGAGCGGTTCGGTGCGCGCTCCCCGCGGTTCGGGTCCCGCTTCTGCCGAGGCAGAGCGGCGGCGCTTATCGTGGGGATCGCAGATGGATCTCACAGCGGGGTTTGAGACGGGCTCTGCCTTATCTCTCCCTTCACCTGTGAGATCCAGTGCCTCAGTCCCGGGTTCGGAAGCACGTGCTGCGGTTTCTTCCGCTCGGGCTGAGGCACCAATGCTGCAGCTATCCAGTTCTGAGGAACTTGATGTTGTTAGTGTTGAGGGAGATGTGGAGGATTCGCCACCCCACACTCCTGAGAGTGATGAGCTTGTGGAGGTGTTAACAAGAGCTGTTGAAAAACTTAATATTGAATGGCCAGTGACTAGACAGGAGTCTGTTTCTAAATCAAAGTTGGATGAGAGATTTTTGCCGTCACGTGTGCAGCCTCCACGCCGGTGCCTGCCGTTTTTCCATGATCTCCACACCGAGGTGTCGAAATCATGGAGAAAACCGGTGTCATATAGAGTGTTTAGTCCCCAGACTTCAACATACACTAATATTATGGGAGCCAAGGCTCATGGTTATGGTGCTTTGCCTCGTGTGGAAGAGACGCTTGCGAGCCATCTCTCCCCCGAAGCAGCATCATCTTTTAAGGCACCGGCATTACCCACCAAGCCTTTAAGAAACACTTCGGCTTTGGTGGGTAAAGCATATTCGGCAGCAGGTCAGGCTGCGTCATGTCTGCATACTATGTCAATCTTGCAGGCATACCAGGCTGATCTGCTAAGGGACATGAGTGAGAGTGAGGAGGTCAGTACTGACGTAGTTCGCGATCTGCGTCAGGCTGCTGATTTATCCCTGCGTGCCACCAGAGAATCGGCCAAATTAATGGGTCGTTCTATGGCAGCTCTGGTGGCCGCAGAAAGACATTTGTGGTTAAATCAGACTAATATTAAAGAGAGAGAAAAAGCTTTTCTTTTAGATGCTCCTCTTTCTCCCATGGGGTTGTTTGGTGATGCTGTGAATTCAGTTATCGATAAATTCCAAGAAGAAAAGAAACAAACTGCAGCTTTTAAAAAGTTTCTTCCCCTTAAAGTTCATGTCCCTGGGGCTGCTGGGCGGGAGCAGCCCCGGCCGTCTTCGAGCTCATCACATAGAGCGCAGCAGAGGCAGAGTGTCGCGTCTCGTGCTCCCCCTGCTGGACAGTGGGCTCAGCCGCGACACTCTCAGCCGAAGCCTTCTCCCAGTAGAACTGATCTGAGGACAGTTATATTAGCTAAGAAGGCTTCGGCTAAGAAGAAGTCCTGACGCCAAGCCGTTCAGGATGCTGAGGGTGGTCCCCACCGAGGCGGAAAGGTGTTCACCTCTTTTTACGGTGCCCATTCCTCCTCGGTGCCCTAAGGGGCTCGTTCTGCCAACCCCGCCTTTATGCCGGGGCACAGACGATCCCAGCGAGCGCTTTCCCGAGGGACGCTCGCTCCCTCTGAGGAGGGTCTCAGAGCGGTCAGACCAGTTGTTCCCTGCCGGTGCGCCGTTACAGGGCGCTGCGTCTGCTGCTCAAGTTACACCAGAGGCCAGTCTCGAGAGGCTGGTACCCTTAGTAGAATTTCTGGCAGAGTGGAAAAGCCTTCCAAAAATATCTCATTGGGTCCTGCAGACAGTAGAAAAGGGTTATGCTATCCAGTTCAGGTGTCGTCCACCAAAATTCAGAGGGGTTCTGCACACAGTGGTGGGCCCCGAGCAGGCTCTGGTATTGGAACAAGAGGTGAAAACGCTCCTTCAAAAAGAGGCTATAGAACGGGTTCCTCCTCCCAGTTTGGAGTCAGGTTATTACAGCCGATATTTCATCGTTCCAAAGAAGGATGGGGGGTTGCGTCCAATTTTAGACCTGCGCATATTGAATCGCTCGGTAGGGAAGCTAAAATTCAAGATGCTCACTATCAAGCAGATCGTGTCTCATGTCAGGTCCGAGGAATGGTTTGTCACGATAGATCTGAAGGACGCATACTTCCATGTGTCCATCCTTCCACAACACAGGAAGTTCCTGAGGTTCGCCTTCGGGGGCGAGGCGTACCAGTACAGGGTTCTTCCGTTTGGCCTAGCTTTATCTCCCCGCACTTTCACGAAATGCATGGATGCAGCACTAGTGCCTCTGAGGCTTCAGGGCATTCGTATTCTCAATTACATCGACGATTGGTTGATTTTAGCTCAGACCGAGCAGATGGCGGTTCGGCATCGAGATGTCGTCCTCGCTCATATCAGAAAGTTGGGGTTGAGGCTGAACGCAAAGAAAAGTGTATTATCTCCTTCCCAGAAGACCACTTTTCTGGGTGTCGTTTGGGATTCGGTATCGATGCGGGCGCGACTCTCTCCGACCCGCATCGCTTCGATTCTCTCAGCTGTGAAACAAGTGAAGCTAGGCCAGCTACTCACTGTCAAGCAGTTTCAGAGACTGTTGGGTCTGATGGCAGCAGCGTCCAACGTTATACCTTGCGGCCTGTTGTACATGAGACCGCTACAGTGGTGGCTCAGGACCAAGGGATTCTCCCCGAGGGGAAATCCGCTCCGCACGTTCAAAGTCACACGGCGCTGCCTTCGTGCTCTGGTCATGTGGAGAGAAACTTGGTTCCTATCCAAAGGTCCTGTGCTGGGGGCTCTTTGTCGTCGCATAACGCTAACGACGGATGCTTCCCTCACAGGGTGGGGGGCGGTCATGAGTGGTCGCCCAGCCCAAGGTCTGTGGCAGGATCATCATCTTTCGTGGCACATAAATTGTCTAGAGATGTTGGCTGTGTTTCAGGCTCTGAAACACTTCCTAACAGACCTGAGAGGCCATCATGTGTTAGTTCAATCAGACAACACGTCGGTGGTCTCTTATATAAATCATCAGGGGGGCCTGCGGTCTCGCCGGCTTTACAAGTTGGCCCGTCAGATCCTCCTGTGGTCCCAAGGGAAGCTACTATCTCTGAGAGCAATGTATCTCCCTGGGTATTTGAATGTGGTAGCAGACTCCCTGTCGAGGCAGGGGCCGAGGCCAGGGGAATGGAGACTCCACCCCGAGGTGGTGGAGCTCCTTTGGTTGAGTTTCGGTCGCGCCGAGGTGGACCTATTCGCTTCCAAGGAGACCACTCATTGTCATCGGTGGTTCTCCATCACTCTTCCAGCCCCCCTGGGGTTGGATGCTATGGTGCAGCCGTGGCCGAGGTCACGTCTGTACGCCTTTCCCCCGATTGCTCTGTTACCAGGAGTTCTGGAGAGGGTCCGCCGGGACGGGGTCAGTCTACTACTAGTAGCCCCGTTCTGGCCGGCCCGAGTATGGTTTGCGGACCTGATTTCTCTCCTGGACGGTTCTCCTTTGGAGCTCCCGGTCAGGAGGGATCTACTCTCCCAGGCGGGGGCCACGATACTTCACCCCCGCCCAGAATTGTGGAAACTGTGGGCTTGGCCTCTGAGGGGGCCCAGCTCATAGACTCCGGTCTCTCAACCGAGGTTGTTGAGACCATTCTTAACTCCAGAGCTCCATCCACGAGGAAGCTTTATGCCTTGAAGTGGAAACTTTTCACTTCTTGGTGTGGAGAACACCTGCAGGACCCAGTTAACTGCCCAGTGGGTGCAGTGCTGGAATTCCTGCAGGAGCGCTTCTCCACAGGGTTATCCCCCTCCACACTAAAGGTGTATGTGGCGGCACTAGCTGCTTACCACGTCCCTTTCAGTGGAGTTTCTCTTGGGAGACACCCGCTTATAACTCGTTTCCTCCGTGGCACTTTGAGGCTGAGGCCAGCAGTTCGTACGAGGGTGCCGACTTGGGATCTGGCCATTGTATTAGAAGGTCTTTCCCTAGCTCCTTTTGAACCTATCGAAGAAGTTCCCGAGAAGTTTCTCACTTTTAAGACTATCTTTTTGCTTGCTATCTCTTCACTAAAAAGAATCGGAGATTTGCAGGCTCTGTCGGTTTCACCCTCGTGCCTGGAATTTGCACCTGGCATGGTTAAAGCTTTTCTGCATCCTAGACCAGGTTACGTTCCTAAGGTTCCTACTAATATTGTTAGACCTACGGTTCTGCAGGCTTTCTGTCCTCCTCCATTTATGTCATCGGACCAGGAGAAACTTAATTCACTCTGCCCTGTTAGGGCATTAGACGCTTATGTCCACAGAGCTGCCCTGTGGAGGAAATCAGAACAACTTTTTGTATGTTTCGGGCCACCCAGGAAAGGGTGTCCGGCGTCTAAACAGAGAATGAGCATGTGGGTGGTTGAGGCTATCTCACTTGCTTATGAGTCGGCTGGCCAGCCTTCACCTTTGGTTGTCCGAGCTCACTCTACCAGGAGTATGGCTGCTTCTAAAGCTCTTTTGTCGGGGGTTTCCCTGAGTGATGTTTGTGATGCGGCTGGATGGTCTTCACCGCATACTTTTATTAAGTTCTATGACCTAGACTTAAGCTCTACCCCTGGGGCACAGGTGCTCTCGTCCTCTGTGCGCTAGTCTCACATGACGGTCATTTGGTCCTATGGCGACGTGGGTATTCGCGTTCCCGCAGCGTTTGACGCAGCTCGAAGTTCCCTTGAAAGGGAACGTCTCGGTTACGTATGTAACCCTAGTTCCCTGATAGGGAACGAGACGCTGCGTCGCTCCGCCATACTCCCGGCACTCCCGTTAGCGCTTCCTTCAAGCCTATCAGAAGCTAATGCGCTTGTGTTTTTGGGGTGCTTTATAGTTTCCTGGTCGATGACGTCACCCGCCTATGACGTTTCATCTCTCCATTGGGCTGATTCCATACGTGCTTCATGACGCACAACGCAGGGGCGTTCCCGCAGCGTTTGACGCAGCGTCTCGTTCCCTATCAGGGAACTAGGGTTACATACGTAACCGAGACGTTTCCATCCATTTTTTTTTATTTGCGATATCCCAAAATGCACATAAAAATAGGTTGACGGAAACAGCTAGTGACAGTCGTGAAAACATTGTGTTCACAAGTGTTATGGTAGCAAGATATACTATAATAGTATATCTTTTTGTTAATATTTTATTTATATATTTTCATTTTATTTTCATTTTTTTTTTGTTGTTTGTCATATTTATTTTAATTTTTTTGTCTTTTTTATGTTTTTAGTTATTTTTGTACTTTTTTTTGTGCCCGCACCTTCTATGTTTTGTCCCATTCCCGCCAGCAAGATCTCGCAGTATTTACAGTATTTTTCATTCGCGTTTTAGTACGATTCTTTCTTGCTCCAGAGTCATTTCAACTCAATCTCACGGGGAAAACAATTATTTTACGAGGTGGCGATTTCATGAAGCTTTGTTTCCACCACTGAATAAAAAAATTAAAAAGCTAATTGCAACTTTT
The DNA here is from genome assembly GCF_051911475.1 of Siphateles boraxobius. Taxonomy (NCBI): domain Eukaryota; kingdom Metazoa; phylum Chordata; class Actinopteri; order Cypriniformes; family Leuciscidae; genus Siphateles; species Siphateles boraxobius. Next base: position 308,109 of record NW_027508726.1, read on the forward strand.
TATCTCGCAATTTTGACTTTTTTTCCCTCAGAATTGCATGAGATAAAGTTGCAATTGCATGTTATATAAAATCAGAATTGCATGTTATAATGTCAGAAATGTGAGATATAAACTATATATAAAAAGATTTAAGTCATTTTTCCTCAGAATTTTAATTTATAACTTGCAATGTATAATTGAAAAGTCAGAATTTTGAGATATAAACTCAATTGCGGAAAAAAAAGTGAGAATTGCAATTTGCAGTCAAGAGTTGTGAGATAAAAAAGTCTCTATTATCTTTTAAATTGTTTTAATCCGTGGCCGAAACAAGATAGCCTATATGTATTGGTGCGATGTGCATGTGTGAAAATGTGATTTTTAGACAAAATAATCTTGAATGGTGGGGCGTAAGCAGTTCGTAGGAAAATGTACGGTTTCATTTGAATCAGCCACAAATTCGGCAAAAACATAAAATAGTTACTATTTTTTCCAATTCCCACAAATAAATTAGACGTCTGACCTTCACCTTGTTGCATTTATCGCAGCAGGCAAAGTGTTTTTTTTCCTTTGCTGTCTTATAATACCGAAATCCGTTGAGAATACGTAACCCTGCGCCTGTAAACCGTTTCTTTTTTGTTGCGCAACAGACGAATGACATTCTGTACCTTAAAACACTAAATACATTGGAGTAACTTTTATTTTATGTTTAGATATTAATGCTTTACCGTGATGTCCGATTCGTAAACATATGACTCTTTTGAGTTGGTTTTGTAATCAGTCAAACAGATCTCGAATCGAATCAGATTCAGTGAATCGTTCAGATATAACAAATGACTCCCTCACTGAACTGAGTCATAATGAACCAGTCGTGCAGTGTGAACGTGGCCACTCTTTCTCCAGCAGCATTTTGTTGTGTTTAACATGAATTTCCTTCTCCATCCTAAACTCTCTCAGAATTAAACTTCATCTTATATTTGCATCTTTAATCTTAACATTTATCTCCATTTTAACAGCATTTTAACTTGTGTTGCGTGTGTGTATGTTTGTGTGTGTGCTGCCGCCGTCGACAGGATAAAAAGAACCGTAATAAAGAGACATCGCAGCACAATGGCTTCACTCTGGTAAATATGTTTGACTACATTCACTAACTCAGACTAACAGTAAATGTCATGCTTGCCGATTCAGCTTTTTTGTCAAGGTTAGACTGTCTGTCAGCGTATCTGGACAACCGAATCGCTGTAGATGAGCCAGAGATATACTTCAGATAAACTGAGCTCTCTCTTCAGCTCTGTATCAGTACAACAGCTTCTCTTTCAGACAGAATTATGAATTATGTCGTATGTTATTCTGCTGCAGATCTCATGTGTGTATTCAAAGTTCACTGATTCACAAACAACACTGATAGATAGATAGGATAGATAGATATAGGTAGATAGATAGATAGATAGATAGATAGATAGACAGACAGACAGACAGACAGACAGACAGACAGACAGACAGATAGATAGATAGATAGATAGATAGATAGATAGATAGATAGATAGATAGATAGATAGATAGATAGATAGACAGACTGACAGATAGATAGACTGACAGATAGATAAATAGATAGATAGATAGACAGACAGACAGACAGACAGACAGATAGATAGATAGATAGATAGATAGACAGACAGACAGACAGACAGACAGATAGATAGATAGATAGATAGATAGATAGATAGATAGATAGATAGATAGATAGACAGACTGACAGATAGATAGATAGATAGATAGATAGATAGATAGATAGATAGATAGATAGATAGATAGATGGATGGATGGATGGATGGATGGATGGATAGATAGATAGATAGATAGTAATGCATTCATGTGTGAATCTCACAAAGCTTGTCTAGAACTGGTCATATTTCGAAATTAAAAATAATATTTTTTGCTTGAAGAAAATTGATACTATTTGTAAGTACATCTCATTACCGTAATACAGTAAAAATGTTCAAAAAACATCTTTTGTGATTTTCAAGTATTTATTCATGATGTTAGTATATACATTTTATATTTAAATCGTCATAAAGGCGGTTTTAAATGCATGGAATAAAATGAAAAGTAAAACCTCTGACTGCATTACAGTAATGAGAATTTAGAATTAATTTTATGATTATTTATTTAATTATAATATTTTACATATAATATTCTGTATATTTTATATATTTATTTCTTTTGATTTGGTGACTGGTTTGGATATGTTCTTTTGTGAGATTCACCAAAATATTGCTTTAGTTCTTGCTGTACTGTACACTTTTACCTTCTGTCCTATTGAGCAAATAAATGTCACATTTTCGCAGCTATTGTACACTCATCGTACCCACTGATAATGTCATGATGTCTGGGTTCAACATATGGTCAGTTATATTACTATCGTGCTGTTGAGAGGTTTGTTGTCGTCCTGGTGGTGTGAGAAGGTATAATGAATCCCACAGAGAACAATAAAACGCACAGCATGTCATGTTTTTAACAGAACCTCAGCACCAGTGCATGCTGGGAGATCACACTGATATGGAGGACTACAAACTGGTTGATTATGCTTATTCCATCCTGACAATGATGTATTTTAAATGAAGCAAAGAAGCATTTGGTCTCGTGGGTTCAGTGTATCGAGGTTAACAAGTGAGGTATTGACTTTTCTGCTTTAAAATATTTATTTAGTCAGAGAATCATCCAGGATGATTCACATAAACATATAGACTCTCGTGTCAATCTATGAATCAATAATGAATCAATCTGAGTTCTAGAAAACACAGTTCATTGCTACTGGAAATAGTTCAGAGTTAAGACTCCATCACTTAATTAATTTCAGAGATTTATTAATTTCAATGTATTCAATTTTTTTCTTTGAAATAATATGCACAAGTGATTCATTTGCATTAAGCCAGTAATACATATTATAAATCGCGTGAGTTTTGATTTAACAGTCCCTCCAGAAAAACGCGATTATGCGATCGCATGATTTAGTGCATAATCCGCATATTCATGCTGGGGCCGCATTTTTTCAAATACGCCGCACTTAATTACATGGGAAGCACTTATTCTAACAGAAGATGTCTGTTTTGTATAGCTACCTCTGTAAAACAGGAAGCACACATTTTATTTTTTTATTTTTTATTTTATTTTTTTATGTTTTATTTATTCACTTTTACAGAAGTTGTAGCATATTCATTTTGTAAAGCTAAAAAAATTGTTTGACTCAATGTTTTGTAAGTTTGTGTTTAACACCATGTGTTTATTAAGGTCTGAAATAAAAAAAGATTCCAGCACTTTCTGTGATGTAGTGTGCTTGCTTATCATAGGAAGTAATAAGAAATGACCCTTACATTAAGGTAGTAGCCTAGTGAGAAAAGGGTGTTGGGGTATCACTTTTTTTTTTTTTTTTTTTTCATCAAACAGTTTTTGCAAGTTCCCGCAATTTCATCGCATAAAATTGCATAAATATCCTGCATATTCCATCGCATTTTTTAAGAAAACGTGCCGCATAATCAAGGATTTTTGCCCGCAACAATCACAAAAAAACTCTGCGTTTTTCTGGAAGGACTGATTTAATGTTGATTTTAACTCACACATTTCTGTTTTATGGTGAGATTTTAATGATTTTGTATTTCTTTTCTGTTCCAAAGACTTTTCTAACAATGTAAAAAATTCTAACTGCACACAAAAATTGTTTATTTACTTTACTTAACATATGAATATCAGTAGATATACATTTTTTGAAAGAAAAGGTTCTATATAGAATCTTAAGGGGTTCCATTATGGGGTAATTTTACATATTTCGTTTTAATTTAGTTTTAATTAATTAAATTTTATGAATTACGCAGCGTGTAAACATAGTTTGTCACTATAAAATATTGAAATAACATGTTAATCCTGAAAGTATTATGCATTCATTTAAGACATTCAATAATGCAGCATTCTGTTACTTTGTTAGACTTCAAGCATGATGAATAAAAGTGATGTTAGTGAAGAGAAAAGATCCTGCAGCATTTGACACACTGATACAGAACTTAGATTTGAAATGTTATAGCCTACGTATGTTAAATGTCCAAATACTTTTTGTGGTCTAATCAGATTTTGCTTCGGGTTTCGGTATGAACAAGTGAAAAATGTTCTAGACTTGCGGTAATGTTTTGATATCAAGAATGATTTACTATTCCAGGGCAGACAATTTTCTTAAAGAACAACAAAACATTGATTTAGTCACAACTAGGGCTGTCGCGTTAACCGCAATATTGCAGTACCGCTCTGACAGGCTAACTGCTAACTGGCCGCTTCTCCGGCTTGTGGTAAACCTGCTGAGCTTCACGTCTCAGTCAGTCACTGCAGAGCGGAGCACGCAGACACACTGTGACAGTGACAAACTTTCCAATGAGATTCTTGTCGCAAAAATTATGTTGGAAAAAGAATTCAAAAAGACTAATGGTGATGAGAACGTAGGGTTTGTAGACCTCTCCACCATTTGCACATATCTACACGGGTATAAGAATGCCTTTCCTCAGCTCCATCGCATGTATGTGACCTCACTTGTGATTGGAATATTATCTGCATCATGGGAGGGCTCTTTCTCCACTTTGTCTCGTGTTCTTACCCCCTTCCGCCGCACTATGCTACATGAGAGAAAAAGAAATTTAGTTGTTCTGGCTCACGAGAAGGCCATAACAACAGGTCTAGATATGGAAACATTTGATAGGACTTTTGCACAGAAAAGCAGACGACTGATGCTATAATGACTGATATAAGCCATGCTGTGTACAGAGCTAAAGAAATAATAATAAAAAAGAAATACAAAAAATTAAATAAAAAAGATTGAAATAAAAAACGAAAGGACAGACAAGACAGACAGACAGAATAAATAAATAAATAAATAAATAAATAAATAAATGCAGCCTCAACAGGGCACAAGCCAGTGTCCTATTTGTGCCGGTCCCAAGCCCGGGTAAATGCAGAGGGTAGTGTCAGGAAGGGCATCCAACATAAAACCTATAAGACAAATCAAATGCTGATAGCTGATAGCTTTGAGCTGATAGATTAGAGCTGGGCGATATAGGATTTTTTCATTTCACAATATATTTTTTCATTTCTGGCCATATCGATATATATCACAATATAAATCAAATCACTATATTTGTCAAATTTAAATGTTCCGTTAAATGACTTGCCCCCCCCTGATATTCTTCCTGCACCCCCTAGTGGGGCCGGCTGAATCCGGCCCTGCTTAAGCCTAAACAGACAGTGAATGTGATCGACTGAGCGCGTGCGATTACCTGCGTCCGTCTTTGAAGTCAAGTCATGTATATTCGTGAAAAGGTTGCCGTTTCCAAGGAAAGCGAAATATTTGTCGTAGGCTATCATCCTTTTAACGTGTAAGGGTATTTACCATGAATGGCGTCAGCATTACACAGTGCGAGGAAGCCGTGGGGGGAAAGCAGCGAGTCACGCATTGAATCAAAGCACTTGGTCTCTGTTAATTAAAGCATTGATTCAGCTTTGACCAAAAGTGAAGCATTGCTGGCCAGTTGAGCCTTGAAAAGTGGAGCTCAAAGTTAAACAATAATTAGCACCTTGTTTCATTACAGCAATCATTTAAGGAATCAGCTTTTTTGAACGTTTTCTTTGAACGAACGGTTTAATGACTCACTCAGAGACAGTCCGTTGGCGTAACAACTGCGCGCTGAGTGACAGCCTTTCAATGCGCAGAGATGCTGTTTAGTTTCGGTTACATTGGTTACATTGTTTTTTGTGTATGCTGACCACATCATAACACGTATTTATATAGCAACAAATAAATATAAATAAATAAATGGCGGTAAAACCGCATATCGCGCTATTGAGCAACTCAAAATTACCGCAAGGGAAATTCCTTCACCTCGACAGCCCTAGTCACAATAACGATAGTTGTAGTGTGAACACAATCACAAACTGAAGCATGTTCCCTTTGAAAAATTACAAGTCTTGGAAGAATTTTGTTGATCAGAAAATGTCTTTCTTTCTTTTTTTAACTATAACAGCTGTTTTTGCACTGTGTTTGAACTTTGCTTGATGGATTCTGACATGTGTCTCCTGTTGAAGCCCTTGGGTCAGATGTTGTAGTGGTTGTTTGAGTCTGACAACCTTTTCAACTGAAAGGCCCCTGTGGACGGGGATTTCATTTAAAGACGAGCTATTCTTTTTTCTTCTCATCTTCATCTCTCTTCAGTGTGTAATGTTGCTGTTTGAGCATGAAAAAGTCACACAGTTCTTCTCTATATCAGTGTCAGTGTTTCTGAACTCCTGAAACGCCTCCATTGTAGTCTTGAGTTTCTCCCGGGAACGAACACGTCACAATATTCCTCATTATAATAATTCATACGCAGAATAAAGGGGCGGGGCCTGGTGGAGTTAGTTAGTAGTGTGTTAAACTGGTGGTTATGGTAAGGGGCGGGACATTTCCCAAACACACTCGAAGCGCTCGACCAATCACAACACACTGATCCAGCTGACCAATCAGAGCACAGTGTGCTTTTCAGAAGGAGGGGCTTCATAGAGACAGGAAGTAAACGGGAGTGTGTTTCCCGAAAGCATCGTTAGCAAACTATGTTCGCAAAATCATCGTTATCAGTTGTTCAACGAGTCTGTGTTTCCCGAAACCATCGTTCCAACAATTCGCGAACAGCATTGCAGAGTTGTGTGTGAGTGTGTGTGTGTGTGTGTGTGTGTGTGTGTGTGTGTGTGTGTGTGTGTGTGTGTGTGTGTGTGTGTGTGTGTGTGTGTGTGTGTGTGTGTGTGTGTGTGTGTGTGTGTGACGACAGATCTCCTGCGGTTAGAAGCAGTTTCTTGTTTGCATGATATGTGGACTCAATAAATCCTGATCTGGAGAAAAATAAGCAAGCTGACATTCAGTGCAATCTGTATCTTTTATTTATAATACATACAAATGTAATTTACGTCTTTTAGTTTGTCAAGAGGTTTAAAGCGTTGTTTTTGAAGAGTGTGCATTTGTGAACTGCTCATGATCTGGAATCTGGAAATAAAGCAAAATAACTGAGAAAACTGAGAAATACTCCTCAGATGACATGTCTGTAATTTATTGCAGAACATCTAGCATTAATTCGATATCAAAGAGATTCATTAAAATAAGTTTTTACTCCACTCCTGCGTGACATCATTAACCAACGTGGTTCAACGACCAATTTGCGACAATATGGTTTTGCTGATATATACAACTAGCTAGCTGATTTCTTTAACATTTTACGGGAAACACACTCCTGACAGACTGGGAAGAGAGGAGCCGCAACAATGGAGAATATGAGGAAAATAATCAACATTCAAGCAGGAAAACCTGTTCTAGTAGAGCCTGAAAACAACAGCAAGACTCTGTAAAAGGGCAGAATAGGCCTCTTCAAAATAACACATCTGCTCTTCTCTGTTTCTCTACAGAATGACTACAGAAAGCTGTCTATGCAGTGTAAAGACTTTGTGGTTGGCGTTCTGGATCTGTGCAGAGACACCGAGGAGGTCGAGGCCATCCTGAACGGTGATATATCAGCCGAGCTCGAGGAAGGCCAGCATCATCGCTCGCTGCTCAGTCGAGTCAAACTGGCCATTAAATACGAGGTTAAGAAGGCAAGTGTCCGTGTAATCATGCCTGTAGAGCTCGGGCGTAGACGTCATGGAACGGTGCATTGTGGGTAACGGCGGCCATTTTAGAGATCACGCAAATGCCGGTTGGAATATGGTAATAGCGTAACCGGCCGGTCTTCGGATAAATAAATGAGTTTATTGATTTAAAAACGATTGTATTGCTCCAGAGTGAACAGAACTGTGAACATGGCAACACTCTGTTTTTCGTGGCAACTGTGTGTTATATGTAGCAGTCGTCTGTTATCAAGAAATAACAGACCGCATTAAACATTAGTATTCAACCAAGCCATGTAATAATAACAATTAAACTACAGAGCTCCAGCAATAGAATAATATGTAAGCTATTAGTAATAATAAAGAGTATTAACATTTAAGATTAAGAGCTACAGCTTCAGCAACAGAATGCCATTTAAGGTCCAGTGCAGAGGAGACTATATCTAGACATTACCACTGCATTTGTGTGTCTATAGGCTGATGCTTTCTAGAAATATAAGGTACAAATTATGCCATAGCCTGTCAGTATTACACTAACATAGTCTATCCACCCGAATCTAGATGAATAAGCGAGGTGACATTCCTAATCGAGAATTGATATGCTGATTTGGCTAACAGCTACATCAGTATTTTTTATATTTAACTTAACAGCTTGCTCCCAAAACACAGCAACGTACTTACTGTTTTAATCTTAACAGCAGAACTTTAGTTAACTGCTAAATGAATACATTCAATGTAAATGTAGCTAGCTACTTAACTCTGGCAGCTGAAAATCTATTGACCATGTGATAAAAATATCAGTTATCGTTAGCGCTAACGGAGTTGACTACAAAGCAAAGCAAAAAGACCAGCACTTATATGATTTATGGGGCGTTTGCCCTGTCGATCGTGAGACCGATTACAGCAGCTCACAATACAGCAATACTGAACCATTTTCCTAAAAATAGCCTAAATTAAACCTAATATTATCTAATGACCAACATAATTACGTACTGCCTACTATACAGTGCAAATACTTCCGTACCGTGATTCCCACCATGCATTGCGACGTGACGAAACGATCCCGAGCTCTATAGGTAACACTACACTTTTTTATTGAGATGATGCAAAATGATGGCCGCATATTACAACAATATTATAAAGTAAAATAGTTAGATCTCTTTTACATAATATTAATAACAAATTAACAATAATAATGAATAAAAAAACAAGGGTTGGAAATAGTCATGTATACATGAGAAGCAAATTATGATATAAAAAAGGGTAATTTAGGAAAAACAGTAAATTAATAAATGTTGGGAATCAAGCTATTTTATCTCCTACCTCATTCATTATTAAAATCAGAGTTTGAAATAAAGGATATAAAAGGTTTCCATATATATATATATAAAAAGACTACACTACACGTTTAAGCATGTTCAGATACTTTTTACTGGAAAGCAAAATGTTACTGGTTATGGGTGTGATTAATTTGTTGTTTTACTATTACTGGTCAAATTTTTTTTATGTTTTTGAACAAAATCTCTTTAAAAATGTGTTTTTTATTCAGAAAGAACACATTAATTTGATCAAATGTGACATTAAATACGTTTATAATGTTATAAAAGGTTTCTACATGCTATTCTTTTTGAATTTTCCATTCATCAAATAGTTCTGAAAAAAAAGTATTATGGTTTCCACAAAAATATGAAGCGGCAAAACTATTTCTAATATTGATGGTAATAAGAACCATTATTAATGATTAAGTACTTATAATAATTGACCAGCAAATTATATTAGAATGATTTCTGAAGGATCATGCTTTGATCACAGGAATAAATTGCACTTTACTACTGAATATATTCACATAGAAAACAGTTATTTTAATTTTTAATAATATTTCACTATATTTTTACTGTATTTTGGTGAGCAGAAGAGACTTCTTTTAAAAGCATCCAATTTTTTTTTAAATGCTGACAGTAAATATAATGATGCAGAGATTACACTTCACTTTTAAGGATGTTTAGATGGGGTTTTTAACTATGGAGGACCAGCTCTACCATATTTAAAAATAAATACAGAAATAAATAAATGCTCAATAAATAAATAAGCATACAATTAATTGCCCCAAAAAATACAATAAACAAATAAATGTAGGTAGAAATTAAATTATACAGTGAGACATAAATGTATCTATCTCTTAATTAGCTTCTTTATTTATTCACCTTTGTAATAATTACCTTATTTATTTATGTGCATGTTATCATATTTTTGTTTGTTTTATTCTTCCTTTGTATTTTTTTACCCTATTTATTTCTGCCTGTTGTTTTTACATTTCTGTATGCATTTCTGCCTCATTATGCAAATGAGGAGGGGCTGTCTTAGGGGGTCAACTTCTGCCCATTGGTTGGTTTGCATATTACTGCATCGGTCGAATCTACATGCCACCGGCCACAGTCACAACAAAGATGGCTACCTAAGATGAAGTTGTCAGTGAGCTGAGGCATTTAGCAACTGTTTTTGAAAACAATGCAAACGTTATAAGTATTGACTATTATTTTTCGTTTGGACGCTCTGACAGAACGTGTGTATCAGTTACGGCACACATGGACACAGATGTCGACAATGTAGTTTTTCAGAATCTGGAGGAAGCAGTCTAGCAGTCTATTAGCAGCTTCCCTTAAGAGGGCGGACACTGAACGCCTGCCTGCTGAGTTTGACATTACTAAACAATACTGCTTCTTCTTCTTCTTCTTCTTCTTCTTCTTCTTCTTTGGATTTTTACGGCAGCTGGCATCCAATGAGTTGCATTACTGCCACTAAACAATGCTTTATGGCGGGGAAAAGCCATGTAGATTCGACCGATCCAGTAAAATGCTAACCAACCAATGGGCAGAAGTTGACCCCTTAAGACACACCCCCTCCTCATTTGCATAATGAGGCAGAAATGCATACGGAAATGTAAAAACGACAGGCAGAAATAAATAGCATTGAAGAAATAAATAGGGTTAAAAAAAATACGAAGGAAGAATAAAACAGAAAAAAATATTATAACATGCACATAAATAAATACTTAAAAAAATAAGTAATTAATAAATAAAGTTGAAGATTATAACGGACAATAAATAAATAAGGTAATTATTACAAAGATGAATAAATAAAGAAGCTAATTAAAAGAGATATATACATTTATGTCTCACTGTATAATTTTAATTTCTACCTACATTTATTTGTTTATTGTATTTTTTGGGGCAATTAATTGTATGCTTATTTATTTATTGAGCATTTATTTATTTCTGTATTTATTTTTAAATATGGTAGAGCTGGTCCTCCATATTTAACAGGAAAACGATACTTATTGTCAAAATGATTTCTGACAGAAATGGGCATGATTCATTTGTGTTGTATTTATTTTGCTCCAGAACCCTTATGTGTATTCAAAGTTCATCAATGCAGAAAAAAAATGCTCAAAGCAAATATAATGTTGCTTTCATAATAACACATCATACTTCTCGTACTAACCGCATCGCTGAAGATTGTTAACCTCAATATGCATTTATAAAATAATAAGTGTTTTTGAAAAGCTGCTGAAATATTATTTAGGAATGATGAGGATTGGTGTTTTTCAAAGCTGCTTTGATTTATCGGTTTCTAGTTTCTTCCGAGAACACAATTTCCCTTCCCTGAAATCCTGGGTGAAGAATGTCTGAAACTCACTGAGAATATATAATGACGAGAAGTAGATAAAGAGGGACACAATTAATCACATGTTTTATTGTGCAAGTGTGACTAATCCTCTGTGCCGACTTAGTTTTGTTTAATCACCGGACACACACGTCGTCCACTCCTCCAAACAGGCTAACACACTCTCAGGGACGTAATCGGATGAAGTGTTAATCAGGCTAACAGCAGCCCAGCCATCCTGACATAAAGTGTCATTTAAAGATGAGATTTCAAGAGCCCTAAACGCTCCCAGGAGGACGAGGAGTGTGTGAGGACGTGGAGTGTGTGAGGCTGGAAATGAGTTCAGAGTCAGTCGTCCGCATTACGATGATTACTTCAGTGTGCGCTTCATGCCTGAGAAGTGTTCAATTAAAAGTCACGAAGCAAATGCTTACTTTCATTGAGAATGACTTTGCTGGCTGGTTGTATTGTCAGTTCAAAAAAGAAAATATTCGATTGGGTGAATCATATGGCAATCATTAAGTTATTCATAGGTTTTAAGTGATGGTTTAGTGATCCGTAATGAGACACAAGAATGATGCAGAATTTTAAAAAGCATGCTACTAAATTACTCTTAATATTTCTGACATGTCTTTAAATAGCAGAAATGGTATTTTATAGTATTTCTCCCACTGAAGGGACGTGTAAAGTTACTTATTTAAATCTGAAATCAAATTTAACACAGAGAGCAAAGCTCAATCCAGTTACAGTTATTCTGAATGTGATTATTTGCATTAACAAATAAATTGCCTGACTTCCTTTTATTATAGAGCTTTGTAAACAAATATAATAATTATCTAAATATTTCTCTTTTTTGATTCAATGTTCTTTTTATACCCCAGCACACCAGAAAGAAAGAAGTAAAATAAGAATAAAATCAGTAAAAAGTGCAAAAAGATCGTAGTTCTATTTAAAGTGGTGTTTTATTGGCATGACTCAATGTCACAATAACAAATAAGAATCAAATAGAATTTAAATTTGGGGATTTATAGTTTTGTATATATATATATATACAGGTGAAACGCGAAAAATTAGAATATCATGCATCAGTTTATGTAATTCAAATTTGAAGGATGAAACTAATATATTTAGTATATATAAACTATATACATATGCATGATTATATTTTTCAGAGGGCCGACATTTCTGTATTTAAAATCTTTTTTTTTTTATTGATTTCATGTAATATTCAAATTTTCTGAGACTTTGAATTTGGGGTTTTCATAAGGTGTAAGCCATAATCATCAAAATTATAACAAATAAAGGCTTGAAATATCTCACTTTGCATGTAATGAGTCTGTATAATATATTAGTTTCACCTTCTAAGTTAAATAGCTGAAATAAATGAACTTTTGCACGATATTCTAATTTTTCGCGTTTCACCTGTATACTCACAGGACGGGTCAAAAGTTTGGAAACATTACTATTTTTAATGTTTTTGAAAGAGTCTCTTCTGCCAGAAGGCTGCATGTATAGGATCAAAACAGTAACACTGATAAATATTATTACAATTTAAAATAATGGTTTTCTATTTTAATATACTTTAAATATATTTTATTTCTGTGATCCAAAGCTGAATTTTCAGCATTATAACTTCAGTCTTCTGTCACATTATCCTTCAGAAATCATTCTAATATGATGATTTGATACTCAGATACGTTACCCAGCAGAAACCTGTGTGCCCTGATTCACAGCCAATCAGATCAGACCTTTGCCAGGCTGTTGAGAGAGACAATTTTATGTGAGTGTAACTCGAGGAGGACGAAACCTCGGGAACCTTTTCAATGGTCTGCGTCACCATTGTTTGGATTCGCTCCAAGTAGCATTTACTCATCAGCAGAAACACCAAACCTCAACGGCTGCTTTTGACAAGACCAATGCGTCTCAATTCCTCACACACACGCATCTACCAAAACCAAACACGTGCTTCATGACCTTGCTGTGATATTATTCAGAAAACAGCAGGTTTGAGGTACACATTTCAGAAAATAAGCTGATTTTTGAAAACAAAAATGTGAATCTGTCCTCTTAGCACGAAACTTTTTCACTTACACCGGCTCTCTCAGACATTTAGTGCCCTATTTTAACGATATAAGCCCGTGGTCTAAAGAGTTGTAATACAATTACTATTACTGGTCAAATATTATTTTATGGTTTTGAACGAAATTTCTTCTGCTCAACAAGGCTGTGTTTATTTGAAACAGTAAAACTATTTTTAAAAAATATTATTACAATGTAAAACAGCTGTATTGTATGTTAAAATATAATAAAGTGTAATTTATTCCTGTGATCAAAGCTGAATTTTCAGCATCATTACTCCAGTCTTCAGTGTCACATGATCCTTCAGAAATCACTATAATATGATGATTTGATGCTCAAGAAACGTTTATGATTTTTATCAATGCTGAAAATGAATGGGTGAAATTTAAAAATGTATTTTTTATTCAGAAAGAACACATTAAATTGAGCAAACGTGACATTAAAGAGGTTTATATATAATGTTATATAAGGTTTCTGTATGCTATTCTTTTTTTAATTTAACATTCATCAAATAATTCTGAAAAAAAAGTATCATGGTTTCCACAAAAATATGAAGCGGCAAAACTGTTTCTAATATTGATGGTAATAAGAACCATTATTAATGATTAAGTACTTATAATAATTGACCAGAAAATTATGATATTATAATGATTTCTGATTGCATTCTCCCGGTGCATGGTCTAAAAGGGTTGTCCCTATTCTCTTAATGAGTGTTTGTGTGTGTGTGTGTGTGTGTGTGTGCGTGTGTGTGTGCGTGTGCGTGTGCGTGTGTGTGTGTGTGAGGTTAAAGCGCAAGCAGACCATCTACGGGACAAGCCGGATTCCACCATATCTTTATGTACACAATAATAATCTTTCACAAGTGTATGCGCATTGTGCACCCGTCTATAGGCGCACATTACAAACGCGCTCTTTAAATAAAAAAAATACTGTGCCATTGCCCATTGACTTTAGAGCAGGGTTCAGTTGGTCAACAGCTCAGTCTATTTCAGTTCCTCAAAATAACAACGCTCCAACAATGCACCTGAACACACACTCGTTCTCAGACCAGCATGCCCACAGATGGGCACAAATGCATTCGCTATTTAAACAATGTGGCGCATGTGGACGTGAAAATGAAAACTGCTGCATTGCACCGAGTGTATGATAGCGCCCAAAGACTTTAAAGGCACACTATGCAGGAATTCTGTTTTTGTCAAACAGCGCCCCCTAGAGTCGCTGTAGAGTACTTGTATTTAACGTTACTGTCGTAAATACCACTCACGCAGAGCGTATCTGCACTTTATAATAATAAAGTAGCCTACCGCGTTTGATGGCTTATAACGTTTTTACATGATTGCAGCTAAATTACAAGTAAATAGCCTATAGCCTAGGCCTACTGTATAATTTCATTTGTGTTTCTTGAGTGTAATGTAAACATTACAAAATGCCAGATGACATCAATAAAGTTACATGTACGTCGCATTATTTCGTAACAATGTCCGTTCTGATGTCGTTAGACATGATTATTGCAATTTATCACAATAGTTTGCAAATTGCGCTCATTTACAGTATTTACAACATGTAGGCTTATTAATGTCCTGATAATTATGTGAGACATTGACAACTGTTCTCATGATAATCGCAGGAATCAACTTTAACAGTGAAAGCCTGAGCGAGTGGGACTCTTGTCCGGTTCCTCGCGCTGTCAGATTCTCGTTACCTTTTTCTAGACTCTTCCGACCGCGGTTTCTTCGACCGGGCGAGACGGCCACCATTCAACCCGAAAAAAGTCATATAACCATTCCAATAACTCCAAAGCTGTTCAGTTAAGCTAACAACAATTCCCCTTGTTCCCCTTTAACAACCATCAGCCGTCTCTAAAGGTGTAGAAAGATGGTTGCTGGTGGAAAGGGATGTTTTGACAGTGATAGTTGTGTTGTAATGAGCTGGTTTGTCCCTTCAGGCCACACACACACACACGCACACACACAGATGGGAAAGTCTGGTTCTCGCTGTAGCTCTAGGTTATCTTTTTACAAATGACTGGCGTGAAAGAAGCGCCACAGGCCGCAGACTCTACGCTGATGATGTTAGCGTTTAGTGAATTACACTAATGTCTGGTGATTCTTCTCATGGGATTTAAACTATTTTGTCTCAGTTATTTAGGCTGAGTGCCAGCGTTTAGCGTGATGCTGTTTGCTGAATGGTACAACAATATACTAGAACAAATTAATGTGAAACAATGCAGTTAGAATGACTCTAAAATTTAAGATATGAGGGCAAAAATGCCCCTGTATGAGTTTTAGTCTCATATTTATATCATATGATTTAAGTAAGCTATATCACACGAGTAACGAGCGCAATATCACACACGAGTGCAGTTTTTCCCCCGAATGTGACACTGATTTTATACAACAGTTCAATAAATAAGAAGTTAATATTGTGTTATATTTTAGACACAATATTGTCTGTTTTTGTAACCTATAAAGCCATAGCAGAACGACTGTGTTTCTCCGAACTACACACAACCGAGTTCTGAATGAATTCGCGTTTTGAACGAATCGGTTGAACCAATGATTCAAAGATCCATTCATAAAGAGAGGCATTTACTTAATTTTTTAATGAATCTGCGGTTCAAGTGAATCAATCGGGTGAATCGATGATTCAATGATTCATTCATTAAGAGAGCCATTTACTTCATTCCTGAATGAATCAGACGTTTGAATTAATCGAATGAATGAATGATTCAATGACTTACTCGTTTAGACATTTACCGCCACCTACTGGCAGTTTTACTTTCTTATTTAGAGTAGGCCTATAATTTATTTTAATTTTTAAATCCATATTAATAAAAAAACCTGAACTTAAAGGTATAGTTCATCCAAAAACTCTGTCATAATTTACTACATAAAAGTGTATGTGTAATAAATTCTATGTTGAATTGAATAAAATATTTTAGCTACTTTTTTAAAGCTACTTTTTGTAATGTCTATTTGATGCTTTTCTCATTTAACACAATAATGACTTTAAATGATAATTTGAGGGTAAATTCTCCGCCAAATTTAATGTGTGGTTAATTTGTGATTAATTAGATTAATTAATCGCCACATTGAGTGATTAATTAGCTTTAAAATCGTACGTTTTTTTATCGTTTGAGAGCTCTAGTATATACATATACACGACATTTATTTTTTAATGTTTTTTGAAAGAAGTGTCTTATGCTCACCAATTCATTTATTTTATCAAAAGGATTAATAATGTGAAATATAATTTACATTGCAGTTTAGATTCTACATGGTACTTCCATGGTACAGGTCCAAAAACAAAACAAAAAAACCATTATAATATTATTGTACATTTTGTTTTTTGTTTTCACAGCAAACTAGTCATAAATATGCAGATAATGCATGAATAGTTATGAATATGCTAAATACTGTTTAAATTAAACAGAATGCATTAAAAACTGATTGTCCCCGTTTTCAGTCTTTCAGTTTTCTGTCCTCTTCTCAGTACTATAATTGTGGCCTGTTATTCATAGCCGTTCTTTCATCCTCAGTTCATTCTTTCATTTAATTATGTGGATGTATTTTCAAGTCATTTATTCTGAGCCTCATAATTTATGGCAGGAAGGGGTTTATAGGACAGCCGTGAAATTAACACCTGTTTTTCTCTGGGGATTGAAATTAATTAACCTACTACCTTAATACAGACCCTGGAAGTGGCGGTGTGTGTGTGTACGTGTGTGTACGTGGCCCAGAAAACACATGTTGGATTGGACACCTGGGGTGGAATGGAGATAGTTTTATTAACTTTGTTTGAAATAACTAAAATAAACTTCTCATAACAGGCATCTGTGATTGATTTCAGGCATTTTACTAACTTCAACCAAACTCTGCTTCAAAACGCTCTTTAAACTGATGGACAAATGCATTCTGACTAAAAATATAATCTGATATTATGACTATCCTGAGCTGTTATGTCAAAAACAGTCAATGCCATGCTTTAAAGAGCCTCTAAAACATCTACTGTAATAAGCAGTGCTATTTTAGTATCATTGAGGTTCTAGTTTTTTTATTAATTATATTCCTGTTTTAGCATGTTATTGACTATGGTTATTGTCAATGTTATTGACTATTGTCTAGATGCACCGATTACAATTTTGTAATCCGATTTTTCATAATTTTGATCTGCCGATACCGATTTTAGCCGATTCCGATTTCATTTTTTCTAACCACTTTACAGCAAACACAAATATTTATTTTCTAACTTTTCTTTAATAGAACATTTTACATAGAACATAGAACATTTTTATAACAAATAAAATAAAATTTAACTACATGAATTATTAGCCTACTCCTGGTGTGGGAAATTCACACATGTAACCTCAGTGTTATGGTATGGGAGAACCATTTTCAATTCCAATATTCAACTATACAAAAATGTGATATATTTACTTATTTAGGAAACTAAACGTCTGTATGAAAACAGGTATTGGCAATAAAATAATATATAAATAGCAAAAATAAATAAATATAGCCTTGCAGTATAAAGATATTTATCCAAACACACACACAGGCTTATTGCAATCACTTGTACATCAATGGCAAGTTTTATTTCGCAAACAGTTCTCTCTCTTGTCATGTCCAGCCAGGCTAAACAAGCGCTAAGCTCGGGCAAGTGGAGCAAGTGCAGGGAAACGATTGGGAAATAATAAAAATCATTTCTTTTCTGACATAGCCTACTCCAGTTCTTGTTAAAAAACACCAGACATGCAAATTCTGGGCACTTTTTGGGTGAATTCATATTTATTTTGTCCAACAAAAGTGTGCTTTCACTTTAATTGAATTATTTTTTATTCAGCAAAAATAAACTCTGCGCCGAAACCCGCGCTTCACCGCTGCTCACGCGACGCTCCTACTCGACGCTCGCGCGCTGCTCCTGCTCTCGGTGTGAAACGGCCATAATACACTAGGTTTCCTACATGTGCGTTCCGTCTGCACGTGTGATGCTGATGTTGCGCGATGTTAATCATGCGGCGCCCGAGTGTATTTGACCGGCAAAAAAATCGGAATATATCAGACTGAGCGGCCGGTCGCCGATCACGTGAAAATCGGCCGATTTCGATCACCAGCCGATCAATCGGTGCATCTCTACTATTGACTATGTTTATGGATTTGGTCTTGGTGGACTACATCTGATTCGCTTTTGATTATTGCTGATGCTACAGGACAAATATTGACTTATATATTATGTATATATATTGGTGCTGCTGGTCAGCAATTAATTGCATCCAAAATAAAAGTTTGTGTTTACATAATGTATGTGTGTATAATTAGTATATATAAATACACACAGATGCTTGTATATATTTAAGAAAATTGTGTTATTTATAGATTAAATATTTATATATAATATAAATTATGTATAAATATATATACATGCAAATATTTCTTAAATATATACATGCATGTGCAATTAATCGTTGCCCAGCACTAATATATATATATATATATATATATATATATATATATATATATATATATATATATATATATATATATATATATAACAGCTACTTTTGCATGGTCATGAGTGGAGAAAATTCTGCTGAATAACTGAGATCATGCACTGTCTCTCTTTACTGTCCTTCTGTTCTTCCTGCTGACAGGAATAATGCATGCTCTCTAAGTTCATTTTTCAGTGATTCCACAATAACATAATAATGACCAGAACCCTTTTCTGCGCCATCCGCTCCGGATGAGTAATGTGTCTGCTGGGATGTCTCGAAGGTTTGTTGCTATGGTGATGTCTTCAACACACTTCGAAAGATGCCATCATCGCACGCAACGCCTTCGTTTTAAAGAAGGACATATTTGAGTTTTTATAGCCTAGAAACAGCAAATTTTAACCAGTTTGCATAATCCAAAAAAAATAAAATAATAAAATCCATCCTTCAGTGTCACATTCAGAAATATTTCTGGAGCAGCATATCCAACACAATCTCATGAAAGTGTGTATCTATACAACGAATGTTATTTCTTGTGCCATTCATAGTCTACGCCAAAAATAGTTTTTGCATGCATATGATACGCACTTTATGGCGTGTAATACGCACGCACTCCCCACCTCTAATCCTACCCAAGGGGTTTTCAGTGCGTATGCACGCAAAAAAAAAAAAATTGGCGTATAAATGGCACGAGAAATAACATTTGTGGTATAGATACGCACTTTCATGAGATTGTGTTGGATATGCTGCTCAACAAATAGTTCTGAACACGTTGAAAACAGTTTTGCTGCTTTATATTTTTGTGGAACCTGTTATGCTTTTTTTTCAGGATTCTTTGATGAATAGAAAGTTTAAAAGTACAACATTTATTTTAAGTAGAAATCTTTTGTAACATCATAAATGTGTTCGCTGTCACATTTGATCAATTGAATCCAGCTTTGCTAAATAAAAATGTTAATAAAAAAAAAATACTGACCCCAAACTTTTGAAGAGTAGTGTAAATTTGAATGATGCCACAAATCTGCCTCTCTGTCTTCAGTTTGTGGCTCACCCGAACTGTCAGCAGCAGTTGCTGACGATCTGGTACGAGAATCTGTCTGGTCTTCGGGAGCAAACCATTCCCGTGAAGTTTCTGGTGGTTTTGGTCGTGGCACTGGGACTCCCCCTGCTCGCTGTGGGGTATTGGTTCGCCCCGTGCAGTCGGGTAAGACGCTTTTACATATGTATATATTTATTACACGGCTCTGTGGAATACTTGATTCTGATTGGTCTGATTCTGATATTCCCAAATAACAATCGCTGAAAACAGAAACACAGGCTCATCCGGGTTTCTGAAGTCAGCGGTAGGGCTGCACAATATATCGAAATATCGCAAATGAATATATCATGATGATGCATATCGCAACAGAGTCATGAACAAAAGACAAAGAGAAAATCACTCACTGCTCTCGGCTGAATAACTTTTGTAGCTTTAATAATAATAATAATCAGTATATATTTAATTCATACAGTGAAAACTAAGCAGTGTTTTATTTTTAAATTTGATTATTCAGTTTCTGTTGTTAAATAATCCTAATGTATGATAACCTGAACCCCTAAACCCCCTGATTTACACTGATGTTAAAATAACACTTCTTATGTTACAGTAAAACACTGATGTTCACTTTCAGAAGCTGTAGGGATGTTTTCTTGTCACAAAAATAATGTGAAACACATATGTAGGTTATATAATTTTAAATATATTTAAAAAAAATTATTTAAGTTTATTTTAGACACTTTAAGCATTATCGTATCGCATATCGCATTTTTCTTCAATATCGTGCAGGCCTAGTCAACAGCACTATACGCTTGCTAGGTTTTTCTTTGTGGATGTTTTCCTTTTAGTGACCTAATAAAATATAAAAAATCAGTCGAATCAATATTTTGTGTACAGTTATTTAATGATGCCATCCAGTATCGTGGACTCGCTCTCTCTTGTTTCACACAAACGCGGCCGCTGCCATTGTGTGACTATTGTTTTGTTCACTGTTGGATTATAGGATAACAAACAGGAACGATTTTAAAACAGTTTAATCTCAAATCAATATCTCTTATCCCCATAATTATTTATGTGGCGAAATACTGTGTAATAATATGACTGTATACCGTATCCCTTAAATGTCCGTCTAGTTTAAACTTGCCGCGCTAGCAACTGCTCTCTTTAGCGCAAGCTTTGCGTTTAAAGGATTAAACAAATATTTAGACTCAATTTAGATCAATATTTTGTGTCTAATTATTTACTTGCGTGGCAAGTAGCCGTGTAATAAGCGGGATAATGTACAGATAAAACATATATATATATATATCATCTGCAATACCATGGCTGTTGAGCCCTATACATATATAGAGCTGTGTATTCCCTACTGGCTTGTTTTCAGACATAATTACTTGTATTAGGTTTTGCATTTGGATATATATTTAGACATTATTAAAGGCTAATTCTTAGCTTTATTAGCCTGTTAAAAAGGCTTTACATTGCCAAAGCATTGACAGCACTTTGATCCAATCGTGTTGAGCATTGTCAAATTTACAGCTAACAATGGGAAGCGTCCTGATCATATCCTGATTTTGCAGAGTTAGACACGTTCCTGGATCGACATATTTTGTTGAGCCTGGACAATATTTCTGACCCAAAATGTAATGCTAACTATATCTTTACCCCTAAACCTACCCGTACCCATAAGTTAACCCTAAAATCAGTTGGAAATGATAGGTAAATAACACTGATATACAGGTGAATCTCGAAAAATTAGAATATCGTGCAAAAGTTCATTTATTTCAGCTATTTAACTTAGAAGGTGAAACTAATATATTATATAGACTCATTACATGCAAAGTGAGATATTTCAAGCCTTTATTTGTTATAATTTTCATGATTATGGCTTACATCTTATGAAAACCCCAAATTCAAAATCTCAGAAAATTAGAATATTACATGAAATTTTTTTTTTTTTAATTTAAATACAGAAATGTCAGCCCTCTGAAAAATATAATCATGCATATGTATATAGTTATATATACTACTAAATATATTACTTTCACCTTTTAATTTGAATTACTGAAATACATGAACTGTTGCATGATATTCTAATTTTTCGAGTTTCCCCTGTAGAAGCACCTAACCCTGCTTATAAGCCTAAACTTCATTTTTTTTATTCTTACCATATTCCTATTCCTAGAATACCTTCCACTCTATTTTTATCAGTATATTTTAGTAGTATTTTCTCTGCAGATGAAGTTACTTTTGTTGCTATTTATGCCATGCTTGACCCTTGTGCATCCTTGTGGACATTTTTGGCTTTTTCAGTTTTGTTTTTTTGATAACTTTGTCTGTGTGCAAAATGCTAACTGCATAAAATTTGCCACAGGTGTGTATTTTTATTGGAATTTTAATATTTCACCCCATTTTCTTTAAAAAAATGTGCATGCAAAGCTACAATGTAAAAAAACTATTTTCAAAGTTGTAAATAAAAAAAAGCTTATTCGAGTACGTTTTAGTCCACAGTTTATTTCATTGTTACTTGCTGTTTTCTTGTAATTGTTTGTGAGTTTCAACAAGTAAATCCTTCCCTTTTTTCAGTGAGTCTGTGTTTGTTATTAAACATATTTGTAAATCTGCTGTTGATCTTTTCCATGTTTTCTCAGCTTGGTAAAATACTACGCAGTCCTTTTATGAAGTTTGTTGCTCATGCGGCCTCCTTCATCATCTTCCTGTGTCTGCTGGTGTTTAATGCATCCGATCGGTTTGAAGGAATCACAACTCTTCCCAACGTCACCGTAACGGACTACCCGCTCCAGATCTTCAGAGTCAAGACCACACAGTTCTCCTGGACAGAAATACTCATCATGGTCTGGGTTGCAGGTAATGCACGACATCAGCAAAGCTTGTAATCAGTGTGATTTAATTTATATGATTTCAAATCTACATGAAATCCCTTTGTACACCTAGTATGTACAGGTGAAAATCGAAAAATTAGAATATCATGCAGCATGTATTTCAGTCATTCAAATTAAAATGTGAAACTAATATATTTAGTGTAACTATATACATATGCATGATTATACTTTTCAGAGGGCTGACATTTCTGTATTTAAAAATCCTTTTTTTTTATTGATTTCATGTAATATTCTAATTTTCTTAGATTTTGAATTTGGGGTTTTCATAAGATGTAAGTCATAATCATCAAAATTATAACAAATAAAGGCTTAAAATATCTCACTTTGCATGTAATGAGTCTGTATAATATATTAGTTTCACTTTCTAAGTTGAATTACTGACATAAATGAACTTTTGCACGATATTCTAATTTTCTAATGTTTCACCTGAAGATTTATGAGAATTTGATCTAATTACTGACTAAGAGAAGCAATTGAGATATTGAAGAGACCTCATTTGTGACTGTTTTTTCATATATAAAATGGTCAGTTCTAGTAATTTAGAACATTTAATTAAGAGACTAATCTATCGCTGTAAGAAATAGTGTTCCTCACTCCAGGACCGAAGCGGGATGATCAATGAACCTCTCGATCGTTTCGTCCTGTTGAGACTGACAGAGAGTGAGAGTTTGAGTGGATTAGAGCAATGTGAAGTGAAGTGAATGAAAATAATGTGTTCTTAAACACTCGTTTCCTCTCAGACTAGTTAATTCTGTTATTTTTGCACCTGATAAATATTGCTCTTATTGCAGGATATATTTGGGGTTGGTCAGATTTTCTTATGTTTTTGAAAGAAGTCTATTCTGCTCATCAAGGCTGCATTTATTTGATCAGAAATGCTGTAAGAACAATTAAATATTATTATAATTCAAAATAACTGTTTTCTATGTGAATATAATGTAAAATGTAATTTATTTTGGAATTTTCAGCATCATTACTCCAGTCTTTGATGAATAGAATGTTCAAAAGAACAACATTTATATCAAATAGAACTTTTTGTAACATTATAAATGTCTTTACTGTC
Source organism: Siphateles boraxobius (assembly GCF_051911475.1). Taxonomy (NCBI): domain Eukaryota; kingdom Metazoa; phylum Chordata; class Actinopteri; order Cypriniformes; family Leuciscidae; genus Siphateles; species Siphateles boraxobius. The sequence continues at coordinate 331,979 of NW_027508726.1, forward strand.
ACTTTTGATCAATTTAATGTGTCTTTTTTTTATCTTACTGAGCTCAAGCTTTTGAACAATAGTGTAAATCTATTCCATTTGTTATATATTTTCCACCAGTTATATATTAAAATGTATTACCTCCTTAAACAGCCTTTATAATAATAATAATGTATTTTATTTAATATCGCCTTTCATTACACCCAAGGTAACCTCACAAGCAATATACAGGTCACTGCATAAGACAAAACACACAACAAACAAGTCGCATATACAGATCAAGTGCAGTAAAGTCTCAATAAAACATGTTATAAAAAAGCCTGTATAAAAAGTAGTGGTGGGCCGTTAACGTGAGAATCTTATCGGGCGATAAAAAAAATATCGCCGTTAATCTATTCTCAAAGTTGGGTTGGGATCATAAAATAGCTTTTTCGAATATCGTTATATTTTCGCGCAAATTGCGCAGCAGGGTATTTTCCTGTCAGGGACACAAGGTGTATACTTTTACATGTTACGTTGGGCGATCGTTCCTCTCGTTACTTTACATGTTGTTAAATGAGTTTATTCAAAGCGCGCTGTATTTTATGGGCATGAGCGATGCTCAATTTACAAATGAATCACTCTTTTGGGTCGATTCTGTTCAAAGACTTCATCAAACAAGTTGGCAGATCTGTCTAAATCGGTTCGCGAATCAGTTCTGTTCAGTTCCTCATGCACTGAATCACTGAAGCGCGTTCAATCACACTCGACACGGAGTCGTAACAGGAAGATTTAAGAACATCAAGAGCTACAGTTTAGTCTAGTGAAAGCAAATCTGCAAATGCATCATATTTTTTGCCAGCGATGAAGATCTTTATTAGTTGAACATCTTCGTAAGCTGTCTGCAGACCCGTCGCTATGGGCGGGCCATAGGGGGCCGGGCCCGCCCCCAAAAATGCTTGTGCCCCCCCACTTGAGGCACAGATAATTTAATTTTAATTTAATTTTAATATTATCATAGTTGCTAATTTTGTGTTGCATTAATGTTGCATTCTTTATAATTAAAATGTTAAAAATATAAAGAAACAATGGTGTGAAATGGTGTGATTGATGGGAATCTATACTGCAACAGCCTATCACGGCCTTACAAAAGAACGTTTGGCTTCGTACGTGGCATATAACTAAGCCGCTCAACAGTTACCGCGTATTTTTTAAAGCGGTTTCAAAACGAGTTTTCGCCGGCTTACTCGCTTCAGTTCCTTCCGAGTGGAATGATACTTTGATGAGGAGGTTCTGCTCGGAGAAACGCTTCCTCCCGCTGTACTGGGACTGGAGAGAGGACAGCGCTGCCTCCACTCAAAGTATCTGTGCGAGTGTATTTGCGTGCGTATGTATGTGTGTGTGTGTGTGTGTGTGTCATGGCAATGCATATCCCTCTGTTGACTGCTTTAAAATGCAATGTTTGAGAGATGCTTCTAGTTTTACATCTAATATGTGGTGTAGTCAAGTGTTTTATGGGTATTCATAACATTGCTTCTGTGCAATGTGGTGTAGGCTATAGGCTACCTGGTCATATTGCTGTAGGTTATATGTTTAACATGATGATTACGTGCTGCGCGACTAGAGTTGATTATTATAAATATACATACTGTAGGCTAATAATAATTGTGCCCCCCCATACATTTCATATGCCCCCCTTAAGACTGAGGTCTGGCGACGGGTCTGGCTGTCTGTGAATGAATGATACCACAGGACGATACATTCGATTTCATTTCATTTAAGGTAATACATTTTACAACCAAACAGATTATTACGCCACAATAGCACTACTAAAAAGTATGACATTATCCGTTGGACATATATATTAATTTATAGGCTACAAAATAAATAAGCTACCATTGTGTACAGTTTATGAAATGAACACCCGCCATCCCGCGGTAATGTCTGTGTATTGCGCAGGGGCATATAGTCACACGAATAGTTTACGTTGATTGAAACTAATTTGTTTAAAAAGGATGAGGCTATTGCCGGTAAAGGCAGGTTCACATAAAATCATTATGACATATGACATTATTTTTTGATCTAACGAGCATCTGGTTTGGCGATGCAAAAACGGACTGTAGCTACGTCGTGCTTATTGTTTTTTTCTTCTTCCAATTAGCCTACTATGTTTAAAAAAAACCCAGACGAAAACAGTTTCTTGTTCAATTAATAAACAGTTTGTTTAATGACAAATCGCTAAAGATGAAATTGGCCTCCCTTTCTGTCGTTGTAATTGTGCGTTTTATTTATTTATTTTATTTTATAATTTTCTTTGAACGATATTCGACTTTTGCTCCTCTATTGTCGAATGGCATTTTTGGCAGAAATTCACATCCCTACGCGAGGCAAACTATTCTCAAAGACTTACTTTTAGACATTATTTGGGTAGCACACATATTCTGAATGCCTTCGGCAGAATTCAAATGAGCCATTTTAATCTAGATTAATCTAGATTAATTCCAAGATTCCAGTGAGATTAATCTAGATTAAAAAAATTAATCTATGCCCACCTCTAATAAAAGGATATGTCTTAAGACGCGTTTTATGAGTTTAGGTGGGGTTTCTTTAGTAACGTAGTGCGGCTTACTGTTGTTTTTAAAGGGCATCTTGACTGGTTAATCTGGTTAGTACCTTATCGTTTAGCACAGTTCCACTCTCACTTAGAGAAACAAAAAAGCAAGCAAAAAAAGCACTGTTCAGCATAATATTTACTAGCCGTTTACAACGAGGCATGTTCATTCATCATTGTCATATTGTGAAATAGATTTAGTAATGCGAGGCTTTTCGCAGGCAATGCATCATTGAGAGAGCTCAGATTGGATTGAGTTTGGAACATTTTCCCATTTGGTTTGTGGTTCAGAGAGTTCTCCCACAATGAGTGCACATCATTACATTTGATGTTAGAAAATGTTTTGTGCAGGACATGATGAGTAAGTCCTTAACTGAAACACAAGTGATTTTTGCATTTGTTATTTTAAGAGGAAAGCAGTAAGTTTAGAGATTCTTTGGGACTGTTTTCATCTTCCAGGTTTGAAATCAACATGAGGATGTGATTCATTCCTGCACTATTGCTGCAGTGCCTCTTAATTATTCATGATACTATGTGACTTGTTCTCTTGCATGGTGCAAAACCTAAAGTGTTGTTCGGTTTCCACCTTGAAAGTGACAGACCAACAGGCTTTCAGTAAATGACGACACATTTGAAATGTTAGAGTGCAAAAGCCATCCTCACTGTGTTAACCGATCGAACCTGCTTGGATTGTGAAAGTGACCATGCGTGGAGTCCATTAGTGGTGTTATTTTTCACTCTACAAGCCAGAAGAGCGAACACTCAAAAGTGCATGAAGTGGAAGTGACGTTTATCCGAGTGAAACGCTTCTGGAACAAGAAGAAATGTGGGCGGGGCTTGATTTTGTCTGTGTGGAATTGATTGGATGGTTGTGGTTTGCTATTGGTGGATCTCATGTGAGTGACAGGTTGCCCCGCCCACATCATCAGAGAAGAGAATAGATGCTGCGAGAGGAACTTATTCTGATTCAAGATTATTAAAAAAATAATTATGTGCACGGATAAATCGTTTAGAATAAATACTGCAATATTCCATGAAAAATAAGAATTTTACATTTTTATTTAATTTAAAGACTCAGTTCCTTGTTGTCTGTCGTATTGGTGCACACACAAAAGTGAGATCGGTTCATTCCTGCATATCTGTGTTTATGCTGAGTTACTGTATAGAGATGGATGGTGAGAATGAAATGGTCAGAATGTTTGTACACAGGGCATAAAACTAACTTTTGCCACACCTGCCATAAATATTTATACCATCCATGAAACATAGATTAATCCTTTTTAATGTTACTCCGTCAAGAGCAATGAGTGATTTTGTGATTTTGCAATGAGTTTTTTGTTGTTTGATTAACATTAAAAACACAGACTTGAGGCTGTCGTCACTTTAAGAACGAATGCACTGATCCAATTTACTGATACTGTACACACGTTTTATTCCTCAACTCAGACATTACTGACTGTGTTTACAAGGATACTTGCCAAGACAGACATTTTGACAGTTTTGTCTGAATATGTCTATTCAAGCTCAAGAAGACGTAAAAGAGAGTTCAATTCAGTATTCGCGCACTGTCTGAGACGCAGATTTCTGGCCGCACACAAGTAACGAATTGAGTTCACGTTTGTGTCGTCTTGTGCTTGAATATATTTAAACTGGTACTGCTTAAATTTTCGTGATGATGCACCACTAGCCCTTCAACCGTCCAAAGCATCGTTCACGTTTGTTCGTTCTCGCAATTCTGCTTTGTTAGAATTCATAAAAATGTGACTGGCCAACTGGTGATTGACACCATTACATATACTCGCCAACACCGATTTTTACTCGTATACTCGCTTGGCGAGTGTTAACTTTAGGACCTGTTTGTACATTATGAGTTTAAGATGTTCAGTCAAAGTGTCTGTTTAGAATGTTCATTAAAGATGTGTTCAGAATATTCATTTAAAGTGTGTGTTTACAATGTTCATTAAAGATGTGTTCGGAATGTTCATATAAAGTGTGTGTTTAGAATGTTCATATAAAGTGTGTGTTTAGAATGTTCATTTAAAGTGTGTGTTCGGAATGTTAATTTAAAGTGTGAGTTCAGAATGTTAATTTAAAGTGTGTGTTTAGAATGTTCATTTAAAGTGTGAGTTCAGAATGTTCATTTAAAGTGTGTGTTTAGAATGTTAATTTAAAGTGTATGTTTAGAATGTTCATTTAAAGTGTGTGTTTAGAATGTTCATTTAAAGTGTGTGTTTAGAATGTTCATTTAAAGTGTGTGTTTAGAATGTTCATTTAAAGTGTGTGTTTAGAATGTTCATTTAAAGTGTGTGTTCGGAATGTTCATTTAAAGTGTGTGTTTAGAATGTTCATTTAAAGTGTGTGTTTAGAATGTTCATTTAAAGTGTGTGTTTAGAATGTTCATTTAAAGTGTGTGTTTAGAATGTTCATTTAAAGTGTGTGTTCGGAATGTTCATATAAAGTGTGTGTTCGGAATGTTCATTTAAAGTGTGTGTTCGGAATGTTCATTTAAAGTGTGTGTTTAGAATGTTCATTTAAAGTGTGTGTTTAGAATGTTCATTTAAAGTGTGTGTGTGTTTAGAATGTTCATTTAAAGTGTGTGTGTGTTTAGAATGTTCATTTAAAGTGTGTGTTCGGAATGTTCATTTAAAGTGTATGTTTAGAATGTTCATTTAAAGTGTGTGTTTAGAATCTTCATTTAAAGTATGAGTTCAGAATCTTCATTTAAAGTGTGTGTTTAGAATCTTCATTTAAAGTGTGTGTTTAGAATCTTCATTTAAAGTGTGTGTTTAGAATGTTCATTTAAAGTGTGTGTTTAGAATGTTCATTAAAGATGTGTTCGGAATGTTCATTTAAAGTGTGTGTTTAGAATGTTCATTTAAAGTGTGTGTTCGGAATGTTCATTTAAACTGTGTTTATAATGTTCATTTAAAGTGTGTGTTTAGAATGTTCATTTAAAGTGTGTTTATAATGTTCATTTTAAGTGTGTGTTTCGGGAATGTTCATTTAAAGTGTGTGTTTAGAATGTTCATTTAAAGTGTGTTTATAATGTTCATTTTAAGTGTGTTTTCGGAATGTTCATTTAAACTGTGTTTAGAATGTTCATTTAAAGTGTGTGTTCGGAATGTTCATTTAAAGTGTGTGTTTAGAATGTTCATTTAAAGTGTGTTTATAATGTTCATTTTAAGTGTGTTTTCGGAATGTTCATTTAAACTGTGTTCCCTTTCGTCCTGGGAACTCCGACGTGTCGTCGGGGGAGTTCCCTGACGAATTGGTATCACGCTAGGGAGACCAATTGCCTTCGAGTGAATTAAAACGAGCCAATGAAAATTGGCATGCAAGATTTGCATTCCGCGACCCGCCTACCAGCGCGGGTATAAAAGGCGGAAGTAAACATTGCGCAATGCTTTTAGCTTCGGAGCCGACCGATTGTGTCCTCTCTGAGTGAGTGAGCTTTAAGTATTTTTCTTACTGCTACGAGTCTGCTGTTTCGGGAGGGGATCTCTCTGTGTTGGTGAGATGGCGTTTCAGCGACCGCGCGGTTCCTGTCTGCCGGCTGCGTCTATATGCTGTTAATTCAAAAGCTGTTTTCACAGCTGGTAAACGGTTGAGTGCGCACAGCGGGCTTGCAGTTTCCCCGCTGTGTTGCCGCGTTGGGTCCCTGTGTGCTTCAGCACGATAGAGAGAGTACTTTCTTCCTGAAAGAGCAACACGAGTGAAGATCGCGTCCTTTTCAGGATGACGTTTCACTCGTGTGTTTCTGGATGCGATCGTTCCCTGTCCTTATTTGACGGCCACGTTCATTGTTTCACATGCCTAATCCGTGTGTGAGACTACGTTCGTGGGTGGTTCATGTTCTCTCAGGGGTGCATGACCACGTCGGCACGTTGTTCGTCTCCCCTTTCTCGTAAAGGCTTGAGCCGCTCAGCGTGCCGTGTGCCGTCGAGCGCCGGCTGACAGCGCGGGTTGTCACGGCAACCCAGCACGCGTCATTCGGCGCTCAAGATGCGTGGTCAAGATCAAGACTCGCGTGCCTCTATGAGGTGAGTCCCTTTGCTTATTTCCCGATCTAGTTTCTCTTCTGGTGCACCAGAGGAGGGCTACTTTGGCGAATAACATTGGTGATCTGAGGGTTTCAGTGAGCACGAACCACTCACTCCTCTAGCGCATCGCAAACATGCTGAGACTGTGTTCGTGGGTGGTTTATGCTTTCTTATGAGAGCATGACCACGTCGGCACGTTGTTCGCCTTGCCTGAAGGCTTGAGCGCCCAGCGTGCCGTGTGTCATCGAAGCGATGGCCACGTTCACTATCTTGCATGCCTGGTTGACGGCCGCGATCACTGTTTCACATGCCTAATCAGTGTGTTGAGACTGCGTTCGTGGGTGGTTCATGTTCTCTCAGGAGTGCATGACCACGTCGGCGTGCTGCTCGTCTCCCCTTTCTCGTAAAGGCTTGAGCCGCTCAGCGTGCCGTGTGCCGTCGAGGCTTTCGGATGGGATTCTGGTCCTTCTCATGAGGGACCAAGCATTTCATTCGGGGCCCCAGGGAGGACAGATGTCGATCGCTACATCGGAGAGAGGGCTGTTATACTCTGAAAATGATGCTGAGTTCCTACTATAATGTCGTGTTCTCATGCTGAAGATTCAGACTTAACAGCCACACTTTCCTGGGCTGTTCTAAAGCGCCTGGATGTGTGTGAAGAATTTTGGCAGTATGGAAGCGTTTTGGTGCCAATATGGCAAGCCAAACATGCCTAAATCTGCAGAAGTTTTTCCTCTCTCACTACCACTGCACGTGCGTAGTTCTAACTCGGGGTTGAGCTGTGCTTAGTGACTGACCGTGATTAGTCACAGCGCTGGCCCTCGGTTAGACGATGTCCACACTGGTGGTCCAGAAGCACCTCAAAACCAGCCCGCTCGGAGTTTGTTTTTCCCAAGGGAAGGGAAGTAACCCTGAGAGGAGCGACCCAGAGTATGTGACGATCTGCTCTTTGGGAGTGCGTGTCATCACCACTCCTTCCCCCGGGGGAGGGCCGGGTGGAGAATTTAGTTTCTGTTCCGCCGCTGGTTATCCAGTAATCAGCGGTACCCAAAGTTTGAGCAGTCCACTTCCTCTGAGTCGTTCACGGGCCCCAGCGCTCAGATGGCAGTGAGGGCTACGGCCTTGTCACTCTCGTCTCTCGCTGGGTGAGGGGAAACCAGGACTCGATGCCCCCGGGCCTCGTCCCTCGTTTCCCCTCACGGTCGAGACTGGCAGTATAATAAGACCAGTTTCCTCCGTCCGAGAGGGTCAGAATGGCAGTGCGTGCCGCCCCCGAGCTGCACCACTCCCGTTCCCCTCTCCCCAGCTTGCAGATAGCAGTGACGCAGCCTCAGCTGCGTCGCTCCGGTCTGCAGCTGGGCCCGGAGACGCAGAGACCAGCATACGAGGAGTCAGGGCCTCGTTCCTCGTCTCTCCCCCTCCCCTCGCCACCGGGCAGTCCGCAGCAGAACGCCCACGAGCCTTCTCTGCCGTCTGCCCCTCGGTGGAAGCAGGTTGGTGTCAGGCGCACCCAGACCCCCGCTCTCGGTCGCTACAACGCCACCAGAGCCGGGTCCCTGTCTTCCACCTCGCTGCCCCTCCGCGGGTACGCCGGTGGTTCGGGTGGGTTCATTGGGACGGTATCTGGAAGCCTGGCTAGAAGCGCTTCCGGGTCCGTCCCGATGGCTCATCCGCACCATCCGGTTCGGCTATGCAATTCAGTTTGCACGCCGGCCTCCCAAGTTCAGGGGCGTCCACTTTACCCGTGTGCGGTCGGTGGACGCCCCTGTCTTGCGGAAAGAGATCGATGTCCTGCTGGCGAAGGACGCGATCGAGCCGGTCCCTCCTGCCGAGATGAGGTCCGGGTTTTACAGCCCCTACTTCATTGTACCCAAGAAAGGCGGTGGGTTACGGCCAATCCTGGACCTGCGGGTCTTGAATCGGGCCCTGCACAAACTCCCGTTCAAGATGCTCACGCAGAAGCGCATTTTCGAATGCATCCGTCCCCAGGATTGGTTTGCAGCGATCGACCTGAAGGACGCGTACTTTCACGTCTCGATTCTCCTTCGACACAGACCGTTTCTTCGGTTTGCTTTCGAGGGTCGGGCGTATCAGTACAAAGTCCTACCCTTCGGGCTGGCCCTGTCACCCCGCGTCTTCACGAAAGTCGCGGAGGCGGCCTTTGTTCCCATGAGAGAACAAGGCGTTCGCATCCTCAACTACCTCGACGACTGGCTCATTTTAGCTCACTCGCGAGATGTGTTGTGCGATCACAGGGACATGGTGCTCCGGCACCTCAGCCGGTTGGGGCTTCAGGTCAACTGGGACAAGAGCAAACTCTGCCCCGTGCAGAGGATCTCTTATCTCGGTATGGAGCTGGACTCGGTCGCCCGGACTGCGCGCCTCACGGAGGAACGCGTCCAGTCAGTGCTCACCTGCCTCAGGTCTTTTCGAGGCAGGACAGCGGTTCCACTGAAACAATTTCAGAGGCTCCTGGGGCATATGGCAGCCGCAGCCGCAGTAACGCCGCTCGGCCTGTTACATATGAGACCGCTTCAGCGCTGGCTTCACGATCGAGTCCCGAGGTGGGCGTGGCACAGCGGCACGTTCCGGGTCCAAGGGACCCCGCACTGTCGCCAAACCTTCTCCCCGTGGTCGGATCCTGCGTTTCTACGGGCCGGAGTGCCCTTAGTCCAGGTTTCCAGGCATGCTGTGGTTTTCACAGATGCCTCTGCCACCGGATGGGGGGCCACGTACAACGGGCATGCAGTTTCAGGTCTGTGGACGGGGCCTCAACTGCATTGGCATATCAACTGCCTAGAGTTGCAAGCAGTACGCTTAGCCTTGCGTCGCCTCAAAGGGGTTCTCAGACACAAGCACGTACTGGTCCGTACGGACAGCACTGCGACCGTTGCGTACATCAACCATCAAGGTGGTCTACGCTCCTGTCGTATGTCGCGACTCGCCTCCCACCTCCTCCTATGGAGTCAGAAGCATCTGAGGTCGCTTCGTGCCATTCACATTCCAGGGGAGCTCAACCGTGTGGCAGACGAGCTCTCACGGCTGCCTCCCCTGCCAGGAGAATGGCGACTCCATCCCCAGTCGGTCCAGCTGATTTGGAGTGTCTTCGGAGTCGCACAGGTAGACCTGTTTGCCTCTCCGGACACGACCCATTGCCAGTGGTTTTATTCCCTGTCCGAGGGGACCCTCGGCACGGACGCCCTGGCTCACAGCTGGCCCCGGGACCTGCGCAAGTATGCGTTTCCCCCAGTGAGCCTTCTTGCACAGACTCTGTGCAAGGTCAGGGAGGACGAGCAGCAGGTCCTTCTTGTGGCGCCGTATTGGCCCACCAGGACTTGGTTCACCGAATTCATGCTCCTCGCGACAGCCCCTCCTTGGCCGATTCCTCTGAGGAAGGACCTTCTTTCTCAGAGACGGGGCACTCTATGGCACCCGCGTCCAGACCTCTGGAAACTCCATGTCTGGTCCCTGGACGGGACGCGGAGGTTCTAGGTGGTCTGCCACAGGCAGTGGTAGACACCATCACTTCCGCTAGAGCCCCCTCTACGAGGCGCCTCCATGCGTTGAAGTGGAACCTGTTCGTCGATTGGTGTTTCTCCCGTCAGGAGGACCCCCGAACTTGCCCGATCGGAGTCGTGCTTTCCTTCCTGCAAGATGGGTTGGAGCGAAGGCTGTCTCCCTCCACCCTCAAAGTGTATGTCGCCGCAATAGCCGCGCATCACGATGCACTGGAAGGTAAGTCCTTGGGGAAGCACGACCTGGTCATCAGATTCCTTAAGGGTGCCAGGAGGTTAAATCCACCTCGTGTTTTGCACTCGGTACCCTCTTGGGACCTTGCTCTGGTACTTAGAGCTCTTCAAAGTCCTCCCTTTGAGCCTTTGCTGACGGTAGAGCTTAATATCCTGTCCATTAAGACAGCGCTCCTGTTGGCATTGGCCTCTTTCAAGAGGGTCGGGGATCTGCAGGCTTTTTCGGTCGACGAATCGTGCCTAGAGTTCGGGCCAGGCCTTTCTCACGTTGTGTTGAGACCCCGGCTCGGATATGTGCCCAAGGTTCCTACCACTCCCTTCGTGGACCAGGTAGTGAACCTGCAAGCGCTGCCCCAGGAGGAGGCAGACCCAGCCCTAGCTTTTCTCTGTCCTGTCCGCGCCCTGCGGGTTTATATTGACAGAACGCAAAGCTTCAGAACCTCAGATCAGCTCTTTGTCTGTTACGGAGGCCGGCAGAAGGGGAAGGCCGTCTCCAAGCAGAGGTTAGCCCACTGGTTAGTGGATGCTATCACCCGAGCATATGAGTCTCTGGGTGAGCCTTGTCCTCCCAGGTTGCGCGCTCACTCCTCTAGAGGTGCTGCCGCTTCCTGGGCTTTGGCTCAAGGCGCCTCGCTGACAGACATCTGTAGAGCTGCGGGCTGGGCGACACCGAACACGTTCGCTAGGTTCTATAGCCTTCGTGTGGAACCTGTTTCCTCCCGAGTTCTGGCTACGGCCAGTGGGTCGAGGGAATAAGTTGTGTCGGCTTGCTACGCCACTCCGCCTCGAACAGCGGATACGTGCTTTCTTGCTCCGTATGGCGCCCTACGTTGGTGAGCCTCGTGAGTTCCTCCTTCACCCCTCCGGTGCTGGGCGTGGCGGACCGCCCGGCGCCAGGTCTGCTACCTCTAGTGAGGAGTTGTTAGTAGACTGGGTGCTCCAGTGATCTCTACTGTGAACCATCATGCCACGTGCAGTTTAGCCGTGTCTTCCCCTTGACGGACTCGTTCGTCATCCCTGTTGAGTGCGCTCCCATTTCCCTTGGATTGGGACCACCTCAGGGACTGCCATATGTTTCACTACCCCATTGGGCTAGTACATATGTGTATTCCTGGTCAGTCAGGCTGGGCCTTCCGCAGCTTTCCCCCTCTCTTGGGGAACGCTTTCCCAGTGTTATCCAATGTCCACTGTGCGGGTCTTGCGGAACAGCAGTGTGGTTCCCGTGCTAGCTCCCGCAACTTATTTCAAGAAACTGCTGCAGGGTAGCTTAGCCGGGCGCTGGAAGGGGCCAGCACCATGGCACTTTATTAGGGATCCCAATTCGTCAGGGAACTCCCCCGACGACACGTCGGAGTTCCCAGGACGAAAGGGAACGTCTCGGTTACGTATGTAACCCTCGTTCCCTGAGTACAGGGAACGGAGACGTGTCGTCCCTTTGCCATGTCGCTGTACCTTCGCGGAGGACTGGACACTGTTCGGCTCCTCAGCGAAAAGCATTGCGCAATGTTTACTTCCGCCTTTTATACCCGCGCTGGTAGGCGGGTCGCGGAATGCAAATCTTGCATGCCAATTTTCATTGGCTCGTTTTAATTCACTCGAAGGCAATTGGTCTCCCTAGCGTGATCCCAATTCGTCAGGGAACTCCCCCGACGACACGTCTCCGTTCCCTGTACTCAGGGAACGAGGGTTACATACGTAACCGAGACGTTTAGAATGTTCATTTAAAGTGTGTGTTCGGAATGTTCATTTAAAGTGTGTGTTCATTTAAAGTGTGTGTTTAGAATGTTCATTTAAAATTTGTGTTTAGAATGTTCATTTAATGTGTGTGTTTAGAATGTTCATTTAAAGTGTGTGTTCGGAATGTTCATTTAAAGTGTGTGTTTAGAATGTTCATTTAAAGTGTGTGTTTAGAATGTTCATTTAAAGTGTGTGTTCGGAATGTTCATATAAAGTGTGTGTTTAGAATGTTCATTTAAAGTGTGTGTTTAGAATGTTCATTTAAAGTGTGTGTTTAGAATGTTCATTTAAAGTGTGTGTTTAGAATGTTCATTTAAAGTGTGTGTTCGGAATGTTCATATAAAGTGTGTGTTTAGAATGTTCATTTAAAGTGTGTGTTCGGAATGTTCATTTAAAGTGTGTGTTTAGAATGTTCATTTAAAGTGTGTGTTTAGAATGTTCATTTAAAGTGTGTGTTCGGAATGTTCATATAAAGTGTGTGTTTAGAATGTTCATTTAAAGTGTGTGTTTAGAATGTTCATTTAAAGTGTGTGTTTAGAATGTTCATTTAAAGTGTGTGTTTAGAATGTTCATTTAAAGTGTGTGTTCGGAATGTTCATTTAAAGTGTGTGTTCGGAATGTTCATTTAAAGTGTGTGTTCAGAATGTTCATTTAAAGTGTGTGTTTAGAATGTTCATTTAAAGTGTGTGTTTAGAATGTTCATTTAAAGTGTGTGTTCGGAATGTTCATATAAAGTGTGTGTTTACAATGTTCATTTAAAGTGTGTGTTTAGAATGTTCATTTAAAGTGTGTGTTCGGAATGTTCATTTAAAGTGTGTATTCAGAATGTTCATTTAAAGTGTGTGTTTAGAATGTTCATTTAAAGTGTGTGTTCGGAATGTTCATTTAAAGTGTGTGTTTAGAATGTTCATTTAAAGTGTGTGTTCGGAATGTTCATTTAAAGTGTGTGTTTAGAATGTTCATTTAAAGTGTGTGTTCGGAATGTTCATTTAAAGTGTGTGTTTAGAATGTTCATTTAAAGTGTGAGTTCGGAATGTTCATTCAGAATGTGATTCTAGTGCTCATGCAAGTGTAACATTGGTAAAGTGTGTGTGAGAAGGTTGATTATATGGTTGAGGGCTCAGCTTGACCCTTGAACACACACTCCTGACCTTCTCGCTTCAACACCAGCTCCTGTTCTCACTGATTCCTCTGGCTTCTCTCATGGGAGTTTGGTGAAGTAATGGATTTATACTTTTGGAGATTAAATCACCATTCTATCCCAGCATAATTTCCGTGTCTGATTAAATTCTGGAATGTATTACTTGGATTTCCTTCGGCATTCTTTTAACTTAGATTTCAAATTAAAGCACAATGCAATTGTAGTTCATCGTTTTAACAGAATTTGCTGAGGCTCAATTTTACGGTCAGACTGTATTCTCCTCCAGCTTTTTGATTGTCTGATTAATTTTCTCTCTGTCTCTTTATCTCTCTCTCTCTCTCATCTCTTATGTCCTCATTTTTCAATATGAAAACACATGAGCTCAGTCCACAATCAGTTGTGCAGCTTTTTCTGCACAATGATTGTCTTGTCTGATCAAGTGGAAACATTTTACAATCCCATGGCGTTCACCACAAGAAACAGTTTAGTTTAAGTTCTATTTTCAACCACACCATAACAGCTGATAATGAAAATGAAAAAAATGTTGTGTATTCATGGTTGCGCTCTGTTTTCTGCAGGAATGATGTGGTCGGAGTGTAAAGAGCTGTGGACGGAGGGGCCGAGGGAATATATTATGCAGCTCTGGAACGTTCTGGATTTCGGCATGCTCTCCATCTTCATCGCCGCGTTCACCGCACGGTTTTTCGCCTTCATGCAGGCCATGAAAGCCCAGGAGTATGTGGACGAGAATATCCACGCCGCAGACCTCTCGCTGGTCACACTGCCACCAGACATCAGATACTTCACATACGGTGAGGAGAGGCTGAGCTCTGCTGTCACTCTAAGATGAATGTCTTAAAGGTGCAGTGTGTCATTTTTAGTAGCATCTATTGGTGAAGATGTGAACTGCAACCAACAGAAGTTACGGTGGCCGACAGGAGATGATGTCGTCGTCTGAGACAGCAGAGAGTAGCCAGTTAATCAGTGTGGTTTCTTTACAAAGATAATTAAGAAATTTGGTTTACTTAATTATTTAGTTAAATGATATGTTATTGTGAATATTATTGTTACTTCTTCATCGTTGTGTCATTGTTTTATTCGCTGACTTTAGCTTGCTTCTTTGCATGAAGAACAACATATTGACGAAACGCGTTTGTCCCTTTTATACGGAACATTTATGAGGAATGTGGTGTAGTCTCTACCAGCCGTTTGTTGTAGTCCTTAAAAAAGATTTCTTTAAAAGCAAATATCGGTAACACTTTACAATACGGGTGCACTAATAAGCATTAATTCATGCTTAACTAATGCACAGATAATACTGCATTAATGTGTAGCTAATGATTGTCTAAGCTATTCATTAATGATTACCACATTAGGAACTAATTAAGAGTCTGTATGGTTAATGTTTTAGTTCATACATGAATTGTTATTAATTAAATATGTAATTGTGAATAAATTCCCTAATAACTCATTTTTTTTAACTAATAGTGTTAATTAATATGTTAATTACCAGAATGAGTAAAAGCCTTGTATTTCAACTTCCAGATAATACAGGTACACATTAATACATTATTAATTACTTCATTGTTAGTGCAAATTCCTGTGTAAATTACTACAATTACTAAATGACTAGTTAATAATAATGTGCCTCAACAAGTAAAGTCATAACATAATGATACCTTTGCAAATCATTAGCTAATGATTAATTAAAGCAGACAACTGGTAGTTGAAGTGCATAGCTTTGACTAATTGTGGTAATTAGCACATTAATTTACACTATTAGTTAATAAAATATGTTAAGGAATTAATGCACAATGACACATTGAATTAATATCAATTCATGTATTACTTAATCTATTAATCATATAGACTCTTTATTAGTTGCCGATGCAGTAATAATTAATTAATGGTTTAGTTCTTCATGAATCATACATTAACTCATGATTATCTGTGCATTAGTTAAACATGAAATAATGCATATTAGTGCACCCGTATTGTAAAGTGTTACCCAAATATCTCCCTTTCCTTTGAACTTTGAGCGTTGTAACTTTGTAGATGTTTTTTTTATGCTCAAACAGCAACATTACACACTAACTAAACTTAGAAAAGTGAAATCTTAATCAAGGACCCCCTTAAATGGTGGCACAATGATAGACCGATATATCAGCCAGCCGGATTACTTATCTAACATTTAAAGGGATAGTTCACCCAAAAGTGAAAATTACTCTCCCTCATGTTGTTCCAACCCTGTAAGACCTTCGTTCATCTTCGGAACACAAATTAAGATATTTTTGAAGAGATCTGAGCCCTGCGCTTCTGTGTTGTACGTCACACGGATCACACACATGACCAGCGTCGGCCAATAGTGAGCCTACGTGTGACGTACAACACAGAAGCGCTGCGCTGTTACACTAGTGACCTCACTCGAGGCCCACAGAGAAGGAAATGATTAGTTGAAATAAAGTCGTTATTTTGGGGGTTTTTTGCGCACAAAAAGTATTCTCGTCGCTTGATAAACTTAAGATTGAGCCACTGTAGTCACTTGGACTATTTTAACGATGTCTTTAATAACTTTTCGGGGAACAAGTGTCAATCCCTTAGAAGCCTATGGAGGAGTGATCCAGCTCTCAGATTTAATCACAAATATCTTAATTTGTGTTGCGAAGATGAACGAAGGTCTTACGGGGTTGAACAACATGAGGGAGAGTAATTACTGACAGAATTTACATTTTTGGGTGAACTATCCCTTTAAACGAAGCCCTGTTCCTGTAACTGTTTCAGCGAGAGATAAGTGGCTCCCGTCGGACCCTCAGCTGATCTCCGAGGGCCTGTACGCCATCGCTGTGGTCCTGAGCTTCTCCCGCATCGCTTATATTCTCCCGGCCAACGAGAGCTTCGGGCCGCTCCAGATCTCCCTGGGCCGAACCGTCAAGGACATCTTCAAGTTCATGGTGCTCTTCATCATGGTCTTCCTCGCATTCATGATCGGCATGTTCATCCTCTACTCCTACTATCTGGGGGCAAAGGTCAATCCCGCCTTCACCACGTGAGTGACATGCACAATTATTGATTATTGAAGTACTATTTCATTTTTTTATATTTTTTTTTATTATGCAATACAATACTTACAAGTGACTGATACAACAAAAAACATCAAGGCCGCATACATAAACATCAACATGTAAAAATGAACATACATAAACGTGTGTGTGTGTGTGTGCATGTATAACTGGGTGTGTGAGTGGAAATAACTTGACAGAGGAACATCTTACAGTTACAACAGACGTAATAAAAATTAACTAAATAATAGAAGAGAAGAAAAAAATTGGTATAAACTGGAGGATGAGGAAGATATGACAATATAGTCTTATAAAAATATAATAAAAGTAAGAATAATAATAGTAGTAGCAATAATAACTAATCTTTTCATCAGGAATGAGGGGGAGGTTGGGGGACAAAGAAGAAGACAAATAATAACAACAAAAAATAAGGCTATTACTAATATGGTATTTTTAAAACAAAGTACTATTTCAGTCTTTCTACTTCAATATTTCATGTTTACCTGCCGTTTGTGAAATTGACTTGCAATTTTTTGAGTGAAATTTTTTTCAAAGTAAATCCAAGACCATATGCATAACTTTATATTTTCAAAACGCACTAGTTGAGATAACAAGGTATAAATAGTTTAATAGGTGATGTCCACCAGACCAGGTTCTTGTACTAGTCGACCATACTGACACAATTAACACATATTTCTAAGTACTTTAAAGCAATGAGTTCTACCAAATAAAATTCATTTTAATATCTTAAAATCATTTTTCTTTGTTTTAAATGTTTGTATTTATTTTATAATATTTTTAAAAACATGTTTTATTTTTTAAGTTGAATTTTCTTTATTTATTCTATTTTTTAAATCTTAAAAAAAGGATTTGTCTTTTTATTTAAAAATGTAAGAAATTAAAATAAAAACTGTTCTTAATCAGATTTTGTATTTATTTTGTAATAATTTTTAAAAATATTTTATAACAGATTATTTTTAATTATTCTAATTTTTAAAGAATTTTTATTTGATTTTTCATTTTTAAATGAATATTAAAAATATAAATTAAAATATTTTATTGGATCTTTTTAGATTAAGATTATTTGTATTTATTTTGTTATGTTTTTTTAACCATTTTACTGTTGAATTTGTATTTTTTAACTACATTTTTTATTTAATTACATTATTAAGATTCCTTTTTTCACAGTGAATTTTCCTTTTTTTCCGAGTATGTTACTCATGCTACCACAGTAAATGTGGCTGTACATTAGTGTAAGCCTGTCGTCTGCTCAAACGTGTGTTCAGTCAGGCGCAGATACAGTGAAAGTGTTCATCCTGTGGAATTAACTCTTGGTTTTCCCGCATCAAAAGAGCTGGAGCTCATTTCACAGCAGAGTGACTCCCACAGGACGAGTTTTGTTTCACAGCGAGCGAGAAGTGAGGAAACAAGTCTGACAACTCAGCTATTGTATGTACTCAAACTGTAGAGCACATTATTCTGAGTGGAGGATGTTCGTTTCCACAACTGATCTCCGGGTACGGAAAATACATTTATATTGCTGTCATTCTCCTCCAGACATGTTCTATCCCAGCGGACTTTACTTAAAAGTGCTGAAGTGTTGAAATGTTACGCCGTTGTCCAGTTTACTGTAATTGGGTGTTTTTTTCCCAAGGCAGAATAAGTGAACCACAAGTTTTTTTTATTCACACGAACCACTAAATTCATATTTAAAGTCAACATGAAAC
>NW_027508726.1:357500-362500 GCF_051911475.1 Siphateles boraxobius
GAGCGTTTTTTTCACGCAGAAACGCTGAACGCCCGGCGTTTTTTTACTGGTCGCCGAAAGTTGAAAAATGTTCAATTTTGGGGTAAATCGCAGCGTTCATCACTGTCACTTTTTACCCAACCGTCCAATCACAGTGGAGAAGGGGCGGGACTAATATCACATTGACCAAACGCCACATTCTGCTTGTTCAACGTCTACAGATGACAACAACAAGCATAATAACGGAACAAAATAATATTATAGCAGAAAAAAATATAGAATCAACAAAGAAACAAAATATGTGTGAATGAGATGCTAGTAACACTTTCGCGGATATTCCGGATCATAACAAGCAAAGCGTCTCAACTGAAGAAAAAAAGTGCTGCGCTGCCAAAACGCTCTCAAGCGCCCACAGCTAGGCGTTTTCAGCAGAGCGCCTAGCGTTTTCAGCTGGCTAAAAACGCTTTGTTAGACACACGGCCTGAATGTTTGTGCAAAGTGGACATAAATACCAAACACAGATTTGACCAGTGAAGCGGCCGGTACAAACCCACGGGCCGAAAGCGTCCTCATGTTCTTATGCTGTGATGATTTCTGAGAGTTTAATAGTGTGTGTAACTGTGTTTCTGGCAGGACGATGCGGATGTGGAGTGGAAGTTCGCCCGCTCTAAACTCTGGCTCTCGTATTTTGATAATGGCAAGACTCTCCCGCCTCCGTTCAGCATCGTCCCGAGCCCGAAGTCCTTCTATCTGTGTGTGCGGAGACTCATGAACCTGCTCCGGTGCCGCAGACGCATGAAGAAAGATGTGGAGCTGGGCATGGACAACTCCAAATCCAGAGTGAGTGAGTGAGTGAGTGTGTGTGTGTGTGTGTGTGTGTGTGTGTGTGTGTGTGTGTGTGTGTGTGTGTGTGTGTGTGTGTGTGTGTGTGTGTGTGTGTGTGTGTGTGTGTGTGTGTGTGTGTGTGTGTGTGTGTGGACGCATGAAGAAAGATGTGGAGCTGGGCATGGACAACTCCAAATCCTGTGTGTGTGTGTGTGTGTGTGTGTGTGTGTGTGTGTGTGTGTGTGTGTGTGTGTGTGTGGACGCATGAAGAAAGATGTGGAGCTGGGCATGGACAACTCCAAATCCAGAGTGAGTGTGTGTGTGTGTGTGTGTGTGTGTGTGTGTGTGTGTGTGTGTGTGTGTGTGTGTGTGTGTGTGTGTGTGTGTGTGTGTGTGGACGCATGAAGAAAGATGTGGAGCTGGGCATGGACAACTCCAAATCCTGTGTGTGTGTGTGTGTGTGTGTGTGTGTGTGTGTGTGTGTGTGTGTGTGTGTGTGTGTGTGTGTGTGTGTGTGGACGCATGAAGAAAGATGTGGAGCTGGGCATGGACAACTCCAAATCCAGAGTGAGTGTGTGTGTGTGTGTGTGTGTGTGTGTGTTGACGCATGAAGAAAGATGTGGAGCTGGGCATGGACAACTCCAAATCCAGAGTGAGTGTGTGTGTGTGTGTGTGTGTGCGTGCGTGCGTGCGTGTGTGTGGACGCATGAAGAAAGATGTGGAGCTGGGCATGGACAACTCCAAATCCTGTGTGTGTGTGTGTGTGTGTGTGTGTGTGTGTGTGTGTGTGTGTGTGTGTGTGTGTGTGTGTGTGTGTGTGTGTGTGTGTGTGTGTGTGTGTGTGTGTGTGTGTGGACGCATGAAGAAAGATGTGGAGCTGGGCATGGACAACTCCAAATCGTGTGTGTGTGTGTGTGTGTGTGTGTGTGTGTGTGTGTGAGTGAGAGAACGCCTGAAGAAAGATGTGGAGCTGGGAATGGACAACTCCAAATCCTGTGTGTGTGTGTGTGTGTGTGTGTGTGTGTGTGTGTGTGTGTGTGTGTGTGTGTGTGTGTGTGTGTGTGTGTGTGTGTGTGTGTGTGTGTGTGTGTGTGTGTGTGTGTGTGTGTGTGTGTGTGTGTGTGAACGCCTGAAGAAAGATGTGGAGCTGGGAATGGAAAACTCCAAATCCTGTGTGTGTGAACTTTTGAAATATGCATGATTTCTCTCAGTTCTTCACTTTGCTCAGAGTTTAAAGGATAAAGCATCTCTCCTCTCATCCATCTTTCTCTCTCTGTGTGATAATTCACTCAAGACGATTCATTTCCATTAATCTGCCTCCATTCTCAATAAGACTGATCTTCTTGTCCAGTGAGAATAACTCGATGATCTCTCTGTCCAATAAAGAGCACATAATGCCTCCCAGTGTTATTAACTTATTGACATTTCCCAAGCAACCCCGGTTTCTTACTGTTTCCATGAAAAAGACGGATGGTTCTGTGCTTGTTTGGCCTGCGGAGAGAATCGATGCGCGAGAAAGAGAGAGGGATGATGATCAATGAGAGCGAGAGCACGTGTTGAAGAGCGAGAACATTACTGTGATTCTTCTGTGTGCGAGGCTTCGTCTCGTTCCCTCTGCTTTCACTTGTCAAATGTTGAATCGGTTGCGTGAGCGTCAGGGAACATTCATTCATTCGGCTCTCAGGTTCAAGCTGTTATAATGAGTTCAATTCACCCTTCGCAGGGAGTTTGATTGACAGGCGAGCTGACCAATCATAATCCGCCATCCGCCGAATCCGCCTTTTTTGTCCGTCAACTCATTTAGGACAGTTAGCGTATAGTCCTGCGCTAAGTCCCTCCTTCCGGTGGACCATGTGACCTTATTTCGGAAAAATATTGTATGGTAGTCAATGGCGAGAGACAACAAATATTTGGATCCCGTTTGAATTGTGCCATGAATTACACATATGATGTTTGTCAATTTAAAACATACATTTTAAAGTCAAGAAAGTCGCAGTTTGATGTAAAACTGTTGAGGTGTAAGACTGTGAAAATACGTCATTACAAAGACTACAAACCCAAAAGGCGCGCATGTGATGTCATACCTTTTCTCTCGATGAATGAAGCTAACTTTACTGAAGCTAACTTTACTGAAGCTAACTTTACTGAAGCTAACTTTACTGAAGCTAACGTCTGTCATGTTTTCTATAGTCTAACGTTATAATCGTAACGTTACGCCGTCATGCCTGTGTGTTTTGTACCAGACTGCACACACACACGAGCTCGGTGACGTATATAGTGCGAGACGAGAGATGTAGTTCATTGAGCGATTTTCACATAAAACTAAATGTTACTCTTCTGTTTTATGACAAACTGTGACTTTCTTGACTTTCATAATTCTCTTTTAAATTGACAAACATCATATGTGTAATTCAGGGCACAGTTCAGACGGAATAAAAAGATAAGTTGTCTCTCGCCATTGACTACCATACATATTTTTTCCGAAATAAGGTCCCATGAGCCGGAAGTGGAGGGGAGGGACTTAGGCTCTCTACCTTCGCAGGGAGTTTTGATTGACAGGCGATCTGTCCAATCATAATCCGCCATCCGCCGAATCTGCCATTTTTGTCCGACAACTTAGTCAAGAGAATTACCGTATTACCGTTGGAGGATTTGAACTTGAAAAACGGTGTGTACTGACGTTTTTCCTTGGTTAAAACAACATTCCTTCTGATATTCTTTCATGTTTATTTGACGCTATAAATGAACTATAAGGAAGAGATGATCGGTTCACGAGCAGCTTTAACTGAGGCGCTACAGCGATCTGTCACGATACAGTAAAGAGACACAAAACGGTATTTATTGTTTAAATTATTGTAAAGTGTTACCGAAAAAAAATAATTAATAGCATATTAGTATTTGTTGTGGCATCACAATTGGTCATGGGCGTAGGTTTGGTCTCAGCTTTGGTGGGGACATCCACCCCCCCCCCCCCTTCCCCCCATTCTATTATTAAAAAAAAAAGTCCATTAGATTAAACTGGGAAGGGTCATAAAACTTGCATATTGTTATCCTAGGTTTACTGCTTCTATTGTTCTCAATTGTAAGTCGCTTTGGATAAAAAGTGTCTGCTAAATGAATAAATGTAAATCTGTTGTGGTTTGATGCGGTCTTTCCTGCATACAAAATGGTTAATTAATTTTGTAGTCTATCCTATGGCTAGCAAGTTTAACCCTCCTACCAGATATTGTTATTTGGATATTATCAATCAAGTAATGATTCATTATATTTGAATAACCAACAGTGTTAACTTTCGCCTTTTTAACATTGCCAACATGTTTTTCCAGCACATGTGTCTAGCAAGTAGGCTACACTCACAAATACATTACATACACAGAATGTAGAAACGAAAAATGTCTCAGATGATCCATTGTTTATGACTGCAAGATTCTAAGTTAAGGTAGGCTAATTAACATTCAGTGACTTGCTAACGTAGCATTCTATCATGATAGCACGACTTCTATGAGTCTATCCGTGCTCCACACCCCTAATTAATGCTCCTAACCTTGAAAGATTGCAGAAGCTAGGTTTAACTGTAACATTATCCTGGGTAACCAGGATCACCAGTTAATACTATTTTCCACAGTAGAATCTGCATTTGAAAGCCTGGTCAGTCACTGCTACTGCTAGTTATTTGTGTGGCTAGTTATTTTTGCCTACTTACACTCTGCTTTATGAAAAAGCTTCGTATGTCCCCTTTCTTCTTCTTGGGTGACATAGCTGATCTACAAAGTACAAAAAGGGGCAAAAAACGGAATATTAAAATGTTTTACTCTGGCCTTTGTATATGGCAGGCAGAGAGACAGCCCTGGTAACTTACCATCGACGTCGTCACACGCGCACACACACACACACACACACACCACCCGCTAGCTGCCAGGCTGTGAGTGCAAGCAGAAAAAGTAGTCCCGGCCCGCGCGTGTAGCCTGCCTGTAAGATACCCCGCCGCCAATCAAATTACGGCGTATCTTGTACTGTCGTCGTCCTGGCCGTTGGAATCGATCCAAATGCAGCGCAAATATCAAACTGACAGTTCAAAGGAGCTTGCTAAATATTGGTGGGGACAAATTTGTCATCTCAAAATATTGATTGGGACTAGTACCCAGCGCCCCCCCCTAAACCTACGCCCTTGCAATTGGTATCAAGAAATTTTGCTG
>NW_027508726.1:365000-505000 GCF_051911475.1 Siphateles boraxobius
TATTGAAATTAAATATAGCGCATTCATTTAATAAAAATGACATTATTATATGATTATGGTCTCTGGTCTGTTTTGACCACGAACAACACAACACGCGTGTGACTCCCAAATGAACAATACCAGAGGGTTAAGCACGTTTAGCTCACCAAATGTTTCCTGACCGGTCTGGTGTGAATTCACTGTGTTTGTATTGTCATATTTGCGTGTAATCTGTAGGTGAGCTGAAGGAGATAAAGCAGGATATTTCCAGCCTGCGATATGAACTGCTGGAGGAGAAGTCTCAGGCCACAGAAGAGCTTTCAATCCTCATTCAGAAACTCAGTGACAAACTCAACCCACGTCCCGTCCATCCGCACTGACCCCTGCTGACCTCAGCTTTTATCTTAAATAAATCCTACTTTATTATGCAGAGATCATTTTTACACTGCAACATGTCCATTTTCGAGTTTGTGGCAGGATTGTTTGCTGAACATTAAGGCATAAATGCTACACTTCTCCTTTAAGTTTCTGTTAACTAGTTTGTATCCTGTGAGTGGAACATAAGCTCCACCCTTTAATGATGATTGGCCTGGTATGTTTTGATTGACAGCTCCACCTATTTTAACAATTACCTATTTAATGCAATATTCAGTGAGCGAGTGTGAGTGACACTCACTGTCTGTTTCTATTTTTTTCTTATTGTTTACTCATGTTCAGGTGTTTATTGCACAAAGATGTGTGTATCGAAAACCATATGTTTTATATACAACGGAAGTCAGTGTGAATATTTCAATATGCGTAATGTACAGTATTTCTCCAGCAACTTTAGAAAGGGATATTTTGCCTGCTTTATACATTCATTCATTGGGAACCTGTATAAGTGTTACTGTGAAGCTACAAAGTAGATGAAATATTAGTGGTCCATTGTCCCCAAAACCTATTATGCTATTTCCGATATTTCCTTTCATGTAGTGTGTAATACAGCTGTTTTTTGGATGAATTCAAAGTGCAGATAAATGGAGTTATTTTGTCCTAAAAGAAAGAAGTGATTCTGATCTGAAACCAGTTGTCAGTAATTCACTCTCACTTCCTGCATAGGTTTGTAACTAATTTGCATAATGCCAGTCTATTGTCTTGATTGGCTGAACAATCTCTTAGCCCCGCCCTCAAACATTAGTTGATCTGAGACTGGAAGAGTTTGGTTTGTGTTGTTCATGTCGAGAAGACGCTGTTTTCTGAGCCTATGTTTACACGGAAACGATCTGAAGAGAAAACGCAAAAGTGGCGTTGCGTTATCACTTTTTATTCTGCGTTTAGACGAGCGTTATCGGGGGGAAATCCGCGTGCATATGATGACGAAAAAGTGTGTGAAATTCGTGGTAGTATGCACTCCAGGCGGCTAGGTGGCAATGTGAAGCACTGCGACACAACAACACCAATATCTGAGAATATTTTGTACAACTGCTGAAAAGACTCTTGTACGTTTATCAGAGCTGATATGGCAACTTGAAGGTCCGACGTATGGAAATAATCCGACATATTGGGGTAATTTTCCTGTACATGGCGCATGCCTGTGACGTAAACGCGTACGCGACGTGAGCCACAGTGAGCAGATTTGCGTTTTTACCGTTTAGATGGGAACGCGATGGTGGATCGTTTTTAAGATTTCCACTCTGGAGGGTGGTTTCACTTTTTGCGTTTTTAAGCCCCCAAAACGCCGTCGCCGTGTAAACGAAAGGCACATCCGATAAAATATTTTTACGTTTTCACCCAGAATCGTTCTCGTGTAAACAGGGCCTGAGATTGATACGGTAAAACCCACGCCATCGTTACTGTTCGTATCACTGTGTCAAGAGCTGAGATTCAGATATGATAATGAGCGTTTGCTTCCTGACCAATCAGAGCAGAGCAGCTCTCAGAGAGGCGGGGCTTAGAGACACTGAATCCTAATTGAAGCGTTTCAGACACTGAGAGGAAAGAGCTGAAGCTGCAGTGGAGATTATGAGAATATTAAAGTGTTTTTGCATATAAACCTGTTGAAGGAAACTCCAAAACAACATTAGGAGCCTTTAAAAAATACATTATGGGACACTTTCAGATGTAGAGACTTCTAGCACAAATCTTTGCAGGGTAAATGTCTGTATAGTGTCATGATCTGACAAATTATTAATAATATTATTTCTTTTTACAGTAACTTCAGTTGTTTGCCCCAAAAATCACGATTTATCAAATCCATAAGGCTTATATCCTTGTGTGCAGCTCAAAATTAATCATTTCTGAGCTGCAAATTGAACATAGAATCATTAAAAGTCATTTTGACACTTTTTGAGAAATTTCATCTGTGTGTGCATTATTCCTTTAAGATGTTTTTTGTTTGTTTGTTTGTTTTTCACTGTTTTGTGATGTCTGAGCAGAAATGAGCTTGTAAAGATCATGATATCTCACTTATTTGTATAATGTAAAAACCCAAACTCTAACAAAACAGAGTTGCATAAACATGAATGTTGAGAATCGATGCAGTTCTGCTGTAGTAAAGCTCATGTTGGTCCATAGATGGAGCCAGTTCATTTCACAAAGTGCAAGTCTGCGGTTTT
Source organism: Siphateles boraxobius (assembly GCF_051911475.1). NCBI lineage: Eukaryota > Metazoa > Chordata > Actinopteri > Cypriniformes > Leuciscidae > Siphateles > Siphateles boraxobius. The sequence continues at coordinate 367,574 of NW_027508726.1, forward strand.
TTTTGTTTTGTTTGTTTGTTTGTTTGTTTAAATTCAAGGCTCTGCTGTTGAATTATGTATGTAGTATAGCCATAAAAAACCAGTAGATGGTATATTTGATGATAGACACAGAATATCTGCAGCAGTTTATATGTAGGACTATCAGAGATTTGCTCTGGCAGGGCTACAACAAAATATCACGTGTGTGAAAATATGTGCAGATGTTTTTGCTTGTTTGTGTATATTTAGACATTTAAGCTATGCATTTTCATATACTTATCAATTAAATGATTTTAGAGCGAAACCTAAGAAATGTAACTATGACATAATAAGAATTGCTGTAATACACTAGCACTGAGACTCTAAATTTGACATTTTTAATGTTTTATATAAAATCTATTGAAAAAAGCAAACGTGTTGTATTTCATCATGTATTCTGAGCACATCACACAGGTCTACAGGTGAAACTGAATGTTTTCACCATTCGCAACCATTTCTGAGGCGTTTTATGCCAGAATGGAGTCGTTTCTGATACAAAGACATGACAAGTAAAAAGAGTAAAGGCCCGTTCACACCAAGCACGATAACTATAAAGATAACGATAAAGATATCATTCTAAAAATCGTTCTCCATATTAAAGAATAACAAAGTTCACACCACAACTATAACGATAAAGATATGAGGAACGATATCGTTGGGATCACTTTCAGAACGATTTTTTTCCAGCTGTCGATCGATAAAACGCTGACAGCCAATCAGAATCCATTCTAATTTAAAGGTCTCGTGCATTTAAAATGGCAGATGACATTGCAGAGAAGTTAAACGTCGAGGTACAAAAAAATCCTCCACTTTTTGACAACTCAAACCCTCTTTTCAAGGATACGTTAAAAAAGATGGACATATGGAAAGCAATCGGTCGTATCCTGGGAATAAATGGTGAGAAGTATTAATGATGAGATATTATGCAGTTAGCATAGTGTAACAAAATTACCTAAGGTAGGCTATCCAGCGCTAGTTTTGACAACATTGCTGAAGTTCCAGGGAAAAAGGCGTTGTATAGGCCAGGCCTACATAAAGGTGTTGACTAGGCGATGTTTTTATTCCATTATTGACTTCGTCAGCTAAATTCACTGTTAGATTAGATCGATTAGACTTGGTAGATTCACTGTTTAGATGCGCTCGGGACATAGCATGCTGGCTGAGGACATCTGCTGGCAAAGACGTGTTAAGGCATTAAGAACAGCAAAAACATATTCAATGACATGTTGTAAACAACAATTATAATAAAATACGGATTCTCCCAACTCCTCTCGTCTTTTAAGGATATCGTGTATCCAAAAGCGCCTGTTTTTCTTTTGATATTTTTTTGTAACGTAAAGCAGCAGCAGGTCATCCATTTTGGCTACTTTGAAACCGCAGCGCGGGCGCGCGCGTGCTTAGAATTAAAAGACCATTATCGGTCGTTGGTGTGTGTGGACGCATATATAGTTATCTTTATCGTTATCTTTATAGTTATCGTGCTTGGTGTGAACGGGCCTTAAGAATGTGCATTTATTAAAGCTTTGCATAATCCTTTAAATAATTGAAATGCGGATTAATATGTGTTCTTATGACTGCTTTATTATAAAACTGTATCTCGGGATATTTATCATAAAACGAGCCGTGAGGTGCAAGATTTTCTGATATTTATTTTGATATCAAATTTTGTCCCGTTTTTTGGCTCCATAGAGTCTTCCTCTGAGACGTTTGTATAAAGTCTGTTTCTTTTGAACGCATGTTCTGACCCTCGGGAGTTACAGCAGATCATTCTGGAAAGTTATTCATGATGTCCCATGGTTCAGTTGTGACATGAAATATTATGCAATGCACAATACAAGTCTAAGTTGTCATATACAATGACTAAAGAGCCGTGCTATCAATGTTCAACGCATCATTCTCAAGCTTTAAAGTATCATTTTGGCTTAATTAAATCCTGAAATGAAACATGCATGATACTATTATTTAAAAATATATATTTTATGTTAATAATAGCATGCAACTGGACCAAACAATTCCCTTTCTGTCCAGAAAACATTAAGATCAATGAGTAATATTTAGCATCTTGCATGGTGTCACCTTTCTCATAGATGAAAAATCACAATTATCAAAGGCATGACAGATATTAGAGGAGGGCTGACCATGAACCGCACACAAACAATGTGTGTCATAAAAAAGCTCATTTACTCCAGTAATTACATCTGTGCTCTGTTTGCAAACTTTAAAGACATTTTAATTGTCTCTACACGATAGTGTGTATAGCTTCATTCATGTGATAAAACATCCAAATGGTTTTAGAAGTCTCTTGCTATAAATAACATCCTGACAGTTTTTACTTTACATTTTTCGGGCAGATTTGGCATATTTATGGGTTGTGCTGGAGGACTAGGAGACAACACAGTCTCATGAAAGTGCGTATCTATACCACGAATGTTATTTCTCGTTCCATTTAGGCTACAAAAAACACCTTTGTTAGGATTAGGGGTGGGGAGTGCGTGCGTTTTACACATGTAATTCATATGCACATGTAATTCATTTTCATATGCACACGTGCATGTGAAAGTGCATATCATATGCACGCAAAAACTAATTTTGCTGTATAAACGGCACAGAAATTACATTAGTTGTATAGATACGCACTTTCATGAGATCGGTCATGTGGGGTTTTGATGAATAAAGAGAGATTTGAAAACAAATCTTTCACATTACAAATGCTTCCTGAAAAGCTCCATAGATCAGATGTTTGGTTTGCTGGTCTTAAAGGTAGGGTAGGCATTTTTTTTCATAAACACCGTTTGTTATTCTGGTTGAAACTCTCTTCACATCCTGATAGCAAGCAATAATATAAGTGATTTAAATATAACAACGCCCTATTTGAGGGTATAGGGGGTGATTTTGGATTTAGCCTATGTGTTTTAAAGGAGGCGTGGCTTTGGAGACACTGGGATCTTGTGCTTTCAAAGCTAGCTTGCTATTATTAGCCTGTCCGAAATTGCCTACCCTGCCTTTAACTAAAAACCAAGCTGGTTTCTATTATGTTTCCATTCCAACATTAGGCTACTTCTTAATTGCAGAGTGAGAGACTAGCAAAACCATAAGCCAATAGCTAAGACCAAACAATAGTATGATCAGACGCCTCCATTTTCCCTCGACAGGCCTGGCATTTGGTGTTGTGTCCCTGACTGGATGTGTCCCTGAAATGTCCTTGTTTTAGCATGTTCAAAACCGACCAACGTAGCATAAATCAGAATGAGCTTTATTCATAATCAGAAACATAGCATGAAAGCATAAACATAACGTTTTTTTAAAGCTGTAATTAATGTGTATTGCAGTTTGTGAAAATGAAACCATTACAAAAATAAATTCAAAATATTTGTTAAATACAGTTTTACTTAGGCTATATGTTTTCAAATGGATTGTTTTATTTTTGTAATGTGTTTTTTAAAGTCACAATTTTGTTATAATATTTTTTATATAGTTTTGCTATTTGCAGTGGTTACTAGCCTATTTACTATTTTTATAGTGTGATTTTTGGTTAATTGCATTAAAACATCATAATAAAATTATTACAATATTACAGAACCCACAACAATTAAAAAGCAAAGACGTGAAAACCAAAACATGTATTCTCCCCGTTTGTGTCATGTCATTCTACATAGATCAGTGGGCTGAACTAGGAAATGTCCCCTGTTTTCATTTCGGAAATCAAAAATGTTTTAGCAAGCCATAAGCTTCATAGCAATGTCAAATTCATGCTATTTTTATTTAAGTCAGATCAATTAATTTTATTTGAATTACTTTTTTTAGCGCAACTTTATACAATGCTTTATTTTTAAAGCATGTTAAGATAAAACCAAGGACTTTTATTATGAATCTGCCTTGTTATTTTCCGTGTGTCAGGATGGCCGAGCGGTCTAAGGCGCTACGTTCAGGTCGTAGTCTCCCCTGGAGGCGTGGGTTCGAATCCCACTTCTGACAAGATATCTTTTTCTCATCTAAATAAATCCTGTAACATAATGACACTTTACCACATGACACCAGCAAGTCCTAAAGAGGCTGATTAAAGTGTTATCCACCCTACAGGACATCAGGTAATTTATTTGATAAGTTCAGTTGTTTGTGTTGTGGTGGAGGTGGACAAAGCACACAACTTCCTTACTTAAGTAAAAGTACAGACGTACTCATTTTAAAAAGTACTTAAGTGTCAAAAGTAAACAGTAAATGTCAATCCATTGTTTTGAAAAAGAAAATGAAAATCGGACGTTCTGACGTCAGACCGACTCTCATTTCCATCCAAAATCTTCCACTAACTGACGTTATACTACTTTCTACTCAAGGACCTTGACAGAAATGTAGTGCAGTAAAAATTAGGATATTTGTCTTTTAAATGTAGTGAAGTTAAAGTAAATAGTTTCCAGAAAAAACAATACTCAAGTAAAGTACAGATACTCAAAAAGTGTACAAGTACAATTCTCAAGGAAATGTGATTTGTTACTGCCCACCTCTGGTTTTGTCTTCATTATATTTCAGGATACACCCAACCGTTCTAATAAATACAAGTTCCTCCTTCCTTTTTTCTTTTGTGGCATCACAAAGATATTGCATAAAGCACTGAGTTCAGATTACAAAACACCATTCAATACCCAGACTAATGTTACAGCCCTTGTTTAACATTGGTTCCCTTTCCGTGATGCTCATGAAATATTTAGGTACAAATTGTTGAACATTTTTAAATGAACTCACATCAGCTGCGAAGGAGAAATGTTACTGGAATAACACTGTGACAACTAGCCCCAGCCTCCATTATAAACAGTGCAGCATTGTGTTTTCTGTACTCTTTACTGTATTATCTTCATGCTTGCACAGAAAGCTTTTCGTTGTCGTTTTATTGTGACCAGTGAACTTTGAGCAGCTCAACCTAGGAAATGTTGTTTGATTTGTGTGGCTTTGGAAGAAATACAGAGTTCAGCACTACAGTTTAAGATTAGTTTACGTCTTCTGATATCCATTTGAGTTAATGCTATTCAACGGCTAAAAAAATTCATTCACGTAAATATCACATTAAGCACTTAATAAATAACGTGACACATGATAGTCTGGGTATTGAGTGTGTTTGGTCATCTGACCTAAGCATGCGTGCTGTGACAGTAAGAAAGAAAGAAACCTTGCATGGATTAACATATTTTTTGTGGCCTGAATGCATGTGTGAGCCGAAATGAACTTCTCTATACATGACAAGACAGTCTTTACTCAACAAGACGAGAGCATGAATAAAATTAGAGATGTTGAGATGTTCATTGCACCCTCGATGCAACTTTTTCAAATAGAATACACGTAGAACTTTTTGTTTATGACAATCTGATAAACTCTATTAACCCTTTGATGCATGAACATAGGTCAATCAGAAGAATAACTCACGATGGATTTCATGCTAATTCTATTCTGGATTGTTTTCAGAAACCATTTGGTAACTGACTTCTTCAAAATATCTTCAGCACAAGAAAGAAATGAATACAGGTTTGGAAAAACATGAGGGTGAGTAAATCATGACAGAATTTTAATTTTTGGGTGAACTATCCCTTAAATATAAGTATTTGCCTTTAGACAGCAAGGATTGTCTAGTGTGCCCTTAAAAAGAGAGAAAACTTCTATGCAGGTTAAAAGTCTGTCCTTTTGTCAGTGTTGTCATGTCATGACTTGTCATGTTGTTGAATCTTACTGTAACTTGAGAATATCAATGACTTAAGTCATCAATCAAGACTACTGTAGATTTCATGGTAACTTGTATGTACAGGAATAACTTCAATGTTGATCCAGTCATTTCAGGACAAGCTGGCGAATGCAAACACACTTACGGGACAGTTGTATATGTTTGCTATGGCATTATGGTGTGTTAGGGTGATTCTGCACGTCTAGTGACTGGAAGAACCAGTTCTTGGATAATCACTGCTAAGTTAACACTGTGACGATTTACAAACAGATATAATTGTTTGCATTGGTCCTTCCTTTCGCTGTTGAAACATGCAAGTCACAGTGAAGAAAGGAAAGGGTTGAAGATCATTAAAGGCGTTGCAGCTTTTGCATGGCTGACGTGCTATTTCTCCATAACTAACGACCAGGAATATATATATATATATATATATATATATATATATATATATATATATATATATGATAATGGACATGATTTGAAAAGGTTAAATGCTCCTGAAAAACATAGTCACACTTGTATTGTTCGCGGTCAAACATTAGCGCATTGGAAATGAATGGGAGACGAATTTCCTCTAGTGGACGCGTTTGGTACTGCAGCCGAACACACTCATTTCTTTTAGAAATCAACCTCAATTTGGAACACAACTTGTTTAGATTTATGGCTTTAGTTTTCTCACAGTTTTAGAGTAAACGTCTCTGGTTACTCACGTAACCGTAGTTCCCTGAGAGGAGGGAACGAGACATTACGTATGGGGAAATCCATTTTCCTCGAATCATGAAGTCTGATAGAATAACTCTTTTGCTTGCAAATAGCCAATGGCGGTCCCGCCATCACCTGATTGGCTGACACTGCTCAATATAGGTGACGGCGGGCGCCAAAAACCTCAGAATCTTAGCTGAACGAGAGTAAGGAGACTGAAAGTCCCTCCCACACGGCAGGTTACGTAATGTCTCGTTCCCTCCTCTCAGGGAACTACGGTTACGTGAGTAACCAGAGACGTTCCCTTATCGAGTCGGTCTCTCGACATTACGTATGGGGAACAATAAAAACCCCGCCGTGTGGGAGAAACCCCGCCCAGCTCTCAGGAACAGACACCGGACCTGGTTGAAACATCTATTGGCACCGAGCCAACTCGGCATCTGCACCAACGAAGGCCCCTCCCATCAAGCTAAGCACGCTGAACTGAATGGAGGGAGATTGCAGCAAGTGATTGGTGCTTAGGAAAATACTGCCGGCTATGAATGCGGACATAACAAAGGGCACAATATAGTGGACATGATAGCTATGCTAATAATAACTCGCACTGTCTGACGACTAGTAGAACCGTGGCTAGAGCGCGCGCCATCGGGGCAGTCTAGCCTAGTCCAACGACAGCTCAGCTTTCTCTCCCTGCACTGACAGACATGTGGTGCGAATGAAGGGATATTCAAGTTATAGAATCTCGCGAAGGTATTACGAGACGACCAACCTGCCGCGAAACAAATGTCTTGAATAGACATGCCTTTCGCCCACGCCCATGATGACGCCAAACTCCTAGTGGAGTGGGCGTGCACCCCTATAGGGAAACGGCTTCCCGTGAAGCATAAGCCAGCCAGTGCACAGCCTCCACTATCCAGTGAGATAGCCTCCGTTTCGACAGCGCGCCGCCTCTTAGCACCCGCGTAGCAGACGAAGAGCTGCTCTGAAGTTCGAAACTGGCTAGTTCTGTTCACATAAGCACGCAGGGCACGCATGGGGCACAAGCGTACTTCTGAGACTCTGAAACACTGACCTCATCCGGGCAAAATGCTGGAATTGCAACCACCTGGGCTCTGATGAATATACGCAGTAGATAATAGCCCCATAATAGCATAGCACCTCAGTAAACAACAAACACATAGCCGTAGCTACAACTGTGAGTAGACGAGTTAGCACAGAATAGCCAGTTGTACTGAAGGAAACAGGGCAACATAACAGCATAGCACATGTACGTAACAGCATCGGTCGCTGTAGCGCATCCATGCATGTACATAACGCAGCATAAGTCGCCGTAGCGACAGAACTGCGTAGAGACAGAAACTGAGATGTACAGTTCGATCAGGATGGCTAGCTGCACGGAAACGGGGCAGCATTACAGCATAACACATGGTAAATTGCACATCCGTGTACGTACATACATTCAGAAACTGTGAGTATGCCCAGTATATTAAGATAGCTAGTTTTGCACTGAAAGAAACAGAGCAACAAAATAGCAACACGCGTCCTTATACGTACATCAGTGCAGTGTAGTCGCTGTAGCGACAAACTGAATATGCAGTTTGATAGGATAGCTGGTTGTTGCACTGAATGATAGAGGGCAACATAACAGCATAACACATCAGTGTGCACATTTTAAACATCTGTGTGTATAATGCAGCTCAAGTTGCTGAAGCGACCGAAACTGCATGAATATGCGTACACAATGGTCCATTACATTGAAGGGCAGCATAACGCTTCAATATCTACATAGATGCAATGCAAGTCGCCGTAGCGACGACTGAGACTATGCACAAGCATAGTTACATTTTTGTGTACAAAAAACACAGCGTCAGAGGCATAGCGACATCGACTGTGAATACGTAGTTAATCGGAATAGCCGGCTGCACTGAGGATACAGGGCAACATATAACGGCATAAATCATAGACACATATCAATGTACATAAGACAGCGTCTGTGGCATCGCGCAACAACTGTAACTACACAGTACAAGAGTAGCCAGTTGCACTGAAGGATACAGGGCAATATATAGCGGCGTAATAGTTACACATATCAGTGCGTTGTGTGTACATCACCAACTGTGAACACGTACTTGCAGTAGTCAGAATAGCCATTGCACTGAAGGACACAGGGCAATATATAATGGCATAAATCCTTACACATAACAGTGTGGTGTGTACGTAACACAGCGTCAGTTGCATCGCGCAACAACTGTGAACACGTACTTGCAGTAAACAGAATAGCCATTGCACTGAAGGACACAGGGCAATATATAATGGCATAAATCCTTACACATAACAGTGTGGTGTGTACGTAACACAGCGTCAGTTGCATCGCGCAACAACTGTGAATACACACTGTGTAGTAATCAGAATCGCCATACAGGGCAATGAATGCTGCGGCGGGGGCTGGGCGCCAGCCACCGGGAAAGCATTGACTGCTATATGAAATGGTACAGCTCGTCCGCGGCTTCATGCACGGGGACATAGATTGCCATCTCCTCGGGTTTCCCCGAGCTTCCGCTCTGCGATGCGTCTCCCGTCTATGAGGCGGGTAATGTTGGGGAGAGAAGCTCTTTTGCTGAGACATGTAATGTACCTTGTTATTGAAACAGAACACAGCGGTTTCAGAAACAACACATTCTCGTCGAACTCTGGGCGGGAACACGCCCTCTTCGCACCGGTCCGACGAACACGTCCCGCGCTCTTTCCTCCCTGACACGCACATCAGGAGCGCGTTTTTTTTTTTTTTTTTTTTTTTTAGCGACTTCCTGAACTGCCTCTCGCTTCAGCTTTACGGCCCGCGCCGAGGCCACCTTGCCGACGGCAGCTCCTTGGGCGCTGTCCACTCCAGCACCATATCTGCCACCGCCTCAGTGAGAATGGCCATAAGCTCCGCATCCAAAGAGGCGAGGGCGCCTTCAGACGGAGACTCGGACTATTGGCGTCTTCATCGTCGTAACCGAACGAGATAATTCCCGTGCTTCCTCAAGAGGGCGGTAAATGGCCTCAAGAGTAACTCACGGGCTCTGCCACGTGAGGATGGCGTGGACCTTGGGCCGACGTCAGCGCCTCAACAGAACCCGCGAATGGAGATCTCTGCCGTCTCCCGGTCCGCGGCTCGACGGCGGCAGACTGGGGAGAGGCAGGAGACACTAGGTCGTCGCTACGTGCAACGGCCAGCCTTGCACGAAGGATCTGATGGGAAGCTCCTCACAGGCGGGACATCCCGATCCCTCGAGTGCCGCCTCTGCGTGGTCCCGACTCAGGCACAGCACACAAGTTGTGTGCGTCCGGGATTCAATGGGTCCACCACACGGGCGACAAAGAGACATAATATAATCCACCGGAACGCGAGAGGGGAATTAAAACTCCTTAATATACTCCGCTCTGAATGCGTACATCAACGGTGAAAACAGACTCGAGTGAAGAAAAAAGATTCTGAGGTTTCTGGCGCCCGCCGTCACCTATATTGAGCAGTGTCAGCCAATCAGGTGATGGCGGGACCGCCATTGGCTATTTGCAAGCAAAAGAGTTATTCTATCAGACTTCATGATTCGAGGAAAATGGATTTCCCCATACGTAATGTCGAGAGACCGACTCGATAAGGGAACCGTGTATTTCATATAAAAAGTGTAAATGGTATTTTTGTGCATTTTTCATAACAATAGATGTTATGAAACATTAACACAATAAATGTCAAGTTTACATTTTAAACTTTTTTTTTTTCACTTCAGCAATAATCTGACCAGTTTCTTCTTTAAAAAGAGACCAAACTGAAGTCTCTGCTCCAAAGCATTCAAGACACCAAACAGGAAGTGAGACTGTATCTTTGCAACACTTTGGGATGTTGTAATAAAACGAGTATGACTTTGCGACCATGTAAGAGTTTGGGAACAATGCCAAGTCGTGCTCAGATCACATTAAAGTTAAAACTGTTCATAATCAGAATAGCTATAAAATTGTCCAAAAAGTCTTAATTTCTTTGGATTTAATGCAATACGTGTTTTGGGTGTCCCTGTAACTCATGATTGCAGCTATATTTTTATCTTTTATCTTTTTAAGCTTCATAAACCGAATCTAGTAAAAAAGTTGAAATTGAAGCTAGGTTTTTTCTTTAGGAACAAATCTTGTTTTACTTTTTCTACTAGAAAAAGTCTAGTCGATGCCACATTTCTCTCTATTATTGATTATGGTGATCTGTTGTATATGAATGCCCCAACAAAGTATCTTCAGATGTTAGATGCTGTGTTTCATGGAGCTTTAAGATTTATTTCAAATCGCAGACCCCTCACTCATCACTGTACACTTTACTCCACAGTGAATTTGCCTTCTCTGTCAAATCGCCGGCTTACTCACCTTTATATCTTTATATATAAGGGCATTATAGGCAGGCTTCCATGTTACATATCTGAATTTCTTACTTTTACACAGAGTGCCTATGGTTTACGGTCCCAGAAAACTATTTTATTGAATGTACCTCAAGCCCGGACAGAGTTGTTCAAAAAGGCTTTCATGTTTGTTGCACCTTCTACTTGGAATGATTTACAGAAAACACTTAAACTACAGTGTCTAATTTCCTTAAATGATTTTAAAGGTTATGTTAAAACTATAGAACATGAGTCGATCCACACGTGCAAATGTTTTAATTAATGGCACTTTTATTTAAATTGAAATGTACTTGAGTTGTCTTTGCCTCTTTTGTGTTTGTTCTGTGATTTCGTGACCTAATTTGTACTGCTATCTTGGCCAGGTCTCTCTTGAAAAAGAGATTTTATATCTCAATGAGACAAACCTGGTTAAATAAAGGTTGAATAAAAAATAAAAAAATCTAAATGTGTTTTTCTTTTCTCAGATTATTTTATGTTTTGGGAGTTTTTCCATGTTCTCTATTGGTGGCCGAGGCCGGATGAGAGTCAGAAATCACAGTAACCGCACAGTCATGTGAAATTATAATTGCTTGAAATGCCTGTTTATGTTTGCATATGTGGTCTTGAACTTAATTATTAGCTAAGAGGCTTTATCTCGTATAATAATTCATTTAAAAACCATAAATGCAAACATAAACGGGTATTGCAAGCACATGTTTGACAGGCTTGCAGGATATATCCCTAAAATGTATTTGGCTCCTAAACGTTTGACCATACTTCTAGTTTGTTTATGCTGGTTTATCTAATAATAGTAATGTCTTGTGCTCAGAGCCGTCACCCGGGTGAGAGGAGCCACAGGAGATGGAGAAACATTATGGGAAAACCTTAGCTTAAATGCAGTATGCTTTATTACGGATAATATTGATCTAAATACAATGCAAGACATGAGAAAACATATAAAAGCCTTAGGATTGTTTAGAATTTAATTTGGAAGAGGACATTTTTATCATGCATAATCATAGGAGGATTACGTCCACTATTATTAACAGATATGCATTTTTTAATGGATTCTTAATTCTTAAAGTTGACATGAAACAGAAGTTGTGCTCATCTTTTCTTCACTATTGTGTCGTATCCGAGTGAAACGCTTCTGGAACAAGAACAAATGTGGGCGGGGCTTGATTTTGTCTGTGTGGAATTGATTGGATGGTTGTGGTTTGCTATTGGTGGATCTCATGTGAGTGACAGGTTGCCCCGCCCACATCATCAGAGAAGAGAAGCGATGCTGCGAGAGGAACTTATTCTGATTCAAGATTATTACAACAATAATGATGTGCACCGATAAATCATTTATAATGAATACCGCACAATTCCATAAAAAATAAAAATTGTAAGTTTTGATTTCATCTACTTTACGTTTACAGCTGCTTGGACTGACATGGATAAAACCCTGATAGACCAAATACTAAAATAACAGTTAATTCTCCACAATAAGTGTTGTTGCATAACCACTGCTTTCATTGCCAGGGGAAATAATATATGAATACTACTTACCTTGTCATTAAAAGCAAAATATCAAACTGCATGAAGACCTTGCCCCTATTAAAACCATTATTAAAACACACAATTATGATCAGGTGAATTTAAAAGGTTTAAGGTTCAGATTTTAAGTGCATGCAACTCACAACTCACACTTATGCCATTGCACACACTTTCCTTAATGCATTTTGTTCAAATAATGTGACATTTAATGCTGTATTTTAATCTGCACACTATCAGCTGCTGTCGCTCCTCTGAAATAATGGCCTACATCCAGTTAATGTTACACTGACATGTGACAGTATTTGAATACCGAACATTATTGTGAACACATTTAGATTGTGTGTTTTATGCATTTATACTGTAGCTTTGGTGTATAATGGTGATTCTGCACTTTTACCTGACTGTATTCACCTCCACAATGAGGACTGAACAGGAAAAACCAGTATGATACAACTGCAAATACAATCCCAACGACTGACTGAAGACAGGAGGAGTACAGATGAGGACAAGCCCATTTCTGTCAGATTTAACTGAGACATGTAGTCTACATTAAGTTTGGCTTGGGATGCATTAAGTCGTCATGAAACTGAAGTTGCGCTCATCTTTACCTCCCTATGATGTATATCTGAGTGAAACGCTTCTGGAACAAGAAAAAATGTGGGCGGGGCTTGATTTTGTCTGTGTGGAATTGATTGGATGGTTGTGGTTTGCTATTGGTGGATCTCGTGTGAGTGACAGGTTGCTCCGCCCACATCATCAGAGAAGAGAAGAGATGCTGCGAGAGGAACTTATTCTGATTCAAGATTATTAAAACAATAATGATGTGCACGAATGAATCATTTATATACTGCATTCCAATATTTAATTTTTAATAGTTCATGATGACTTTAAACATAGCCTATAGGACATTGCATTTGACATTTCCTGCTTGCAAAATATATTTTGACCCATCAGACTAAACTGCTTCAGACTCTGTAATGTCAAACCCTGGTTTGTTTGCATCTGGTTAGTTACAGAAAGTAATCCCAGGTGTGACGAGTAACAAGCTCCTCTGAGATAAATCATGAACAGAAGCGCTGATAGTCTTTCCTCAATGCAAGCAATAAAACTGCATCTCTCTCTGTCTATCTCTCTTTTCCTGCAGCTCTTTGGCCAGCTGTCTAAAATGGATGATGGAGACCAGACCAATGCAATGAAAAATGCTTTGCATACAAACTGGGTGTAAATGACCTCATCTGACCTGAACTGAGTTGGATTTTCTTTTCTCATTTCTTTTCTTTGTTTTGGCATAAGAAACTATGAAAAAGACATGCAACCAAACCATATTAAACTAGATTCAATCGCAAAGGAAAATGCAAGTAAATGAAATGCTACAGTGTTGTGGGGGATTTTTCTTACTAAATTCATGTAATGTTTGGAGGTATTAGTTGATTGGCCTGACTCAAGACATTCGGTGTGATAGAATCACAGACATTATGATAGTAAAGATGTTAAAATATAAGATGGTAAAGAATACAGAATAGAATATAAGAATACAAGATGTTAAAATATATACAATTAAAATATGATAAAAACATATTTTGAGTTGACATGCAAGCTAACTCTGCAAGCTAATCCCTCACTTCCTACCCTTTTCTTCAAGCAAGATTCTTCTAAAGAAGTTATATTTAATAAAGTTCAGGTGCTCGAGCTTAGCCAGAGCGAGAACGTCTGCTGTAATTCTTACTGTAGCCTAATTCTTCTTTAAACATCAAACGTATGCATATAAATTGTAAAAAAAATACTTGTACTACAACTTGGCTGACCCACAGGAAATCAATCAATCATACGCTTTTATTAGTGTGTTGTCATGATGATGAATACACCTAAAACACACTTTGCGTGCAAACAGGACGCGAGCGTGACTCATCAAAAACTGAGGGTTTATAAAAGGAGCCTCGCGCCGAGTCGCGCGCACTTCAGTTCACTTCAGGAACAGCGCGCGCACAGTCTTCACCCCACACTCGATCTACTACACGAGTAAGTACTTCATGACTGTCTCCTGCAATTTTGCCTTCAGTGTAAAGTGCGGACTGTGAGACCATGCATTAGTGTCGGATTACTTCACTTGCTAATAATTGCATTGCGCTGCTAAAACAAATGATTGACGGCGTCGTCACCGTAAGTCTGAAGATATTCTGCTCGTTATGTAATATCAGCTTAAGCTCAATGAATATCTTCAGACACTCTGCTTACGGTGACGACGCCGTCAATCATTTTTTTTAACGAGGCAATCAATGCACGCATATCCAAACTGCGTTGCATAGGTTTTTATTACAGCAATGGGTCTATGCTATTCTTATTTGAATAGGAACTTTTTCAGTGTACAAAATATGTGCGCAAATGTTACGTAATGCTCAAATGCTCACGCATTGAGACAAAAAAAAACAATATGCAATTTCCTCTGAACTATTTACTATCTTTTTTGTTGTTGTTTTTGTACAGTGGCTCCCTACACACTCACATACTTCGCGGTCAAAGGTTTGTATGAAAGCTGTTTCTTAACCTTGTCACATGATGCGTGTCTAACCCTTCAGAAAAGTCTGGAAAAGTTTTCATGAGCAATGAAGCTGCGAGCAAAAGTGCAACTTTCATGCAACACAAGCCATATGCAACTCTTAAATAACCCTTATATTTTAGTGGATGATTGAATGTGCCTTCAACTTTAAATTACACATAATATAGCTTGTTATTTTACTAGACGATGCATAAATGCACTCTCTGCTCCAGTCATAATCTTTGGCATCCAGCCAGCTCTAGTTGTCCACACAGACATAGTGTCTGAAGGCGTTTGCCCTAGATTGGGAATGAGGAACGAATGACAGTGAACTTCAGTCTGCATGCTCCGCTCATAAGTTGGCAAATCACAACAGCTCCTCATGAATGATTAATTGTGAAGTTATCTGTAACCACAGTATAAAGTAGTGTTTGTAGTATAATTTTGTGTAATATTCCTATGTGCTTTGAGGCATGTGATTGCTGCACACTAAGAGGATAGTAACACCCCGTGTCATGTGCCGTTTCCAGGCCGATGTGGAGCCTTGAAGATGATGCTGGCGGACTATGGGCAGCAACTGAAGGAGAACCTGGTGACCTTTGACGAGTGGACGAAGGGGGATATAAAAGCCAGTTGTGTGAGTGTCTTGATTTTCAGTTTTGTTTTTATGTAGGATTGCTATTTGAATTGTATAAATGCATAAACCATGCATGGATTATTTACATGTAGCTTGAGCTGAGTTCCCTGGTCTGCATATTGATAATTTCTTGCTTGATTTGTTTTAGGTCTTTGGACAGTTGCCTAAATTCCAGGATGGCGACCTGGTCCTGTATCAGTCCAATGCTATGCTGAGGCATTTGGGTCGCAAACATGGTAAAAAGAAAAAAAATGTAGTAGTTTACCCAGCAATGTAAATTCTGTCATTATTTTCTATATCTAAACCTGTATTCATTTCTTTCTTCTGTTGAACACAAAGAAGATATTTTGAAGAATGTTGGTAAACAAACAGTTAATGGTCCCCATTGACTTCAGTTTTAATGTCTATACTATGGAAGTCAATTGGGACCAGCAACTGCTTGATTACCAACATTAAAAATATCTTCCTTTATATTCAACAGAAAAAAGAACTTCATTCAGGTTTAGAACAACATGAGAGCGAGTAAATAATGACAGAAATTTCACCACTTTAATGCATCAGAATCAAATCAAGCTTACTTAAGTTTACTTTAAAAATGTTAGAATGAGAAATTTTGAAAACCTTTTGTGAAATATACAAACCGAGCATCCTACTCTATCCCAAAATGCAATGCAATGAACTAAAAGTATTATCATCCATGATTTATTTTAATTTACTTGATATTTACACTATGTATTAATTCCTTAGATCATAACTGGACGCCTCTCGCTGATTTAAACATGCATATTACTGAATTCAATCTTAATTTTGCATAATGCATACTACTGTATACAGAACTGTCTTAATTTATCCTCTTACACATTCAGGTGCATATGGAAAAAACGACTGCGAGGCTTCTCTTATCGACATGATGAACGACAGCGTTGAGGATCTGCGCCTAAAATATATTAAGCTGATCTACCAGGAATATGTAAGTACTGTAAATCTCACAGATGTTCAGACACTGGAAATAAAAACATAATCATCATTTTTAGAGCAAATGCATGATAAATATCAATGTTTTGTCAACAATATGACCCTAGATATGTATATTATTTTTTGTAGGAGACCGGTAAAGAAGCGTTCATCAAAGATCTGGCCAACCATCTCAAACCATTTGAAACCATTCTGGCCAAAAACAAATCTGGCTTCCTAGTCGGTGATCAGGTGAGGCTTCCAGTAGAAATATTAACTTATTTTAGTACTTGTTACATTCTGACCACCACCCATGTTTCATGTCTCTTCCTCACAGATCTCATTTGCGGACTACAACCTGTTCGACCTTCTGCTGAATCTGAAAGTCCTTTCCTCCACCTGTCTGGACTCCTTCCCGGCGCTCAAGAGCTTCGTGGATAAAACTTCTGCCCGTCCCAAAGTCAAAGCCCTGCTCGAGAATGAAGACTTCAAGAAAATGCCCATCAATGGCAATGGCAAACAGTAATTCCTCAGCCTTACACTGATAGAACACATTCTCAAACAATGGCACTTTCTGTTAAAAGGTCTTAACTGGTGCTTTGTGATTTAGCAAAATATCTCATGTCTTTGTATGAATATGTATTTTGTATCTTTAACTGTTTTTGATGGTGTTTACTAACTGAAACTAGTGCCTTGTACAATAAATAAACTTGCCTTGCCTTGAATAAAAAAAAAAAATCCAGAATCGTTTAATTGCTATTTTTATATACTTTGTTGTAGAACAACCCTACAACTATATATGAAATTAAACTGCATTAAAATATAACCACTTTATTAGAATTATTTTGAAGCACTCTCATGAGCCCTACTGAATATGCATGTTTGTTTATAAATAGAAATGTAGATAAAATGGACCAGTGATGAGCATTTGTTACTTTTGTATAGTTTGATAATATTTATATGAACATATTTGTATTCCATGTTATGTTATATATTAATATAGTTATATTAGATATTTATTATATTTTAAATGTTTTCTATTCTATACAATATTATAAAAAATATGTAATATTGTTTTTTTTATACTGCACTTAAAGTTAAATTGACACACCAAGTCATAATTATAAGACAAAAAGTTGAAGTTGTAAGTTAAAAAAATCGTAATTTTGTAATGCTAAGTCATAAATATGACATTGAAAAGTCAGATTCTTGACATAAAAAGGTGAAAGACATTCTAAGACTTAATTTTGACTGTCACAATTATTAGATAAAAAGTTATAACTTCGACTTCATCTTATAAATATGACTTAATGTGTCATAATGATGACTTTTTATTGTCATTGTGATTTACAAAAGCATGTTTTTTTATGTCCTATGTGATGGAAATGGGCCAGATGTACCAGACTTTGTCTAGTTCATACTTTTAATTTGATAGCGTCTTTATCAGGCTTTTATTTTGAAAGGCTTTAAAAGTCGTTTATTTTGAAACCGTTCTCACATTTTGGCTTTTATTTTGAATGCCTTCTAGCTCATGCTTTTATTTTGAAACGTCTCGATCTGGCGTGTCTCTGCCTTCACGCTTCTGTCATCTCCCATAGCCCTCAGTCTGTACAGTTAGCAAGGTGCAGTTCCCTTTCGAGAGGTCTCTCGTATTGCGTAAGGCTAGCTTACGCTATGGGAAAACTCCTTTTCTCGAGAATATTGAAGCAAAATTTTT
Source organism: Siphateles boraxobius (assembly GCF_051911475.1). NCBI lineage: Eukaryota > Metazoa > Chordata > Actinopteri > Cypriniformes > Leuciscidae > Siphateles > Siphateles boraxobius. Next base: position 385,793 of record NW_027508726.1, read on the forward strand.
TAAAACGCAGTGCAGCTGCACAGCAGACACAGATTAGCGGCTAGCATGGTCATTGGCTGTGCTGCGACAACTGCACGAACCTATGGCGAGGCGGCTCACACGCGGAACCAATCAGGCTGCTTCGCGCCTTGGCACGTCAGAGCCCGCCAGAATGGGCGTGGCCTAAGCCCTTATAGTGGCCCATTCAGCCAAAGGAATCCAGATATTGTCTCCTTCAGCGAACTTCCAACTTCGCTGATCTCTGGATAAGAAGCCTTCGCCGCCGTCGAAAAACTTTCAGCGGAACAAGCCACCTGCCTTGCAGCTCTGAGGATGTTGGCTCCTGGTTTTTCAACTGGACGCCGTCTTCAGCCCGCTGTTCTGCTGTCCTATCCGGCGCGTTATATCCTTTTAAGGCATTAGTGTGTTCGCTGCTGCGTGACACTTTTTCTGAAAGAGCAATTTCCGAGGCTTTGTTGCAAATTCCTTGTTCTAAATGCGCCTTGTGCAGAGGCCCTCTCTCCGTCACATCCCCTGCGCTTCCTGTCTGGGCTGGGACCACGCGGAAGCTGCACTCGCTATGGGCGGCTGCCCTGAGTGTGACGACATGGATCTCCCCACCCTGCAGGCTCGACTGGCTGTTTTCGCCTACGACGACCCCGCTCTTCCCACTTCCTCTCTCCCTTTGATCAAGCCGCGCTAAAAGAAGCGACGCTCACAAAGGATTCCAGAGCAGATAGACACGAGCGAATGCACGCCGGGCCAGGCCCCGCCGTGCCTCGCTCTATGTCGTGCATCATGCAGAGCCCTCTCGAGCGCTCTGCATGACCCAGACGGACACTATGAGTGAGTTTCGGCCTGGAAACCAGACACGCTGAAACTGCATCTCTCACGACGGCTGTTCTCGGATGAGAACATGACTCTCTTCTATGTGCTTGCGCTAACTGTCTTACATCATTCCCGCCCCTGTGGCTCAGTGGCTCCAAGACTTGCAAGCCAGAGACCCGTGTTCGAATCCCGGCTCTGACAGGTGAAATGGGTACAGCATGTTTTAACGTCTGATTTGCACATCATTTATGAACTGTCTACATGACTCGGACGGACACAATGAATGTGTTTTCTTGCCTGGGATACAGCCACGCTGAAACTGCATTCAATCGCAGTCATGCTGTTCTCTTCACTGCGCTTGTGGCCAGCTTCCTGCAGGTTATGAGCCCACTGTAATGTATGCTCCCCTGCAAACATACGCTGTTCCACTGTCCCAGTAGCAACACAAGCATGAAAACAGCTGGGCAGCCAGATCCCTAGCACGAAGTGGCCCGGCCCCAGATTAAAAGCCTCTCACACATTCCCCAGTCCCCTCTTTTCAAATGACTGGAAATACCAACATTGCAGTAAATGGGTCTGTTATAAAACATGAACACCTGCAAACATACACCGTTTTTATTGTGACAAAAAAACAAACAAGAAAAAAAGTGAATGTCTCTGTAAAGTATGCACCCCTACACATAAGTACTGTTCCCACAGTATCAAGTTCTCCAGCGGAGAGTGTAATGAACGTAGTGCGCGTGCCCACTAAGAAGTGTGCACCCCTACACATAAACAAAGCCACCATAATGTCAATTCTCCCCCCAGCTCATGCGGGAGATGTAATAAACGTGAGTTTATTTTATTATATTTTACTTTCCTCGTTCCAAAGAAGGATGGCGGTCTCAGACCCATCCTAGATTTCAGACACCTGAACAAAGCGATATGGGAATGGTGATGGCGCAGTGAATAACGAGGATAGCAAGTGGCCGGGCATGAACAGGACGATCATCCACAGCCTCCTGCTAAAACATGTGCAACGTTCTCAATAAACCCGCCGGAACCCTCGACTTTTCAAAGCCACAAGACTGGGAAAAATGGATAAGACGGTTCGAGCGCTTCAGGGTGGCTAGCGACCTGGATAAGTCAACTGATGCTAACCAGGTAAACACGCTAATATATTGCATGGGTGACGAGGCAGTTTACGTATTAAAAGGGCTGACTTTAACCGCCGATCAGAAAGAGGTGTACAGCTCTGTTAGTGAAGGCTTCACAAACTTTTTCGTTTTTCGTGCCGAAGAAAAATGTGATTTACCAAAGGGCTAAATTTAACCATGTGCCTGCAGACTCGTTTATAACTGCTTTAAATGCACTGGCTGAAGATTGTGAGTACGGGGCACTGCGCGATTAACTGTTGAGGGACAGGATCGTAGTAGGCATCAGAGACAATGTGCTTTCACAGAAAATGCAGATGGAGAGCAGGTTGGATCTGGCAAAAGCCATTAATATGGTTAGACAAGCAGAGGACATTAAACGGCAACAAACAGACCTGAGAAGGGATGCTACACATGCTATTAAAACTAGAGTGGATGCTGTCCACACAAGGAAAGCGAAGCAGCAACCATGGAAAAATGAAAGACAGCCAGCTAAACAGTACAAAGACAAGCACGAAGCACAATCAGGAGCTGAGCATAAGTCATGCCCCAAATGTGGAAATCGGCATGCTAAGTTCCAGTGCCCAGCAAAGAATGCAGATTGCCACAACTGTGGTAAGAGAGGGCATTATGGCAAAGTGTGCAAGTCTACTAAAAGTGTGAGTGCTGTCACGGAAGATGGCGACATATTTCTGGGAACCATTGATGCAGGAGAAGATGCATGGACTGTAGACTTACAAGTAAGGCATACTAATGTGAGGTTCAAGATTGATACAGGAGCCGACGTTACTGTTATACCGGAGCAGGTGTACAGACAGATATGCAGTGACACCGCATACAACCTCACCCCAGGTAACAAAGCACTTTTTGGGCCAGGCCGTGTACCTCTCTCTTTAGTGGGTGTAGCCAGAGAAATACTGAAAAGTGGTGATAAACGCACCACAGAGGACATTTATGTAGTGAAGCCATTGAACACAGCTCTGCTGAGTAGACCCGCCTCAGTTAACCTCAGACTGGTAGCCAGAGAAGATAGTATCGACTTGGACTCTGTAAAACAACAATACCCAAAACTGTGCAGTGGGTTGGGTTTAGTACAGCAGCAGTACTCGATTAAGCTCAGACCAGATGCCAAGTCTGTATCTTTGAAAGTGCCTTGTCGAGTCCCACTACCCTTGATGGGGAAAGTAAAGCAGGAACTCCAGCGCATGGAACAGCTAGGAGTCATCAGCCGCATTGAGCAGCCGACAGAGTGGTGCTCTGGCATGGTGGTCGCACCAAAGGAATCTAAGGATGAAATCCGGATCTGTGTTGACCTCTCTCCCCTCAACGAAGCGGTGTGCAGGGAAAAGTTTATCTTCCCGTCTGTGGACCATATGCTTGGCATGCTGTCTGGAGCAATGATATTCACTAAACTGGACGCCAACATGGGGTTTTGGCAGATCCTATTATCAAAAGACTGTGCCCATTACAGGCTTGGAAGGGGTCGTCTGCCACATGGACGATGTCCTTATATGGGGTTCCACAAAAGGAGAGCATAACACACGTGTGCATGCGGTCCTGCAGAGGGGCCAGGCGGCAGGCATCACGCTGAACACAGCCAAGTGTGAGTTCAGCAAAACCAAGGTGAAGTTTCTCGGATACATCATCTCGGCCTAGGGGATGAGCCCAGACCCAGAAAAGACACGTGCTGTACGTGAGATGGATCCGCCACACAACATCAACGAGCTCAGGAGCTTTCTGGGTATGGTGTACCAACTAGGCAAGTTTGTGCCCAACCTGGCTGAAAAGGACAAAGCTCTCAGAGACCTGCTGTCAAAAAAGAACCTGTGGTATTGGGGGCCCGAACAGCAGAAGGCATTCACCAGCCTCAAGCAAGAGTTAGCGTCCACTCCGGTCCTGCAGATATATGACACAAACAAAGAACTGAAAATATCAGATGATGCCTCGTCATATGGGCTAAGCAGTGTACTTCTGCAGAAATGCAAGGGGACCTGGGCGCCTGTGGCATATGCGTCCAGGGCACTCACGAGCACGGAGCAGCACTATGCTCAAGTGGAGAAGGAAGCACTGAACCTGACATGGGCATGTGAATGATTCAGTGACTTCATCATCAGTCTCCATTTTGAGCTGGAGACGGACCACAAGCCCCTCGTGAGCCTACAGGGAGGACAAGCGCTGGGTTCGCTCCCACCTTGAATACAAAGATTCAGGTTTAGACTCATGAGGTACAGGTACACAATCATGCACGTCCCAGGGAAAAGCCTTACTACAGCAGACACTCTGTCACGGGCGCCACTGAAGGATGGCGTGACCGATGTCGATGGCTTAATGGAGGAAACTAACATATATGCCGTAATGTCCAAACCATCAAAAACCTGCTGACAAAAAAGCTATTGACCCTTACCGTGCGCTGCTGGCTTATAGGAGCACTCCTTTGAGCAATGGCTTCAGTCCAGCTCAGCTGCTTATGGGGCGGTGCCTGCACACTACTGTGCCAGCTTTCCCGGTGGTGTTGGAGCCAGCCATTCCAGACCTTAGGTCTGGTCGAAATTCTAGTCGGCGAAATAAAGGGAAAACAAACAATACTGACAATATTGTGTCTAAAAAGTAACTCACAATGTTAACTTATTGTTAAGTTAACTGTTGTATAACATAAATATCACAGTTGCAATTGTGCACGGGAAAACGGCACTCTTGCTGATGTGATATTCCAATATAACAATATATTATGATATAAATATAAGGCAAAAAAATTATTTGGAGACATACCTATGAACTGCACAGTGAGCGGATGATAGACAAAGGCGATGTCAGCTCACAGTTACTGTACATTGTGAAAACAACGATTACACTATCATAATAGACAATAACGCACACCCCATACGCACATAAAGAATTAACTTACAAATGAATTGACATTTACCAACTTTCTTCTCTCCTCTCTCGCGTGTAGGAGACAGACGTTATTCTGCTGCGAATGCGATGCGAATTTTCACGTGGACAAGCAAATCCATAAAGATAGAATAATAAAAAATAATACATACGCTAATTAGATAGTTTTCATTTGGAAAGCATTTAGATATGCCTAAGTCAAAGTGTCATCTCAAATGTAAGACCTTCATAGGTTAAAAAAAAGACTTTATAAGACTTTTTATGGCCTTATATTTTAAAAATCTAATTTAAGATTTAAGATTTTTTTAAAGATCCGCGGGAACCCTGTTTAACGTTACAACTCGTTTACTGAGTGTGCTTTAAGTAAAAACACTCAGCACCATGGGTTTGTTGATCATATATTTTATCCTTTTTCAAACTGCCACAAACTAACAAACGGTCAGGTTAAGATTAGCTGATCTAACGTTACACTTCTGTAATGCATTTAATACAAATACAACATATTAACAACTTTACTCACCTCTATATACCCTTCTTTGCTTGAATTATAATATTCGCGCAAAACTTCCACCAACTTCTGAATAGAAAAAAACATGCAGATGCATGTGCACTGATACTGTTGTGTTCCGCTTTAAGTAGTACTGCCGATCTAGACGCTTTGGCTTCACTTTTGGGCTTGTGCGGCACGCTTGGTCCAAGCTTGTTGTCACAGGGGCGCTGGCCGCCCCTGCCCCCCCCCCCCCCCCCCCCCTGCCCCCCCTTCAAATCAGAATATATATTATTGACATTCACGAATATACAGTTTCCTGGTGTTTGCGCATAACTCTCTTACATTGTTTCTTTATTTGTCTTAAACAGCAGACTTGATATTTATCAATTTCTGGTCATAATTTGGTGTAAATGAGCATATGAACAGTTGTGTCGCTGCTTATATTGATCACGCAGTAAAAATGCTCAAAACCAGTCGTCTGTGGATAAGAGTCTGAAACAAGGACTGGTGGGACGTTGTCCTGCTCCACTTCACAGTGAAAGAAGAATTATAGAATTACGGGACACTCATACCACACTTCATTCAACAGAAGAACAGCTCGTTCAGCGCGTCATACGTCATTTTTTTACCGTCTATGGTCATTACGCTATTTCTATGTCAACACACATGCGCAGTCCTTTCAGTTTCAGTTTTCAATCTGATCAAGTGTTTAATGTTCTCTCGATCAGATTAGTAAAGGAATAAACCAGCCCTTTCAATCCGATCGATTAAAGTGTTTACTTGAATGCTTTTCAGTCCGACTGAGCCGTCAATCCCGTTACTAACGGATTAGCCTATTGGGTTGCATGTAAACGTAGCCAATTTGACTTTTCAAACGTAGCCATCGTCAGAGGAAGTTATTCTGATTCAAGATTATTACAACAATAATGATGTGCACCGATAAATCATTTATAATGAATACCAAAAAAATCCATAAAAAATAAAAATTGTAAGTTTTGATTTCATCTACTTTACGTTTACAGCTGCTTGGACTGACATGGATAAAACCATGATAGACCAAATACTAAAATAACAGTTAATTCTCCACAATAAGTGTTGTTGCATAACCACTGCTTTCATTGCAGGGAAATAATAAATGAATACTACTTACCTTGTCATTAAAAGCAATATATCAAAGTTCATGAAGACCTTGCCCCCTAATAAAACACACAGTTATGATCAGGTGAATTTAAAAGGTTTACGGTTAAGATTTTAAGTGCATGCAACTCACAACCCACACTTATGCCATTGCACACACTTTCCTCAATGCATTTTGTTCAAATAATGTGACATTTAATGCTGTATTTTAATCTGCACACTATCAGCTGCTGTCGCTCCTCTGAAATAAAGGCCTACATCCAGTTAATGTTACACTGACATGTGACAGTATTTGAATACCGTACATTATTGTGAACACATTTAGATTGTGTGTTTGATGCATTTATACTGTAGCTTTGGTGTATAATGGTGATTCTGCACTTTTACCTGACTGTATTCACCTAAAATCTTCAAGAAATGTCACTCTTAACATTGTCGTCTTCTTGGCGCTGGCTAGGCAGAACTGCGGATCGTACCACACAAGTCTTGTACATGACCCTTCATCACATAGTTATAGGCATCTAAAGATTTATATGCCCTCAGTTACTCTTTACGCTCGGTTTCGCTATCGGATTGGTGTATAAGTTAGGCCGTTCAACCGGAGTTAGCCTAGCGTTAACGTTAATCCTATCAGATCGTCCATCCATTCAGTGAGTGTGTACGGGTCAGCCAATCTGGTTCCATCCGTTAAAATTAACTTTTGCAAATAACAATTGCGGTCCTGGACAGTGAGTGATCTTGCACATTATGATAAAAACGGATTTTCTCCAATCATTGTTAAAAAACAAGCTAACAAAACTTGCAAACTAACGTTAGGGAAGCGGCAAAAGTGATCGTCCTGCAACCACCTAAGCTCCGCCCAAAAAAAGTCACCATGTTTACCAACTAAAAAGGGGTCTATAGGACATTGTATTTGACATTTCCTGCTTGCAAAATATATTTTGACCCATCAGACTGAACTGCTTCAGACTCTGTAATGTCAAACCCTGGTTTGTTTGCATCTGGTTAGTTACAGAAAGTAATCCCAGGTGTGACGAGTAACAAGCTCCTCTGAGATAAATCATGAACAGAAGCGCTGATAGTCTTTCCTCAATGCAAGCAATAAAACTACTCGGTCACTCACGTAACCTCAGTTCCCTTTCGAACGGTCACTTCGTATTGCGTAGCTATACGCAGTGGGGAAACTCCCTTTCCTCGATTTATTGAAGCCTTTATGTAAAGCGCATTTGCAGCTGCACAACTAGACATTGAGCGTCTGGCTCGCTCATAGGCTGGGCTGCGGCAACTGCACATCCAATGGCGCGGGCGCCCCTGACGTGTGACGAATGAGACAAGTCTGCGTCATTACACGTCAGAGCCCGCCAAAGGGTGCGTGACCTCAGTCTATAATAGTCCCCGAATTCGCCATTATAGCAGGTTTAACGACTGAAGTGACAACTGGCCATGTTACTAAAATGCAGCCGGCTACGCAATACTCGTTCCCTAACTCAGGGAACTGAGGTTACGTGAGTAACCGAGTAGTTCCCTTTCGAACAGTCACTTCGTATTGCGTAGCTATACGCAGTGGGGACGCTATGCAAAACGCCACACTGAGTAACTGGGTGCCACTGGAACTCAGGAACCCCTGATGATACAGAACGAGCCAGAACCGCATGATCATGTACAAACAGACCTGACACCGTCAGGTCTAGAATAGTACACAAGAGTCAGAATATACCAATCAACCCAGACACTGTCGGAGTTATTAGTATATTAACATATAACCGGTTCAAGCCGGTTTATAAAAATCATAACCGGCCAAAGCGGGTTTTATATGTATGGAATATGACCAGCAACAGCGGGTTTATATATGCCATATAACCGGCAACAAGCGGTACATATATATATGTAAATATAACCAGCAAAAGCGGGTTTATACATGAACATAACCAGCAAAGAAGCGGGTTTTGTATATATATGTGAATGTGATTGTGCACAGTAATATATGACAAGATCGGCCACCGACGGATCTTAATCATACCGAAAGCACCTTCGCCTGCAGGGAAGGCACTTCCATATTATAGAAGCTCATAAATGTGGACGCGAGGACCAACCGGCAGCGTCACAAATGTCATGAATGGGAATGCCAGATGACCAAGCCCATGACGAGGCCATGCCTCTGGTCGAATGGGCCTTGATACCTATAGGGCAGACTTGACCTACTGCGGTATAAGCCATAGAAATAGCATCCACTATCCATCTAGACAGTCTTTGCTTAGTGACTGAATCCCCCTTGGATTTACCACCAAAGCGTACAAAAAGCTGTTCTGATTGTCTTAAAGACGCAGAACGCTCCAGATAGATTCTCAGTGCTCTGACAGGGCAGAGAAGATTACCCTTTCCCTCCTCAGAAGAAGAAGGGAGGGCCAATAATGTCATCACCTGTGCTCTAAACGGCGTTGAGAGCACTTTAGGCATGTAACCATGCCTGGGCTAGAGGATGACTCTGGAGTCATCTGAACCCAGCTCCAGACATGCAGGGTTCACAGAGAGCGCCTGCAGATCTCCCACTCGCTTGATAGACACCAATGCCATCAGGAGAGCAGTCTTCAGCGAAAGTGGTTTAAGATCAACCGACTGGAGTGGTTCAAAAGGTGGACCTTTCAGAGCCCCCAGGACCGTGGAGAGGTCCCAAGGCGGCACAGACGGAGGTCTGGAGGGGTTCATTCTCCTCACACCTTTCAGGAATTTCACGACCAGGTCGTTTCTTCCCAGTGACTGGCCAGCCACCAGAACATGATGTGCTGCTATGGCTGTCACATACACTTTGAGCGTGGACGGGGAGCGGCCCGCATCCAGCAGCTCCTGTGAGAATGAGAGAACCACAGGTATCTCACATGACTTTGGGTCAGCCTGATTTTTTGAGCACCAGCTGGAAAAACCCGACCATTTCGAAGCATAAAGGCGCCGAGTCGACGGGGCCCTTGCTTCCGATTTGGTGCGCCGGGCCAAAGAGGCCGGAGCTGGACACCGGGGCGTCGAGGAATCTTGTTCTCTCCGCGTCCTTAATGTCCGTGTGGTTAAGCCAGAGGTGGCACTCGAGCACAATCAGACTTGCCATGTTCCTCCCGATAGCCTGCGCCGTGGCCTTGGTAGCCTTGGTAGCCAAGGCCCAGGTCCGTGGCGCTTCGAAGGCCCCGAAAAGCCCCAGGGTCTGGGCCAGCCTCGTCCATAGACCGGAGGAGCTTGGCCTGGTAGATCTGGAGCACAACCATCGTGTGCAGGGCCGATGCAGCCTGACTGGAGGCGGAATACGCACGTCCAGCGAGGGCTGAAGTGCTACGGCATGGTTTGTTAGGATGCACAGCTCTAGTTCGCCAGCTAGCAGCTGTGTTTGGGCAGAGGTGAGTGGCCAACGCCTCTTCGAGGGGCGGCAACGCCTCATAGCCCTTTTCCGCTGCGCCGTCCACGGAGGAGAGCGTCGCGCAAACTGCGGGCCTCTTGTAGAATAAGGAGCGCCCACTTAAAACCTTCTCAGGAAGGTTCTTAGGAACCCGTTCAGGCGCCAAACATGGAGGGCCCATAAATCGGGTTTCGGATGCCACAATGCCCCATTCGCCTGTGTGAGGAGGTCTTTCCTCAGAGGGACAGGCCATAGAATTGTGTCCGATAACTGAACCAGTTCCGGGAACCACGGTCTGGTTTTCCAGAGAGGGGCCACCAGAAGGACTGGGCACCCGCTCTCTCTGACCCGTTTGATGACTTGTGGAATCATCGAGATGGGGGGAAAGGCATAAAGGGGACGGTTGGGCCAGACATGGGCCAGAGCGTCCCTGTTCTTCGAGAAGAACACTTTGCAGTGGGTGTTGGTTCTCGAGGGAAAAAGGTCGATTTCGGCCTCGCCAAATTCCCTCCATATCAGACTGACCGTCTGCGGGTTCAGGGACCACTCGCCAAGGGGAGTATTGCCACGTGAAAGCATATCCGCACCCACATTCTGGACGCCCGGGATATGCGCCGCTCTCAGAGAGCTCAGGTTGGTCTGTGCCCATAAGAGGAGGTCTCTTGCCATCGCATGCAGGTTTCCTGATCTGATGCCCCCCTGGCGATTTATGTAGGCCACAACTGACATGTTGTCTGTGCGGACTAAGATGTGGTGACCTCTGAGGTTCGACAGAAATGCCTTCAGGGCCAACCCAACTGTTTTCATCTCCCGACAGTTGATATGTAAGCTCTGCTCCGTGCTCGACCAGAGGCCGGAGGCAGGCATGCCCTTGGGCACCGCTCCCCAACCCCTGTTGGACGCGTCTGTAAGAACCACTTTCCTTCTGGAAATTGTTCCCATTGTCACACCCTTGTGATACCAGTCCTGAGCCCGACAGGGAATCAGGGCTCTTAAGCAACCGTGATTCACCGTAATGCGTGAGCTGTCTGACTGCCATGCGTGGGTTGGCACACCGCGTTTCAGCCATGAGACCAAGCAGTTTCTGAAATTTCTTCAGCGCCGTGTGCTCGCGCGCTCTGAACGAGGCTGCAAGCGTTCGCACCGAGAGCGCGCTCTCTGGTGTGAGTCGCGCTGTCATAGTTCTCGAGTCTAAAACTGTGCCCAGAAAGATGACGCTCTGGCTGGGGGTTAGTTTGCTCTTTGAAACATTGATTGTGAAACCCAGGCATTTCAGATTGCAGAGAATCAAATCCCTGTGAGCTAATAGCTCGACTCTCGACTGTGCCAGCACCAGCCAGTCGTCGAGATAATTTAACACTCGTACTCCCTGAAGGTGATGATACACAGGGCAACTTTTTGAGCAATGTTGCTGGGCAATCTTGCCGAGTGATTGTTGCTTGGGCACTTTCCCATTGAAAATGGGCTATACATTTCTATCTGGATAATTTAGACTGTTCGTGGGCCCTGTGTCTCATCTGGTTGCCCGTTGACGGCAACATTGCCCTGCAACATTGCTCAAAAGTTGCCCTGTGTATCATCATATTGATGTCTCAGAGGAGAGAGCGCTGCCTCCACACACTTTGTGAATGTGCGGGTTGCCAATGATAGACCGAACGGCAGAACGGTGTATTGATAAGCATGGCCCTCGAAGGCGAATCTCAAGAATGGCCTGTGACGAGGATTTGTTTGAATGTGAAAGTAAGCATCTTTCAGATACATTGTGACAAACCAATCCCCCGGGCGAACTTGCGCGAGGATATGTTTGATAGTTAACATTTTGAACGGCCGTCTCATGAGAGCTTTGTTCAAATGTCTCAAATCTAGAATGGGTCTGAGACCGCTGTCTTTTTTCGGAATCAGAAAATAGCGGCTGTAAAACCCCATATGTTTTAGCGCGGGGGGGCTAATTCTATCGCCCCTTTTGCTGGTAGATTCTGTACTTCGGTGCGAAGCACGTGCCCCACGTTACTTCTCACCGAAGTCTCGAGAACCGCCTGAAACTTCGGGGGTCTGCAAGCGAATTGGAGCGAGTAACCTCGCTTTATAGTGTTTATGACCCAACTCGACACATCGGGGATAGCTTGCCAGGCTGGAACCCGTGTGGCTAGGGCTTGACACACTGATTGGGGCGGGTCGCCTAACAAAGGGGGACCTGATACCCTTATAATGTGATTTGTGCACACATTGAGTATTGGACTGATTGTACAAGCATTTGCGTATGGGGAAGTCAGTGTTACAACAGGGGAGGGGGCATCTAGTGAAGGGTGACCGTGAACTCATGTGTTGTGCTTGTGAATGCTCTTTTTGTGCTTTATTTGGGTCGCCGTGAAAACGGCGTTTGTTTGCAAAGACACGCTTACTGTTGCGGGCCTGTTTGCTTACTGTTGCGGGCCTTCGGCGCGCTGATCTCCCTCGAAAAGGACCGGAGATGACTGAGCTGGAGATAGTGAAGCACGCGGGGACGTGGCCGGCGTGCGTACACTAACATCCATGCACTCAGGTTGCCGTTGGCTGTGGCACTTCTTCTTCCTCTGTAGAAGTAGGCCGGAGAAGGAAGCGCTGGTGAAGCAGCGTCGCCATCTCTGGAGAGGGCTAGCTGGGTTCGCAGCACGGAGATAGGCATGCTCTCGCAGGCCGCACATCCGCCAGCAGACAGTTCATTCTCTGCGTGGTGGAGTCCCAGGCATGAAATGCAGCTCGCGTGTTCGTCGGCCTCATGCAGCTTGCATCCGCACATGGCGCAGGTCTTGACACGAGGCATTTGAAACAACGCTCGTACAGATTATAAATACACAGAAAAGGTATTGAAAAGGATATCGCCGGATAGCCACAGGAGAGAAGGCGTCAGGAGTAACACGGTTGAGATGTGTAGTCTGCTGAACTGTAGCTCGCTCAGGCTGAAGGCTTGTTCGACGGTGAAGGCTCAATAACGTCAAGTTTGTCGCTGAAGGAGTAAAATCTGCTATAATGGCGAATTCGGGGACTATTATAGACTGAGGTCACGCTCCCTTTGGCGTGCTCTGACGTGTAATGACGCAGACTTGTCTCATCCGTCACACGTCAGGGGCGCCCGCGCCATTGGATGTGCAGTTGCCGCAGCACAGCCTATGAGCGAGCCAGACGCTCAATGTCTAGCTGTGCAGCTGCAAATGCGCTTTACATAAAGGCTTCAGTATATCGAGGAAAGGGATTTTCCCCACTGCGTATAGCTACGCAATACGAAGTGACCGTTCGGAAGGGAGCTGCATCTCTCTCTGTCTCTCAATTTCTTCCTCTCTTTTCCTGCAGCTCTTTGGCCAGCTGTCTAAAATGGATGATGGTGACCAGACCAATGCAATGAAAAATGCTTGGCATACAAACTGGGTGAAAATGATTTGAAAATGAAAATGGAGATTCAATCCCAAAGGAAAATGCAAGTAAATGAAATGCTACAGTGTTGTGGGGGATTTTTCTTACTAAATTCATGTAATGTTTGGAGGTATTAGTTGATTGGCCTGACTCAAGACATTTGGTGTGATAGAATCACAGACATTATGATATTAAAGATGTTAAAATATAAGATGGTAAAGAATACAGAATACAATATAAGAATAGAAGATGTTAAAATATATACAATTAAAATATGATAAAAACATATTTTGAGTTGACATGCAAGCTAACCCTGCAAGCTAATCCCTCACTTCCTACCCTTTTCTTCAAGCAAGATTCTTCTAAAGAAGTTATATTTAATAAAGTTCAGGTGCTCGAGCTTAGCCAGAGCGAGAACGTCTGCTGTAATTCTTGCTGTAGCCTAATTCTTCTTTAAACATCAAACGTATGCATATAAATTGTGCAAAAAATACTGGTACTACAACTTGGCTGACCCACAGGAAATCAATCAATCATACGCTTTTATTAGTGTGTTGTCATGATGATGAATACACCTAAAACACACTTTGCGTGCAAACAGGACGCGAGCGTGACTCATCAAAAACTGAGGGTTTATAAAAGGAGCCTCGCGCCGAGTCGCGCGCACTTCAGTTCACTTCAGGAACAGCGCGCGCACAGTCTTCACCCCACACTCGATCTACTACACGAGTAAGTACTTCATGACTGTCTCCTGCAATTTTGCCTTCAGTTTAAAGTGCGGACTGTGAGACCATGCATTAGTGTCGTATTACTTCACTTGCTAATAATTGCATTGCGCTGCTAAAACAAATGATTGACGGCGTCGTCACCGTAAGTCTGAAGATATTCATTGAGCTTAAGCTGACATTACATAACGAGCAGATATTTAAATAGATCTACTCGAGGCAATCAGAGCATATCCAAACTGCGCTGCATAGGTTTTTAGTACAGAAATGGATCTATGCTATTCTTATTTGAATAGGAACTTTTTCATTGTACAAAATTTGTGCGCAAATGTGACCACAATGAATGGAGGCAAATGTTACGTAAGTTAATGCTCATGCATTGAGACAAAAAAAACAATGGCGTGGTTGTCGATGGGGCATTACTAGTATGCAATTCAGTTAACAATATGAGTAACCCAACCAGTGTGCAAGTCTATCTTTACAATCGCTGCTATACATCCTTCTGATTACTTCCTTTCGGCTGCTTTCATGTGTTATGCAATTTCCTCTCTTAACTATTTTACTCTGTTTTTTTTTTTTTTGTACAGTGGCTCCCTACACACTCACATACTTCGCGGTCAAAGGTTTGTATGAAAGCTGTTTCTTAACCTTGTCACATGATGCGTGTCTAACCCTTCAGAAAAGTCTGGAAAAGTTTTCATGAGCAATGAAGCTGCGAGCAAAAGTGCAACTTTCATGCAACACAAGCCATATGCAACTCTTAAATAACCCTTATATTTTAGTGGATGATTGAATTTGCCTTCAACTTTAAATTACACATAATATAGCTTGTTATTTTACTAGACGATGCATAAATGCACTCTCTGCTCCAGTCATAATCTTTGGCATCCAGCCAGCTCTAGTTGTCCACACAGACATAGTGTCTGAAGGCGTTTGCCCTAGATTGGGAATGAGGAACGAATGTCAGTGAACCTCAGCCTGCATGCTCCGCTCTTAAAGCTGCCGTCGGAAACATTTTTTTGATCATATTCAGTGAAATCGACACTATAATCCGAAAGAACAACATAAATAAAGTGGTTTTAGAAAAAAACACCGCTTATTACCCGCAGCCGTTATTTTTAAATCGAAAGCGAGGATCCGGTGGGAAGAACCCCGGAAGTAAAGATAAACAACAATGCCTTGGACTACCAACCTGAGGCTGCTGCCGCCATTTACACTATTGGATGTTAATATTCAATATAGGATATGTATATAGTTCGTTCCTGCTTCTTTTTTTACTTTCTGGAAAAAAAAAATTTATAAATGATTTTCACTCTATAGAGTTTAAAGTATGAAAGAAATGTATGTACATTTTTAGAATAACTAATTTCTACATTAAACACAACAATACGCCATCGCATTCGCGACCCTCCTATGGTTAAAGGCGACACTTCTGGTTTTCTTCCCACCGGAGCCTCGCTTTCGATTTCAAAGTAACGGCTGCGTGAAATAAGCGTATTGTGCTTGATCAACCAGTTACTTTATTTCTTAGTGTTATGTTAGTAATCTAAGTATGTTTGCCCAAATGTGTTGGTATGGATAGCTAACGTTAGCACTTGTTGGGCAGGTTAGTTAGCTTTGTTTGCACTGAAATCCGTGTGAACGGAAGGTTAGGTGGATAAACATGTTCAGATGAAGGGATAAAGTTCGGCTTTTTGGAAGAATCAATGCTACTCTATCTTTCTTACGAGAGTAAGAACAGTAGTAAAGCTACTGTTATTGTATGTGCTTTCTGACAAGCTCCAAATACTCCATGGTGTTGATGGATGCTGATGAGACGGGCGCGTTCACAGAAAATCTGTTGCACACGCACTGACGAGCACGAACTCGGTGGGAGGGTATTCGTTGATAGTGGGGGAGGGACATGAGAGTTGTAAACATTCAAAATTTTGCCTAAGTCCACTCAATCTGCCAGACTTGCCGACTGCAGCTTTAAGTTGGCAAATCACAACAGCTCCTCATGAATGATTAATTGTGAAGTTATCTGTAACCACAGGCATATTAGACAAAATTATACTACAAACACTACTTTATACTATGTGCTTTGAGGCAAGTGATTGCTGCACACTAAGAGGATAGTAACACCCCGTGTCATGTGCTGTTTCCAGGCCGATGTGGAGCCTTGAAGATGATGCTGGCGGACTATGGGCAGCAACTGAAGGAGATCCTGGTGACCTTTGACGAGTGGACGAAGGGGGATATAAAAGCCAGTTGTGTGAGTGTCTTTATTTTCAGTTTTGTTTTTATATAGGATTGCTATTTGAATTGTATAAATGTAAATAATCCATGCATGGTTAATGCATGTAGCTTGAGCTGAGTTCCCTGGTCTGCATATTGATAATTTCTTGCTTGATTTGTTTTAGGTCTTTGGACAGTTGCCTAAATTCCAGGATGGTGACCTGGTCCTGTATCAGTCCAATGCTATGCTGAGGCATTTGGGTCGCAAACATGGTAAAAAGAAAAAAAAATGTAGTAGTTTACCCAGCAATGTAAATTCTGTCATTATTTTCTATATCTAAACCTGTATTCATTTCTTTCTTCTGTTGAACACAAAGAAGATATTTTGAAGAATGTTGGTAATCAAACAGTTAATGGTCCCCATTGACTTCAGTTTTAATGTCTATACTATGGAAGTCAATTGGGACCAGCAACTGCTTGATTACCAACATTAAAAATATCTTCCTTTATATTCAACAGAAAAAAGAACTTCATTCAGGTTTAGAACAACATGAGAGCGAGTAAATAATGACAGAAATTTCACCACTTTAATGCATCAGAATCAAATCAAGCTTACTTAAGTTTACTTTAAAAATGTTAGAATGATAAATTTTAAAAACCTTTTGTGAAATATACAAACCGAGCATCCTACTCTATCCCAAAATGCAATGCAATGAACTAAAAGTATTATCATCCATGATTTATTTTAATTTACTTGATATTTACACTATGTATTAATTCCTTAGATCATAACTGGACGCCTCTCGCTGATTTAAACATGCATATTACTGAATTCAATCTTAATTTTGCATAATGCATACTACTGTATACAGAACTGTCTTAATTTATCCTCTTACACATTCAGGTGCATATGGAAAAAACGACTGCGAGGCTTCTCTTATCGACATGATGAACGACAGCGTTGAGGATCTGCGCCTAAAATATATTAAGCTGATCTACCAGGAATATGTAAGTACTGTAAATCTCACAGATGTTCAGACACTGGAAATAAAAATATATCACCCTTTGAGCCATTTTTTGAGCAAATGCATGATAAATATCAATGTTTTGTCAGCAATATGACCCTAGACGCATATTATTATTTTTTGTAGGAGACCGGTAAAGAAGCGTTCATCAAAGATCTGGCCAACCATCTCAAACCATTTGAAACCATTCTGGCCAAAAACAAATCTGGCTTCCTAGTCGGTGATCAGGTGAGGCTTCCAGTAGAAATATTAACTTATTTTAGTACTTGTTACATTCTGACCACCACCCATGTTTCATGTCTCTTCCTCACAGATCTCATTTGCGGACTACAACCTGTTCGACCTTCTGCTGAATCTGAAAGTCCTTTCCTCCACCTGTCTGGACTCCTTCCCGGCGCTCAAGAGCTTCGTGGATAAAACTTCTGCCCGTCCCAAAGTCAAAGCCCTGCTCGAGAATGAAGACTTCAAGAAAATGCCCATCAATGGCAATGGGAAACAGTAATTCCTCAGCCTTACACTGATGCACACATTCTCAAACAATGGCACTTTCTGTTAAAAGGCCTTAACTGGTGCTTTGTGATTTAGCAAAAAATCTCATGTCTTTGTATGAATATGTATTTTGTATGTTTAACTGTTTTTGATGGTTTACTAACAGAAACTAGTGCATCAATTATTATGAATAAAAAAATTAAATATCCAGAATCGTTTAATTGTTTTTTTTATATACTTTGTTGTAGAACAACCCTACACCTATATATTAAATTAAAATATAACCACTTTATTATAATTATTTGAATATGCACTCTGAATATGCATGTTTGTTTTTAAATAGAAATGATGTAGATAAAATGGAGCATTTGTTACTCTGAGTTTGATAATATTTATATGAGCATATTTGTATTCCATCTTCATGGTATACATTAATATAGTTATATTAGATATTTATTATGTTTTCTATTATATACAATATTATAAAAAAAATTAATGTTGGTATTTTTTTTATTATATTGCACTTAAAGTCTAATTGACACACTAAGTCATAAGTATAAGACAAAAAGTTGAAGTTGTAAGATAAAAAATCGGAATTTTGTCATGGTAAGTCATAAATATGACATTGAAAATTTTTGCAATGTTTTTTGAGGAATTTTTTACATAAAAAGGTGAAATTATGACATTTTAAGCCGTAATTTATAAAATAAATAAAGTCTCAATTATAAGATAAAAAGTTATATATTTGACTTCATCTTAAAAATATGACTTAATGTGGAATAATTATGACTTTTTAATGTCATTGTGATTTACAAAGCATGTTTTTTTCAATTTCCTATGTGATGGAAATGGGCCAGATGTTGTACCAGACTTTGTCTAGTTCGGACTTTTATTTTGATAGCGTCTTCGTCAGTCTTTTATTTTGATAGCGTCTTCATCAGTCTTTTATTTTGAAAGGCTTTATCAGTCTTTTATTTTGAAACCGTTCTCACATCTTGGCTTTTATTTTTACAGCGTTCTAGCTCATGCTTTTATTTTGAAAGCGTATCGATCTGGCGTGTCTCTGCCTTCACGCTTCTGTCATCTCCCATAGCCCTCATTCTGCACTGTTAGCATTAGCAAGGGGCAGTTTTCTGCAATGTCCTCAGTTGAAGAAATGTCCAACTCCGTGGCGGAGAGTTTGGAGGAGGACGGAGTGGAAGAGGAGAACATTGTGGACGAGGCAGAGATGGAGTATGAGGAGCCTGTTAAAGGAGGTTATATCTTCTACAGGTGAGCTTAGCAGCTAGCTTAGCATGATAACTCTGAATGAGAGTGTGCGGCTAATCAATTCCATTACAGATGTTTAATTTACTCATTCTCTTTATTGTGTTGGACGTCAGCATTTAGATGACACAGTTTGTTACATGCAATCAATGCACATCAGTGTACAGAGAGCTGTATTAGTTAAATGATCTGAATCAGCAACGCTTTGAAAAGATCTGAGTTAAAGTTTTATCAAATCTCATGAGCAAGTTTTATATATCCTAAGTTAACAGTTTCCAACCACTAAAATAACTGTTCATTTCTCATTTTCTGAGTGATTCACATGATCTGAAAAGAGTCCCTATAATTCTTGGCTGAATGAGTCTTTTTAATCCAGATTAGGACTATTAGTCTTTTAATCCTGATTTACAGTAGTGTTTTCTGATGTTAGTTTAATTGATTCACACGAGATTTTCCTTCAAATTGAGCTTAAAGAAGTGTGTTCGATGCTGAATCTTGTTTTATGTGCTCTGTCACTTTACCCATTTTCTGAGGGATTCAAATGACCTGAATCCATTTTTTTTTTCAATTGAACCGTTTTCTTTATTGATTGATTCATTCGGACCACCATAACTGTTTTCTGATGTTCTCTGGCACTTCTCTTCATTTCTTCCTGATTCTGAATAGAACTTGCGGAAGAGGATTATGATATTTTATATGAACTTAATCAAAATAAATAGGTAGGACTAAAAGAGCCTAATATCTAAATACAATGCAAGACATGAGAAAACATATAAAAAGGTGATTTTCAGGAAATGGTGCAATTTGTGTTTGAAAGCCTTAGGATTGTTCAGAATTTAATTTGGAAAAGTCAATATTTCTGATGCACATTGGGATAATCATAGGAGGATGCATCCAATATTATTAACTATTTTGTCGAACAAGATCAAATGTGGGCGGGGCTTGATTTTGTCTGTGGGGAATTGATTGGATGGTTGTGGTTTGCTATTGGTGGATCTCATGTGAGTGACAGGTTGTCCCGCCCACATCATCAGAGAAGAGAAGAGATGCTGCGAGAGGAACTTATTCTGATTCGAGATTACCAGGAATGCTTTGTTTTGTTCTTTTAGGGACAGAAAAGAGTGGGCGGATCTGGAACCGGTTCCTCAAGACGATGGACCAAACCCTGTGGTGAAGATTGCTTATTCAGAGAAATGCAAGTGCCTTTTATTCAATGAAGCTTGCTCTTTTTTTTTTTTTTGTATCACACATTATCACTGTCCCGTTTCTTTCATGTCTCTCGTATCACTCCGCACTCGTTTTCTTCTCACATTATTGAATAATCCCAATTTATGTCCATTGTTCTTTTTCATTTCCATTTATTTATTTAAGTAGTCATTCAATTAATGTGGTAATGTGAGCCGTAATCATCACAAAATAAATTATTTCAGTCCAGTTCAAGTCCCGATCATGCTGTCAGGGTTTATTTTGTGATAATGACTAGCTAACTGTATGCTGTTAGTTGTTGGTTTAGTTAAAGTCCCCCTGTAATAATCAATCATTTTATCCCTTAAAACTCATCTTTGATCATCAAATGACATTTTTAAAAGTTTTTTACTTGAAAAAAATGTCTTCATGCCTTAAAATATCTTGAATGTAACTCGACACCCTCGCCTCAATTAGTATGCGTGGTTCTATGAATATGCAAATGAGCCCCGCCTCCACTCACTCAGAGATCCACTCGTTGACGATCACACGTTGATCTGATTGGTTACAAGGTAGTTTGTGACGTCAGAAACACCAGCGATGTCAAAGCGTGTTTTTGAGACTGTCTTTGGTTCACTGCAGTTTTAAGCAGAAAATACTCAGCAATGCTGTCGACTTATGAATTTGTCACATGGTTTGTCTTAAAGCATATTAAAAACACCACATAGACATATAAACAACATTAAAAGCTGGATTTTCACCACAGGGAGAATGAAATGTTAAAGGTTTGTCTTGTCATCTGCAGTCACAGACGTGTTTGACATGTTCAGAGCGCTCCTGAAGAACGATGAGAAAAGTGACCGAGCGTTTGCACTGACCGCTGAAGCCATCGAGCTCAACGCCGCCAACTACACAGTGTGGTGAGACCACTGATATTTAAATTAACATATAAATGTGAAATATATTACAGCCCAGTGCACTTTTAAAGGCAAACCTGATACAATACCATTCAAAAATGTCAAAAAGGCTGCATTTATTTGATCGAAAATACAGTAAAAATTCTGAAATATTATTATAATTTAAAACAGCTGTTTTCAATGTGAATATATAATAAAGTGTAATTTATTCCTGTGGTCAAAGCTGAATTTTCAGCATCATTACTCCAGTCTTCAGTGTCACATGATCCTTCAGAAATCACTATAATATGATGATTTGATGCTCAAGAAACATTTATGATTATTATCAATGTTGAAAAAAGTTGTGCTGCTTCATAATTGTGTGGAAACTGTCATGCGTTTAATTTTTCAGGATTCTTTGATGAATAGAAAGTTAAAACAAACAGCATTTATTTGGAATAGAATCTTTTGCGACAATGTAAATGTCTTTTAATCCGTTTAATCCTTGCTCAATGAAAGTGTTTATTTAAGGCACTATTTCCTATAACACATTTCCCAGACTGCACCGTTGCAGATTTAAACATTAGCAAATCCCCTTCTTGCTTTTGACTGCAAAAAGCTACAAAGCAAGTTCAAGACATTTGAGTCCTGTGTTAAATTGTGTTGTAGGAACTACAGAAGAGTTTTACTGCAGGCTCTAGATAAAGACCTGAGAGAAGAGATGAAGTATATCACGGCCATTATAGAAGATCAGCCCAAGAACTACCAGGTTTGGTAAGTCCACCTCACATGAAGTTTGGCAAATAGAGATGCTTTCCTCAGCAAACACCGCTAATAATTATAAGCATAACTAATGTTACAGTTTTACATGTGTTTTCATTGGTTTTGCAATTTGCATAATCTGTCATACATGCTAGCACACTGTTTTTTTGGTTTTTTTTTTACAATGTTTTTTTATGAACTCAAAAACATAATTTTCTCTGCAAAGTCACTCAGTTCTTCTCTATATCAGTATCAGAGTTTCTGAACTCCTGAAACGCCTCCATTGTAGTCTTGAGTTTCTCCCGGGAACGAACACGTCACAATATTCCTCATTATAATAATTCATACGCAGAATAAAGGGGCGGGGCCTGGTGGAGTTAGTTAGTAGTGTGTTAAACTGGTGGTTATGGGAAGGGGCGGGACATTTCCCAAACACACTCGAAGCGCTCGACCAATCACAACGCGCTGATCCAGCCGACCAATCAGAGCACAGTGTGCTTTTCAGGAGGAGGGGCTTCATAGAGACAGGAAGTAAACAGAGCGTTACTGACAGACTGGGAAGAGAGGAGCCGCAACAAAGTGAAATAATTATTATTTATTAAACAATTTGTGCAGGCATCACAGGCGGATGGTGGTGGAGTGGCTGAACGACACATCGGATGAGCTGCAGTTTGTTGCAGAAATTCTCAGTCAAGATGCGAAGAATTACCACGCGTGGCAACACAGACAGTGGGTCATCCAGGTACAGATTCACTGCCTCATGTGGCGTGTAAACTGTTGATCTGCATGCATGTAGTGTTGTCAAAAGCACCGACTTCGGTACCAAGTCGATACTGAAATTTGAAAAATGTGACGCTTTGAGCGCTGTTGAGCGGAATCATAAACACCTCTGATTGGCCATTGTGTTCACGAGCTTATCGGATATGTCTGTGATCGGCTACAATGATCAGTGCTTCAAAAACATTGTAAATATACTCCAAAGACGCTCTTCTGCGACACTTACACAGATACACACGGGAGCGTTCGGTCCGCTGTTGCTGATATACTGTGGCTTCTCTCCCGTTTTTAAAAAAACTTTCAAACACTTGTGCATTGATCATTGTAGCCAATCACAGACATATCAGAAGAGCTTGTGAACACAACGGCCAATCAGAGGTGTTTATGATTCCGCTAAACGGCACTCAAAGCGTCACATTTTAAAAAAAATTAAAAAGTTCTCCAAAATCGGTGCTTTTGACAACACTACATCGATGTTCATGGTCTGAGTGTGTGTGTCACAGGAGTATAAGCTGTGGGATGGAGAGCTGGAGTATGTGGAGGATCTGTTAGAGGAGGACGTGAGGAATAACTCGGCCTGGAATCAGAGACACTTCGTCATCAGTCACACCAGCGGATACTCCGACCCTGCTGTCCTCGACAGAGAAGTGCAGTGAGTCTTAATCATTCACAAAACCACAACCTTTTTGCTCAAAGATCAAATTCTTGCGCAAAAATACCAATGGTTACAAATCATTTTTGTTTTGGTTCAGAGGCTTTCAATAATCAGTTTTGAGAATGATTATTCACCAACTTGTGATACATCTGAAAAAATTATATTTTTTTTCAATACATACTAGGGCTGGGTTAAAAATATTGATTTCTCTATTTTAATCGATTCTCGTTTTTAACAACCGATATCGATTCTTAAATCCCTAAGAATCAATCTTTCAGTCTAAGCTGTTTTCAGTTGATTAAAGAAAAATTTTGTAGCGCTTCCATCCAATAAACCACAAAAAGCTTGTTTTAAATGTTTAAAGCTTTAAAATGTGCTCTGTTACTTCTTAGCTCAGTTGTTTTACAAAATTCAAACAATGAATAGCGTTTTGTGGCTCTTTAATGTGCCTCAGATCAAGCAAAGCGGCACGTGAACCGATCATCTCTTCCGCTTTACAACTAGTTACAGCACAAAATAAACATGAGTGAACATCAGAAGGTATGTTGGAAGATATTTAATGTATGTTTGAATAAATCCATCATTTTTTATGACAAACATCATTTAAATGTTTATATTTAAAAACAAACAAGTAGAAACATTGTCATTAAATATGTATTATAACATTATTATTGAGTTTTTCTAACCCTATTAAATGTATGTCATGTTTTGGGTCAAAATTCCATTAATTTAATTATTAATACAATAATTAAAGCAATAGATTCAATTAAATCCGTAATTTCAATCAAATGAAATCAGTATCAACATAAGCCATCTTTGCACTGCAGTGGCACAAGCTGCATTTAAATGTATTTACACACAGTTTAATGCTGTTCACAGGTGGCATCATTAAATAATGAAGTGATACTTTCAAATGTTAAACTAAAGCCAACTGTAGTTGGCAATCTTAATGAGTGAGTCATCGAGTCATTCATACATTCATTCAGTAACGAATTAAGTGGCTGACTGTGTTTATGAATGAGTCATGAATCATTGGCTACGTTTACATGCACAACTTTTATTTCAGTCGGACTGAATTCACTCCGATTGATGAATCCGGATGTAGTGTTTACATGAACGCTAAAAGTGTGATCCGGTGATGTGCGCGTTTATACGTCACAAGCTTCAAATCGGAATATATATTATTGACATGCGCACACTGCACGAATATACAGTTTCCTGCTGTTTGTGCATAACTCTCTTACATTGTTTCTTTATTTGTTTTAAACAGCAGACTTAATATTTATCCATTTCTGGTCATAATTTGACGTAAATGAGCATATGAACTTATATTGATCACGCAGTAATAATGCCATAAACCAGTCGTCTGTGGATAAATCTGAAACAAGGACTGGTGGGACGTTGTCCTGCTCCATTTCAGAGTGAAAGGAGAATTTTAGAAATACGGGACACTCATTTATATGACACAGAAGAACAGCTCGTTCAGCGCGTCATACGCCATTACGCTAGTTCTACTTCATTGCACATGCGCAGTCCTTTCAGTTTCGGTTTTCAATCCGATCACGTGTTTACATGTTCTCTCGACCGGATTAGAAAAGGACCTTTCAATCCGATCGATTAAAGTGTTTACATGAAGGCTTTTCAGTCCGACTGAGCCGCCAATCTCATTACTATCAGATTATTTGGTTGTGTGTAAACGTAGCCATCGACTCTCCTGATTCGTTCAAAGCCGCAGATTCTTTGACTAAATGTACGTTGTTTGGAGATGCACAAAAGTTCTGCTGTGGCTTTCATTGAAACTATTTTTTTGTGAAATAGAGCAAAAAATATTGTTTAAAATGTGCATCACTTATTGATACCTTTTGTGTTTGTTGAACTGTTGTGTAAAATCAACTTCACATTTGGAATCGTGTGGATAATCGGTCGGTTTTGCTCGTATTATCAACATTAATAACAAGAACTCATTCAGGGTGTTTTTGTATCGAAGGGAGTTTGAGTCTTAAATCGATCTCTATGCACAGCCTGTGTCTATATGTGTTCTTAATGCTATAAGTGCTAAAACCCAACTTTTACAAAAGTACATTGTCGAGAACAGCAGTAATGTAGTTTGATTGGCTAAGGCAGCAGACTCTACACACAACCTATCATATGCACGCTGCTTGTGTGGATGCAGTCAGTTTGGCCTGCAAAAGATGAGGTAATTTGATTGCAGATTTAATGATTCATAAATACAGTCACTACCAATTTCCAGTTTTTACAATGCAAAAATTAATATCATGAAACGAATCAATCGTTGTGCCGCTTGCATAAATCCCTTAAAGCTGCTTGTCTGATAACTTAAAAAAATTATTGTGTAAAACTACCCATGGTCACAACTAATTTTTGTTTGGATTCACGTTTTTTTTTTTTAGAGTTTCGAAGTTTTGCTTTAAGCAGATTTAAGAGTGATTATTCAATAACTTGATGCATCTAAAAAAATACAATAATGAGATGTTTAAACTTATTTTGTCCTTGTTTCAAAAGGAAATGAAATCTATATATATTTTTTACTATATACCGTCGTTAACGCTTTATAATGCCTTTCATGAAGGTTAACAAAGATTTATATGATATGAAATGGATCATTAGTGTCGCTGCTCATATGAATAACTTAAGCTGCTTGTTTGAAGAACACACAAGTGTGGTTACTCTCCAAACTAATACTGAAACCTGTGAATGTTTATTTGATTTTACCTGCTTTCAAAACTATTTTTTATTTATTTAGAATTCACATTTAAAGACTATTATTTGTTATTGGCTAGTAATGATGACCAATTACCCATGCAATGCCCCTCTCTCATATTTTATAAAACAATGAAGAATATTGAGGAATTAAAAAAATGTATGGAATTATAAAGAAATGTTGTGCTTTGATAAGGATGATGAATTAATTTTTGCTTTTAATTAAATGCCTTGAGTAAAGTGTATGTTTATTAATTGTTTTTAAATTATTTAATAAAGTGTTCTCTCTCTCTCTCTCTCTTTAGGTACACACTGAAACAAATAAAGAAAGCTCCTCACAACGAGAGCGCTTGGAACTATTTAAAAGGGTGAGAGCTGCAAATAGATATAAACATCTGATTAAGATCTAATTTCTCTTTCAAACATACAGTACATTTCAAACATATACCAGCAGATGGCACATGCTCACTAGTAACAGAAGACGACAAACACAGTTTACACTGAAGAGCCTGAAGAATATATGGACACAAAACATAACATGGATCATTAAAGGTCCCATATTGTACAACTTTCTGAAGTTTTATTTTAGGTTTTGACGTCCTTAAGAATATATATTTGCGGTATAAGTACCAAAAACCATCTCAATATATGTTTACAGCTGCTTTCTCAGGAGCTCTGCCAAGAACAGCTTGATTTTGCCCTGTCTACTTAATATTCATGAGCCTCTCTTCTGATTGGCCTGTTGTTTTCTGAGTGACCCCCCATTGGTGGGGGCGGAGACTGGAGGCGGGACTGAGTAGTTCTGACATCACAATTATACAGAAGTCCCTACGGCTCGTGAAAAGCACAGCTACTTTATGCAGACTGTGTGCGTTTGTCTGTGGATCGACTGTTTTGAAACTTATATGGTATTTTCATAGAGCCGAGACCTCTGATATCATGAACACAGCCAGGACATTCAGTTTTGACAATATGGGACCTTTAAAAGATCCGTCACTATTACTGTTGTTCATACTTTTAAATAAATAAATAAATAACAGTTTTAAACATTGCATATTTATTTAGATGTGTACAGTGTTTATCTCAGAGGATCATGATTAATTTCAATTTCAAATGAGGTTCATTAGCATGACTGTGGATCACAATGTTGCCAAAGCATTAACATTGTATATAAATAATAAAACAAACAAACAGACAAAATATATGTGTAGATGATATTTTATGTACGTGTGGGTTCTGTGACTCAGGATCCTCCAGGATGTTGGTTTGTCCTCGTATCCTGGACTTCTGGAGCAAGTGACCGCGCTTCAGGACTCGTGCAGTTCTCCATATCTCACCGCCTTCCTGGTCGACCTCTACGAAGACGCTCTGGAGACCAACAACTCCAGCCACGACCAGCGAGAGACGCTCAACAAGGCCTTGGAGGTGAGCTGGGACGTCACACATGCAGAAAACAACGGCCATGTTTACATGAACATCATTTTACCATTCAGATCCTTATTACAGGGTTCTAGGTGCTAAAAGTACTTTATATTTTTTTTTTAAGTCCTGGAAATCACTTGAAAACATCCATATTTACAATAGAGGTACTTGAAAAGTGCTTGACTTATTTAAAAACAATATATATATATATATGAAATTTCATTCGTTTTTTTTTTTTATTTGTTGTTTATTTGAATAGGGACAGATACAAAGAAAAAACATAGATTATTACTTAAGAAACAATCCAATGCCTCTATCACAGTGTTTATAGCCATGGCTAATTCGCAACACCTGTCCCTAGAAGGGCTTTTAACAGTTACGATAATGAAAGAATAAAAATGTACAGTGAGTACAATAAAATGTCCAGAAACCAGCTAGCACCAATAAAAGTTAGTATAGTAAATAAACACATTCACTCAAACTCACACAGATGCACACCTCACATACACACAGATATACATTTCACATGGCATGATCACACTGTTCCTGCTGTATAAGCCAAGCTTTTGTTTGTTTTTTGAAGGTGGATGGTTTATTTAATGTCTTTATACTTGTATATTTTCTTCGAAAAAGCACAAATACAATATTTTCATGCTAAATTAAACTGCAGCCCGTCTGATAAACCCCTATCAGACCTTTTCTCGATACAAAATACGCCAACATTATAATATAAAATATTTTTTATTGAACAATAATATCCATTATACATTTTGTATTTAATATATATTATTAAAAATGTTGTATTTTGGATACCTTATATCTGTAATTTGAGTTAAAAAAAATTCTAAAGACATTGTTTGATAAGTGCGATCTCTGATTGTAGTCCTTGAAAACCAAAAAGAAGTACTTAAAGTCTTTTTAAAGCATCTATACGAACCCTGTTATTAAGCCTTTATTTAAATAAAATATAGTGTTCATAGGTTTGGATATACCAGTAGACAAGTAATCAAAAATGCTATTTTTATCCCGGCTACTCTCTTGTATGCAGTCATATGCCATCTGTGTTATTAAATTAATTTACTTCACACATGCATATTCAGAATATACCCAAATGCTGATTAGGGCTGTCACTTTTGTGAAAAAATCCTGTTCGATTTTTGAGACTTATGTGTTCATTGAACCGATTGTAAAATCGATTTTTCCATGTCTAAAGACGTTTCCATTTTCAACACCAAATATTGGCAAATCCACGGACAACTAACAGGCATTAGGACGAACGTAAAGAGGGCGCTTGCACAAGTCAGCAATATTTCTGATGATTTATTGGCGTGAAGTTTTTTGCACAATGACAAACAGGAGTGCAACATTCAAGGATTGAAATTAACGTCCGCCAAATTCGGATAAAAATGAACTTTGGCGGGTAACGCTGTCATATCACGAGCCAATTTGGCGTGTTTCTATGTTTACTCGCTTTGCTGGGGAAGTTCGTGTAAGCCAAATCTGCGTGGATTTAGCGCAAATACGCAACTCGTGAGTCCTCATGATATATTAAATACAGCGTATTGCGCAGAATCTGCGCATTTCTGGCTTGCTTGAACACACACGTTACTAAGGAACAAATAACGGCGCGCTTGTTCACTTGCACTGAAGTAATAGCGAATATTAAAAAGCATTTGGTTAACAGAAAATACATTGTTATTTTCCAACATCATACATGTTCTTTGTACTGTATTGATCTGTCTACCTAAAACACATTTTTGGTAAAACAAAACAAAAAAAAAGGCAGTTAAAATCGATTCCCTATTTTTGTTTTCGAAACTTGTGTTGGTTGTTCCGATCGATTATGCAGTCGATTTTCGAACGTAAAGTGACAGCCCTAATGCTGATATTAGTTTACTTTTGTGAGTAAATGGCAACATATTTATTGTTTTAAATCGTTGAATAATCGTCAAAGCGTGTAATTGATGCAAAACTGCTGTTATAAAACTTTGCAAAACGTACATTTTTGGGGTTTTTTACAAAACAACGTTACTTTAAGAACTGATGAACTCCGTTTAGGAGCGATTTATAACACTATCAAATGCTGAGTTTTTCATCATTAATATTAATTAGCCCATGTTACATGTAAAGCGCTTCATAATAGAATTGGTGTAGTAATTATATTTCTTCTCTTGTAGCGTTCAGGTTCACTCACAGATATCTATATTTTATAGAATCTGTTGAATATTTCACAGTTTGTCGGTTCGTACAAAACAATAGACATCTTCCACGTCCAGTGATTTGGGTAATTAGAGACTTTTGAAATTCTGTTTTTAGCTGAAAGCTCTTGTCTTTAAATATTAACTCTACACAACTTTAATAGATGTTAATTAATTATTGATCTATGGTTTCATATCAAACTAAATGCATATAAAACATTACATGGCTGCCTTTGCACAACAAAGAGCTTGTCTGAACCATGAAGGAGGGAAATCAAAAAAGAGAAAATATTATTCGTCTCTTGAGTATTTCTCCGTGACAGGCCTTGTGTTTTCCTGTGCAAACGTGCGGATGTTGAGGTTAATGAGATTTCTTTTCTGTGCGTTTCTCATCCTGAGCCACAATGATGATCATGATGGAGTCGAAAATGATTTTCTGTTTTGAAATTGAGGCCATGTGTATTTGTTTAAAAAAACTGGTTCAACCTTTCAGCTTCCGTCACCCTCACAAGTATATGAGATGAGGAATATGAAAGCGTTCAGAGGAAAAATGTCCACGGATATGAAATGTGTAGTTCTTCTGTGCCGAGACAAAAAATTTTAACTTTTAAAGTGAATTGCATAGTTCTAGAACTGTATTCTCTGAGTCCTCACGTGATTCTAGAACCAATTTTATTTTGGAGCACTCAGTTCTATATTGGATCAGAACAAAATCTATCATAAACTCCTCACGTGATTCTAGAACCAATTTTATTTTGGAGCACTCAGTTTTAGATTGTATCAGCAGAGTAGAATCTATCATAAAGTCCTCACGTGATTCTAGAACCAATTTTATTTTGGAACACTCAGTTCTAGATTGGATCAGAATAGAATCTATCATAAAGTCCTCAGGTGATTCTAGAACCAATTTTATTTCGGAGCCCTCAGTTTTAGATTGGATCAGAACAGAATCTATCATAAAGTCCTCACGTGATTCTAGAACCTGTTTTATTTTGGAACACTCAGTTCTAGATTGGATCATAACAGAATCTATCATAAAGTCCTCACGTGATTCTAGAACCAATTTTATTTTGGAACACTTAGTTCTAGATTGGATCATAACAGAATCTATCATAAAGTCCTCACGTGATTCTAGAACCAATTTTATTTTGGAGCACTCAGTTCTAGATTGGATCAGAATAGAATCTATCATAAAGTCCTCACGTGATTCTAGAACCAATTTTATTTTGGAGCACTCAGTTCTAGATTGGATCAGAATAGAATCTATCATAAAGTCCTCACGTGATTCTAGAACCAATTTTATTTTGGAACACTTAGTTCTAGATTGGATCATAACAGAATCTATCATAAAGTCCTCACGTAATTCTGGAACCAATTTTATTTTGGAACACTCAGTTCTAGATTGGATCAGAACAGAATCTATTATAAAGTCCTCACGTGATTCTAGAACCAGTTTATTTCGGAGCACTCAGTTCTAGATTGGATCAGCAGAATAGAATCTAATATAAAGTCCTCACGTGATTCTAGAACCAATTTTATTTTGGAACACTCAGTTTTAGATTGGATCAGAATAGAATCTATCATAAAGTCCTCACGTGATTCTAGAACCAATTTTATTTTGGAACACTCATTTTAGATTGGATCATAACAGAATCTATCATAAAGTCCTCATGTCATTCTAGAACCAAATTTATTTTGGAACACTCAGTTCTAGATTGGATCAGAATAGAATCTATCGTAAAGTCCTCACGTGATTCTAGAACCAATTTTATTTTGGAGCACTCAGTTCTAGATTGGATCAGAATAGAATCTATCATAAAGTCCTCACGTGATTCTAGAACCAATTTTATTTTGGAACACTTAGTTCTAGATTGGATCATAACAGAATCTATCATAAAGTCCTCACGTGATTCTAGAACCAATTTTATTTTGGAACACTCAGTTCTAGATTGGATCATAACAGAATCTATTATAAAGTCATCACGTGATTCTAGAACCAATTTTATTTCGGAGCACTCGGTTCTAGATTGGATCAGAACAGAATCTATCATAAAGTCCTCACGTAATTCTAGAACCAATTTTATTTTGGAGCACTCAGTTCTAGATTGGATCAGAATAGAATCTATCATAAATTCCTCACGTGATTCTAGAACCAATTTTATTTTGGAACACACTCAGTTCTAGATTGGATCAGAATAGAATCTATCATAAAGTCCTCACGTGATTCTAGAACCAAATTTATTTTGGAACACTCAGTTCTAGATTGGATCAGAATAGAATCTATCATAAAGTCCTCACGTGATTCTAGAACCAATTTTATTTTGGAACACACTCAGTTCTAGTTTGGATCAGAATAGAATCTATCATAAAGTCCTCACGTGATTCTAGAACCAATTTTATTTTGGAACACTCAGTTCTAGATTGGATCAGAACAGAATCTATCATAAAGTTCTCAGTTGTAGTGGATGTAGAAAGGATTTTTCATGATTCTAAAGAATTGGACATTTGAACTCTCACAGTTTTAGAATGGTTCTAAAAGATTATTTGTTGTAACCCGCAAGCAGTTCTAGAATGTTTCTGAGAGCTTGTAGTATGGAACACTATCTCACATAGTTCTAGAAAGGTTTTAAACGATTATTTGATGTAAACCTTAAACCGTTCTAGAATGGTTCTTTTGTGGAACCCTCACATAGTTCTAGAATGTTTGTGATGTTGCTACAGTGAAACTCTTAGAATAGTTCTACAACTGGTTCTGAGGGGTTCTACTGTGAAAACCTCACACAGTCCTAGAATGTTTCTGATGGTTTCTACTGAAACCGCACTAGAGAATTTCTGATGGTTTCTTCAGTGCAACTCTCAGAACAGTTCTAGAATGGTTCTGAGGGGTTCTGCTGTTAAAACCTCACACGGTTCTAGAATATTTGTGATGGCTTTAGAACCCTCAGAATAGTTCTCAGGGGTTCTAATGTGGAAACGTCACACTGTTCTAGAATGATTGTGATGGTTTCTACAGTGGAACTCTCAAAAAAGTTCTAAAACGGTTCTGAGGGGTTCTATAGTTGAAACCTCTCACTGTTCTAAAATATGTGTGATGGTTTCTACAGTAGAACCCTCACAACAGGTCTTAAATGGTTCTTTTGTGGAACCAACACACAGTTATAGAATATTTGTGATGCTTTCTATAGTGGAAACCTCAGAATAGTTCTGAGGAAGGGTTCTATACTGAGACCTTGCATGGTTCTAGAATATTTGTGATGGTTTCTAACGTGGAACTCCCAGAACTGTTCTAGCGTTGTTCTGAGGGGTTCAATAGTGGAAACCTCACACGGTTCTAGAATATTTGTGATGGCTTCTGAACCCTCACAACATTTCTAGAATGGTTATGAGCGGTTCCTCTCTGAAACCCTCATCGTGTTATAGAATATTCTTGATTGTTTCTATAATGGAACCCTCAGAATAGGTCTAAAACAGTTCTGAGGTGTTCAATAGTACAACCCTCACATTGTTATAGAATATTTATGATGGTTTCTACAGTAGAACCCTCACAACAGTTCTATAATGGTTATAAGGGGTTCTCCTACGGAAAATCACATAGTTATATAATATTTGTGATGCTTTCTACAGTGGAACTCTCAGAATAGTTCTAAAATGGTTCTGAGGGGTTCTATAGTGGAAGCTTCACAATTCTTGAAAGGATTCTGCTCATGTTTCTATAGAATTCCTCATCAGGTCTAGCTTGAGAACTCAGACTTCTGACCTTTCCGTGAGACTGTGAAGTGCAGAATATTGATGAGCATAACCAGCAGATTTCCTTTCATAAAGTCTGAACTGGAGCCGTCGGTTCTCGCACGCAGAAGCTCGTTACATGGGAAAATGTCAGAGCTGCATTTAGACTTTATTCCCCTGTTGTTTTACACCGTTTGAAACATGTACAGTGTTCAGGCAATGTCTTGGCGTTTAAAATCCATTTGTCTTGAATCTTCTCGTCAGACATCTTCTTGAACATCACGACTGTGATGCTATTTTCAACAAACGCTGTTGCATTATTTTCCTGTTATCTCTGTAAAGCTGCTTTGAAACAATCTGTATTGTAAAAAGCGCTATATAAATAAAGGTGACGACTTAAATATTAGCCAAATTCTAATTATATTCTAATTCTAAAAGCAATACTTTAAAAAAGTCTCATATGCCCACAAGAGGGCGCAAGCGAGCGCAATAAGCAAATATAAACCAAATCAAGCATTGCATGTTTTATTGAAATTAAATGACATTCACTTTTTAAAGAGATTTAACTTTGGAAACAATTGTTCTTAAATAAAATAGTATTTCCTTAATGTGCATGCAAGGGAAATTAGGTTACAATAGTGCATAAAACTGCATAAAACACGATCTGACAACATAATGTGCTACATGAACACAAAATAGCAAACTGCCATTCAGAAACACTCCACTTCTACTCGCTACATCTACATATTGTTCGTCAAAAACACCAGACGCTTAGCTCGATCTGAGCGAGTGCCGAGCGCTTTCTGTTGACCATGTTTTCCGCTGATGAACACACACTCAGATCTGACCGAGGTCAAGTATGTCGTTGCATGATTTTTGCCACCAACTGAGAGGGTTTTCGTCAGCATGAAGCCTTTTCCCGCCATTTCTCAAATTAACAAAGCATGCGCACCGTGCTGTATTGGATAAGCTAACAAAAACACACCTTGTCATTACGCCATCATGTCTCGCGCGCCTCTTGACACAACAAAAAATCGAATGTGCATTTTTTTCATTTTTTTTTTTTTAGAGGAATATTCACATTTTTATTTGACCGAATCAGAATCAGAAAGAGCTTTATTGCCAAGTGTGCTTGCACACACAAGGAATTTTCCTTGGTACTGAAGCTTCCAGTGCACACATACAAATACAGATACAACAAGAAACATAGTAATACAAATTCTACAAATAAAATTCTACAAAAAAATATGAAAATACTATAAAAATATTTGGTCACAGTTGGGTTTTGTCTGAATAAACATTTACAGATTATGAACATATTTACAGTATTTTGAATAGTATGAATAAATAAATATCAGGTATCGAATTTTGACAGCCCTATTATCCTGATGGTTTTTTTTTTTTTAAGAATATTCGAAATTCGAATTTTTTATTTGATAGCTCTTGTGTCCTGATGCGTCTCTGTCTGATAAAGAGCCTTGATCTTGCTTGTGTGTTTTAGCTTTGTAAGTTCCTGGCCGAGGAGGACACCATTCGAAGGGAATACTGGGATTACGTGTCCCGATCTCTCCAGAACGCGTATGGCTGGAGTGACTCCGCCCCCTCCTCTTTAGCCCCGCCTCCTCCCTCGTCCCAGCATCTCGACGGTGAGCCCATCGACCCCTGAGGAGAAACACACACCTGGACACATGCTGAGAGGAGGAAGAAGAAACACTGAGACATGATGGACTCTTTATCTGTGTGTGTATGTGTGTGTGTGTGTGTGTGTGTGTGTGTGTACAGCCAGGCTTTAACAGCAGTGCTTGCAAGTCAGAACGGCGTTAAACTCCAAGTAGCCATAAGCTTAAACACTCTGAGAGTGATCTGTACACTCGCCTTGCAGTGAATGAAGTGAACCCTGGGAGTTTCAGCAATTCATACTCATGTTTTAGACTAGCATTTATCTTTTCAGAGGTCAAAAGTGTCATTTATCAAAGCAAATACATAACTGACATGCTTCAGGTGTAGTCAGAAGCTTCTCTTGCCAAAGCATCTTCTGATCTGTGTTACCAAACTCTGCTCAGACTGACTGTACGTGCATTTTTTATGTTCAGAAATAATAATAATTAATGCTAAAGCTGAATGACTTTAATTTTTATTTGTCTTGCATTTTTGCATTTCCTGGTTGAAATGTGGATCTGAAAGTGTTTTCATGTGTGCCTGTAGTGTTTGATTTATGGACAGATTTCAATATTTTTAGCAGACAACTAACATAACGCCTAAGCTTTTGGAAAATTAATTTTATACATTGCTAACCCTACACTAAAAAAAATTACTTTAGGATGTACGCTAACGTGCAAAAGTTCGGGGTCAGTAAGACTGTATAATGTTAATGTTAAAAGATTTCTATTTAAAATAAATGCTTTCTGTGCAGCAAAAAATCCTGGGGAAAAACATTATTATTATAAACAAAACTTCTTTCAAAAACATTTAAAAAAAAAACCTTACTGACTGCAAACTTTTTAACGGTGCATTTGAGTGTCTAACGCTGGTAATGTTTAATAAGCCGACTACAACTTTAATTTTAGCCTTAAACACTGATTTTATCAAGGAAAGACTGAAAGGTTAAAGTTCACACAGTTAATTCACACGATTAAGCAGTGGTACTGGGCAAAGATCATAACCGTTGTCCAATAAATGAACGGTTCGTAAAGCTGTTCATCCTGACAGCGGTTTGAACAGAACTAAAGTCATTTGTTTTTACCAAGAATCATCATTTCCAGCGACGCGGCCGAAAGAACGCCGTCCAAACGTTCCTTACAGCATTTACATCTCTGGTTGTAAAGCCTACTTTTGTTCATGTAAAATATCTGTTTGTGTATGATATCAAGATTATAGAAAATCCTAATCATTCTAAAACATCATTTTTAAAAAGGTTTAACACTCATTCAAGTGTCAAGAGCAGCTTTTGCTGTGAGGGCACTACAGGTGTGAGAAAGCCTGTCCTTTATGGCTTTTA
This sequence comes from Siphateles boraxobius, assembly GCF_051911475.1. NCBI lineage: Eukaryota > Metazoa > Chordata > Actinopteri > Cypriniformes > Leuciscidae > Siphateles > Siphateles boraxobius. Next base: position 422,086 of record NW_027508726.1, read on the forward strand.
GTGATGGGTATTTCTACTTTTTTAGGGTATTTTTTAGGTTTACTTTTTTTTGTTTTTAGGTTTACTTTTTTTTAGGGTATTTTTATTTTATTTTAGTTAGGTCTACTTTTTTTAGTGTATTTCTAAATTTGTAAGTTTTTAGGTCTACTTTTTTTTTTAGGGTATTTTTATTTTATTTTAGTTAGGTCTACTTTTTTTAGTGTATTTCTAAATTTGTAAGTTTTTAGGTCTACTTTTTTTTTTTAGGGTATTTCAATTTTTTTTAGTTTTTAGGTCTACTTTTTTTTAGGGTATTTAATTTTTTTTAGTTTTTAGGTCTACTTTTTTTAGGGTATTTATAATTTTTTTGTTTTAGGTCTACTTTTTTTAGGGTATTTCTAAATTTGTTAGTTTTTAGGTCTACTTTTTTGGGGGCATTTCTAATTTCTTTAGTTTTTAGGTCTACTTTTTTAGACTATTTCTATTTTATTTATTTATTTTCGTTTTTAGGTCTACTTTTTGGGGGTATTTCTAATTTTTAAGTTTTTTAGGTCTACTTTTTTTAGGGTATTTCAAATTTCTTTTTGTTTTTAGGTCTACTTTTTGTAGGGTATTTCTAAATTTGTTAGCTTTTAGGTCTACTTTTTGGGGGGCATTTCTAATTTTTTTAGTTTTTAGGTCTACTTTTTTAGTGTATTTCTAATTTTTTTATTTTTTAGGTCTACTTTTTTAGTGTATTTCTAATTTTTTTATTTTTTAGGTCTACTTTTTTTTAGGGTATTTCAAATTTTTTTGTTTTTAGGTCTACTTTTTTGGGGGCATTTCTAATTTCTTTAGTTTTTAGGTCTACTTTTTTTAAGGGTATTTCAAATTTCTTTTTGTTTTTATGTCTACTTTTTTTAGGGTATTTCTTTTTGTTTTTTTTGTTTTTAGGTCTCCTTTTTTGGGGTAGCCTATTTCTAAATTTGTTAGCTTTTAGGTCTACTTTTTTGAGGGCATTTCTAATTTTTTTTAGTTTTTAGGTCTACTTTTTTAGTGTATTTCTAATTTTTTTAGTTTTTAAGCCTACTTTTTTAGTGTATTTCTAATTTTTTGAGTTTTTAGGTCTACTTTTTTTTAGTGTATTTCTAATTTTTTTGTTTTTAGGTCTACTTTTTTTAGGGTATTTCTATTTTTATTTTCGTTTTTAGGTCTACTTTTTTGGGGGTATTTCTTATTTTTTATTTTTTATTTAGGTCTACTTTTTTTAGGGTATTTCAAATTTCTTTTTGTTTTTAGGTCTACTTTTTTTTAGGGTATTTCTAGATTTTTTAGTTTTTAGGTCTACTTTTTTTAGGGTATTTCTAAATTTGTTAGCTTTTAAGTCTACTTTTTGGGGGGCATTTCTAATTTTTTTAGTTTTTAGGTCTACTTTTTTTTTTTAGGGTATTTCAAATTTGTTTAGTTTTTAGGTCTACTTTTTTTTAGGACTTCATCAGAGACCGGGTCAGATCAGGACGGCTTCCCTAAAGTACATCAGTGTAATGATCCTCGTTCAAGGGCACTCGTCTGATGAAGAGCCCTGTTGTGAGACCGTCTCTCTGTAGCATTAAAACATTACAGTATTGAATCAGCACAACTCGGCATCTCCCTGCTTCCCCTGACAAAATCCCAACAGAATTGGCTTTTAAATTATTGCAGAAAATTTCTGAGATCAACAAAACCACAGTACTGCTAGGTACTTGAAAGAAAACTATAGTATTACCATGTTGCATGTCCTGAAAAACATGGTTTGCTTAACCATTTATGAAGGCTATATGCTAATGAATTGAAAGTTTGATTGAAGTTGAATATGTACTCCTAAATTTAATCTTGTTCGTGTTTAAATTTGGGGTTGGACTACTTTTGAGTGCAAATCTCTATGTTGCAGCTTAAAGTTTCACTTTAAAGCTTTTAAAGGTAAGGTAGGCAATTTCAGAGCGACTAATAGCAAGCTAGCTTTGAAATCAGACTTTTAGACCACTATTTTTATCGACTGCAATCAGGATGTGAAGACGTTCCAACCAGTATAACAAAAAAGTGTTTATAAAACAAATTGCCAATACCCTACCTTTAATAAACTATCTTCAATCAATTTCCGTCATATATTTATTTTGAGTCAAGTTCAGTTTAGTCTTTGGTTTGATGTGTTTGTGAACCGTTGGAGTGAGTTTATGCTGCATTTGTTTCATTTAATGCTGCATTGAATCAAGGTCACAAAACAGAATTTTGCTTCCAATACTGGAAAACATTTCACTGCAAATCTTTATGATAGGAAAAGGGCAGTCAAGTTAGCTCTACTTTGCCAAGTGAGTGCGTAATTGAGATGCACTATAGTGTGAGGAAAGAGGATTGTATCTCATTTCCAGACGCAGACTGAATCTGGACATCGACTGTGTGCCAGAAGAAAACAATGCATCCCGAATCATGCGGAGAGATCTGCAGAATACAGAGCAGGACGAGCTTGTGGACGGGTAAATCCGGTGAACTTTGCTGAAAACTCACTCAGGCAAACTTGGACGAAATGAAGTTTAGACGCGGCTGGGTGGTTTTTGGTGTTTGACAAGATGTCAGAGGCAAGTGACGGCAGGAGCTATTAACAGCTGGGTTACTGGTGTGGAGGCTTTTTTTCTTTTCTGTTTTCTTTTCTTTTTCAGGGCTTTTGATCACACTCTTCTCAATCAATCAAGCTTATTCTTTTCTTGTTTCTTCAGTATGTTTGAGCTTCAGCAAGAAGTTTGTCAAGCAGGTTCGGTTGAACTTCTCAGGGTTCCCACGGGTCCTTGAAATCCCAGCCCGATCTCACGGCAATTCGTACGAATTTTATGAGGTGGCTAATTCGTACGAATTCACACGACCTCACTCGTACGAATTAGTAAGATTTTTGCGAATGACCTATCCCTGACCCCGCCCCTAAACCTACACATCACGTGGGTTTAGACAAATCGTACAAATTCGTACGAGTGAGGTCGTACGAATTCATACGAATTAGCCACTTTTAATCACTCGTACGAATTAGTACGATTTTTGCTAAATCGTACATATTTTACGAGTTGCCCAGTTCGTATGAATTCGTACGAATGACCTATCCCTGACCCCGCCCCTAAACCTACACATCACGTGGGTTTAGACAAATCGTACAAATTCGTACGAGTGAGGTCGTACGAATTCATACGAATTAGCCACTTTTTAATCACTCGTACGAATTAGTACGATTTTTGCTAAATCGTACATATTTTACGAGTTGCCCAGTTCGTATGAATTCGTACGAATGACCTATCCCTGACCCCGCCCCTAAACCTACACATCACGTGGGTTTAGACAAATCGTACAAACTCGTACGAGTGAGGTCGTACGAATTCATACGAATTATCCAATTTTTAATCACTCGTACAAATTCGTACGAATTGGTCGTGAGATTGCGTTGGAAATCCTTGAAAGTTTGTGAATCTGAAAAAATTGATAATAATTCAAGGCCCTGGAAAGTTTTTGAAAATAAACATACATCGATACAGGTCCTTGAAAGTGCTTGAATTTATTTTGTGCAAGAAGTTTTTGGAAAAAATTCCATATTATTTGTATTTTATACAAATAATATAAATGATACTATTTGTATTTATATTATTATTTTTCCAACGCTTCATGGCCTATCATGCATACTAGCTTGCTTGATTTAAGTTAGTTACGCGCAGTTACGGTAAGAGTTTCCCGCGTGAGGTACTTTGTGTTGTACGTTGCCATGACGTTCACGTACGCACGAAATTACTACGATTGAACCTCAACGTTTGTTGTTGGACACAACAAATGTGTCCCAACATTAAGTCCTTGAATTTTAGGGTATTAGACCTGGAAAGTCCTTGAAATGTGTGAATTATATGTGAATAAAAGCCTAAATTAAATCTGTTCATCATATAAAGCGATCAAGTCTCTTCAGAAAATGTTGGACTTAACCACTCAACTCATATGGATTTGTTTTACGATCTCTTTTTGAAGTGGAAAAGTGGTAGTTGCGTTGACTGTCAATGGAGGAACAGAAATCCAAAGATGAACGAAAGTCTTACAGGTTTGGAACAACATGAGAATAAATAGTTAATGACAGAATTTTCATTTTTGAGTGAACTAACCCGGCTAAGCACAGAAATGAATAGATTGTAACAAAGTACAGCGTACAGAAATTAATAATGTGAAATGACACAGGGGAAAAGTATTGAACACGCTAACTGATATTTATTTAATACTTTGTACAAAAGCCTTTGTTGATAAATGCCTCCTGTATGGAGAAACTAGTGAGTATTGATGTGATTTTGGCCCATTCTTCCACACAAACAGTCTTCAAATCTTGAAGGTCCCGTGTGCCTCTTCTATGAATCTTGATCTTCAGTTTCTTTCCACAGATTTTCAATGGGATTTAAGTCCGTTGATTGGCTGGGCCATTCTAGCAGCTTTATTTTCTTTCTTTGAAACCAATTGAGAGTTTCCTTGGGCTGTGTGTTTGGGATCATTGTCTTCCTGAAATGTCCACCCTCGTTTCATCTTCATCATCCTGGTAGATGGCAGCAGATTTTTGTCAAGAAAGAAATTTGCTTCCTTCAATTATGTGAAGTTTGCCAGTGTTTTTAGGGTGATGCGCAGTGCCATTTCTCCTCCTAGCATGGTGTGTATTATGGCATCCAAACAGTTCAATTTTGCTCTCATCTGACCACACTATATTCTCCCAGTGTTTCACTGGCTTTTCCAAATGTAATGCAGCGAACTTTAAACGAGCTTCAACATGCTTTTCTTCCAGCAGTGGAGTCTTTTGTGGTGAGCGTGCATCAGGCTATGGTGGTGGAGTGCACTACTTACGGTTTTCTTTGAGACAACACTACCTGCTAATTGCAGGTCTTTTTGAAGCTCTCCACAAGTGGTCCTTGGCTCTTGGAAAACTCTTCTGATTATTCTTTTCATTCCTCTGTCAGAAATCTTGCGAGGAGCACCTGGTCGAGGTGAATTTATGGTGAAATGATTGTCTTTCCACTTCCGTATTACGGCCCCAACAGCGCTCACTGGGACATTCAGAAGCTTAGAAATGCGCCTATAACCAATGGCATCATTATGTTCTGCAAAAATTAGGTTGTGAAGGTCTTGAGACGGCTCTTTGCTTTTACCCATCATGAGATGTGTCTTGTGTGACACCTTGGCCGGTGTTCGAACTATACCGTGTCCTTTGGGGGAGGCCATTTTTTTTCACTTGCGCGTGCCTAGAGGACATAAGCGACAGCTGCGCTATGAAACGCATTCATTTCAAGGACTTCCAAAGATGCATAACAGCTACAAGTGCAAGCACTATGCAAGCACTATATACAGGATTCACCCTATTATACTTTATCGACACAAATTGATTAGATCAAACAACAAACAGCCATCCACAAATGGTCTATAAATAGGCTGTCTTTGAGTTCACTTGAACGAGGGTTAAATTACTCGTCAGGGTACAGAAGAATACCATAATTCCTCCGTTCAATTAGGCGTAAGACATCGAGAGACCTATAACAAACCCAGCCATAACACATAATTGGTAATAACATGCCTTACCTTAACACAGAATGGATTTCGCGCGCAGATCAATGGCTTCAAACGTTTACATTTTTTCTACAAATCTTTGAGTTAACATGTACTAAACATGATTGGAGTTTGCAGCGCAGCACCACCACACCTTGATGCTCATGACAAGAATAGCATGTATAGTTGAAAGTGAAAGTGACACGTGATGGCCAAGTATGGTAACCCATACTTGGAATTTGATCTCTGCATTTAACCCATCCAAGTAAGTGCACACACATTAGGAGCAGAGTAGTGAGTAGTGAACACACACACACACACACACTGCAAACGTGGATACACACACCCGGAGCAGCGGGCAGCCTTGAGTGGCGCCCGGGGAGCGATTGGGGGTTAGGTGCCTTGCTCAAGGACACCTCAGTCATATTCTTGCCATTCCAGTCATCGAACCAGCAACCTTTGGGTCACCAGTCCAACTCTGTTACCATTAGGCCACGACTGCCCCCAAAGTTGTAGTTATCTTAATTGAAGTGAATTAGGTTTAAAGCGCCCTCATGCATGAATGAATGATATTTTTGCTATTTTACACTTAATACTCTGTAACACTTTATTTTACAGTGTTCTTGTTACATATGTTACATGTAATTACCATAGTAATAACAGTCAATTATGCATAATTACATGCAATTAACCCTCAACCAAATCCTAATCCTACCCTAACCATATAGTAAGTAAATGTAGTTAATTAATATTACACTGTACTTTAAATATTTAATTACACTGTAACAATGACACCTTAAAATAAAGTGTAACCTAACACTCCACGATGATCACATTACACAAAACTGAAATTGCACGTCAAAATAAAACAGTGTCAATATTTTTTGTGACCCCCAAAATTTCACAACAGAATGAGGTAAAGGGACCATCATAATAAAGTGAAACCCATAGCATTTCCATCCAGCAATAAACAGAGTTCATCTGAACGGAGAACGAGAGAAAGCGAGGCATATCTCAGCCAGCTTTAAAGAGTTCCCGCGAGGAACGGCAGGAACATGATCCTAAATGAGGCAGAAACTCATCAGAGGAGGTCTGGGGGAAATGCCTTGTGCGTTTCCGTGTGTAAATAACATCCATCCATTATTAACTGCAGCCTGTGCCGAGACCTGAATCCCGACACACACACACACATCGACGCCAGAGGTCACACAGCTCATCACCTGCCCCGATGCCTCACACACTCCGAGGCTTCATAAATCTGCTTTTTCTCCACATGAAATATTTGTGCTAAGCAAACCGAGCAACTACAGTTTTTTCTTTGTCCTCCTCATGCTAAACTTTGATACTTAATAGAGATTATGGTTGCTAAGCGACACTGGGGTAAAAGTTGCTTCATCGTAAAGCCATGTCTGTGTGTGCATGAATGAGATCTCAAGCATCAAATGCAGCTGTTGGTGGGCAGGTAAACCTTTATCTGTTGTTCAGCTCAGGGAAAGAATACTAATAGAATATAAAGCTCTGCTGATGGAAATGAAAGTTAGTTTGAAATGGGAGGACGTGAGGCCACTAGTTGTTGGTGTGACATTATGTGTTTAAGGATGGGGCTGTGAAGTCCACATGTACAGGTGATTTTGCACATGTGAAATTTAACATTTGAAAACATTTTAGCATGTTTAGCACATCCTGTGTAAAACGTGTTTTGCACGTAGGAAATGTGTGGTTCTGGAGCATGTGAAACATGTTAAATTTCCATGTGAAACCAATGAGATCAAATGAGTAATTTTCCATGTGAAACAAATGAGATGGCATGTGAAACATATGTAAAATTTCCATGTGAAACCCACGAGATCATGTGAAACATAAGCTATATACAATGCCCATGTGAATCAAGATCACATTCGAAACAAATGAGATCACATGTGAAACATATAAACTCACATCTGAAACATGAAAAATTCCCATGTGAAACCAATGAGATCACGTGTAACACGTAAACTCACATGCGTAGCATATGTAAAATTTCCATGTGAAACCCATGAGATCTAAGTGAAACACATGTAAACTCATATGTAAAACGTGTTTGTGAGGGCTATACTTGCACCTTTAAATGGAAATCTGTCTTTTACTCACCCTGTTGTCTTTTTTCAGAACTGTATGTCTTTTGTAGAACAGTAAAGAAGATATTTTGAGAAACGTTTTTGTCCATGCAATGGAAGTCAATGGGCTCCACTGTTGACGTTCTCTACACAGTTTAAAAAATATATATTATTGCATCCATATAGCTAGTCTTTTCCTGATTGTTTACAGCTTAACGGAAGCTACACCCATAATCCGCGCAAAGCGTCATGGGGCGCAGGAATAATGTGGCTATGATCCTTGGGTTGGTTTTACGTGTTTGCACATTAAAAAGTTTTTGATGTTGCATCGTAGGTTCCTTAGATCAGTGTTTTGGATTAAAAAATGTAATACTCCAGTGCAAGATGGTTTTCCACTTCCAATAATTGGAAGTTAATGGGAACCAATGGAACCAGTGCATGATGCTTTTCTGAAGAAATAGAAAATAACTTGCTTAAAATATCTCTTCTTTTGACTGTATGTTAAAGAAGATATTACAATGGAAGTCAATGGGCGCAATTGTTTGATTTCCAACACTCTTCAAGATGTCTTCTTTTGTGCTCAGCAGAAGAAAGAAAGTCATACAGGTTTGGAACAACATGAGGGTGAGTAATTGTAATTTTTGTATGGATTTTAAGATCACCACTTTGGGTGTAAAAATGGTTGGTTTTGTGAAGAATATAAGATCACCACTTTGGGTGTAAAAATGGTTGGTTTTGTGTTATTAAAAAGTTCTTGATGTTACGTTACTTTTTCCGATCATTGTCTTGGTTTTTAAATCTTTGCATCTGTCCATGATATAAATACTTTAAAAAGTTTTGTATGACATCAGATTATATAATAGTAAGGCCTATATTTTGAAGACTTGTGGTGGTGAGTTCTTTTCTCCTTCCTTCACACTGTCATTTCAAATTATAGACCATATTGAGAAGCCAAACTGACTATACGTTTGTATATGTGTGCCACTAGTTGCCTCAAACGGAGTAGAAATGTCCTTGTTTGAGTGGCCCAACATTGGCTCAAACAATGAGTTTGTGTGGGAGGATTTGTCTGGTTCTTGTTTGTCTTAGGGTTTGAAAACAGTAATTATTTTTGATATTCTGTTTGTTACTGCTAGTTGCATGTATAACACGTACCCTGGAGGAGAGTTGAAGTCTTGCATTCAGAATATAATATCTCTATAATATCGTGTTTAATATGGAAGTCGAGTTGTCTCTTCTCCTCCTCCTGCGAGTTCTGTCACGATTCACTGTAATAAAGTTAGTCCAAACAGTTAATCAATATAAAATACATTCTGCCTTCATTGTGGCTTGACCTTCTGGTTGCCTCGTCGCTGTCAGATCCAATGCGTGTGTGTCAAGGAGGGAATGAGTCTTTGCTGCTCCTTTTGAGAGAGTGATTTTGTTATTAATAAACTGAACATAATTGTTTTAGACGAGACATGGTAAGAAACAAGGAAGACAAGATAACGTTTATTATTAGGAGTGTTTGCTAAGTAAATAATTGCTGTTATTATCGATCATACTTCGGGTAAGTGATTCAAACAAACCCCTTACAGTATTAAACTTTGGCATGTAATTCATCCTGCATGTTTGTGATTCATCCAGACATGAAATAATCTCCAAATTATGAGTTTTTGTCATTTTTCAATGAAAATTGACCAGCATCTACCAGCAAACGTTCTTCGAACTTTAGCTAATGTTGTGGAAAGGTTCTCTCAAAGTTATGAATACAACTACCAGTAACGTTTTTTGTTTTCTGGGGCCAGTTACACAAAGATAGATTTGACTATGGCTTAGATATAGTAGATAGTCAGACTTCAGATAGACATCTAAATCAGACCGTTGCACAAAGCACTGAAGACTCCGACTATCTTACAGTTTTTCTCAATTGCTAAAACACTAAACCCTATTGTCTGAACCAAATGCTCAGTTGCCTGAACCCACTGATTGAATCAATCACTCTTTTGGCAAAACTATAAGCACTTTTCACCTGTTTAGACACAACTTGCCAACACATTTTCATTGTGATGCACCCGTGCTGCATAATGGTGAGCACAGGTGACAAAAGTCAAACACAATTAAAGCAAAGGTGTCACCGCTTGAACACAACAACTCAAAATTGATCACACTTGTGGCTAATGATGTGAGGGACATATACAGTAAGCCAGTTCAGAGAGCACTGGTTTGTGAGGCCCTACAATGGACAGAAATCTGAGAGGAAGAGTTCGTGTGAGAGGAGGTCGAGGTGGTCAGCGAAGACAAAGAACAGTATTATCTGATGAAATCAGAGCTACTGTGATTGACCATGTTCTTGTCCATGGTATGAGCATGGGGGAGGCTGGACAAAGGGTACAACCAAACATCAGTAGACTCACTGTGTCCACCATAATCTGAAGATTTAGAGAAGAGAACAGGTAATTACCTTTTTTTGACATTATAATACAGTATGTAAATGTTGACAGCAATTACTGTATGACATACTATATACTGTACCACAGTATACTGTAAGTAAATATATGTTTCAGTACATCACTGTACCAATGTACTGTAGAATTGTAATGGAGGGTTGGTCTAACTGTTTGTAGGCCTGGTATTCCATGTATATTTTTTGTAACTCCATGTTCTATTTTTGTAGAATTGAAAGACTGCCACATGGGGGGTCACTAATCCTCCACACACCAAGAGACCCTAATTGTTGATATGGTCCGTGAGAACAATGCCATTAAACTGAGTGAAATTCAGCAAAAGATCATTGAGGACCATGTAAATTTTGAGGGTATCAACAGTGTCAGCCTCTCTACTGTTGATCGTGTCCTCAAGCGCAACAACTGCGCATGAAACCGCTATACAGAGTGCCATTTGATCGCAACTCAGACAGAATCAAAGAGCAAAGATTCCAGTATGTACAGGTTGGCATATATCCAGACACATTCAATGTTGATTACTCTAAGTTGTGATTTACTGTAGTGGCCTAAATCACTTACAAAACTATATCTATTTCTAGAGAGGGTTTTTCAACTGGATGCAATGGAAAGACCCCATGAATACATCTACATGGATGAAGCTGGGTTTAATCTCACCAAAAGGAGAAGGAGAGGCCGTAATGTGATTGGCCATCGGGCCATTGTTGGTGTTCCTGGGCAGCGTGGTGGCAGTGTCACATTATGTGCTGCCATCAGCAATCATGGAGTTGTCCACCATCATGCCAACCTGGGGCCCTGCAACACTCACCAGCTCCTCATTTCCCTCAATCACATGCGAGATGCTCTGTTAGGGCAGCAGGATGAGCATCCCATCTATGTTGTTGTTTGGGACAATGTGAGTTTTCACAGAGCCCTCCAGGTTAGAGAGTGGTTCAATATGAACCAAGGTTTTATCAATCTTTGCCTTCCACCGTACTCCCCTTTCCTAAACCCCATTGAGGAATTCTTCTCCTCATGGCGGTGGAAGGTATATGAACGCCAACCTTACACCAGGGTAAATCTCCTGCAAGCCATGGGACTTGCCTGTGGTGACATAGGTGTGGAGGCACGCCAAGCCTGGATACGGCATGCCAGGGGGGTTTTCTCCCGTTGCCTGGCCAGACAAAATGAGGCCTGTGATGTGGATGAAGTCCTGTGGCCTGACCCAGTACGGAGACATGATGCTGTGGCTGAGTAATGCACTTATTTGTATATTTTTGTACTTTATTTTTACACACACACACTTACTGTACACAAGTGGCAAACGCATAAGATTTCTGTTTGTTTTTATAAGTGCTATGTGTAAATACACAAGATTTCTGTTTTGTCTTTTTGTACAAGTGCTAAATGCACAGGTTTTTTTTGTTTTGCAACATGCATTTAGCCTACAGTGAACAATAAACATTTATTTCTCCAGCTTCATGTACTGAGCATTGTGTTTTCTATTTTTCTACGTAGTGTTTAGTGACTGTTCAGTAGTGTTTTTAATTTTGATTGACTCGGGGCACGATTTGACAACATAGTTCAGTTTTGAGCACAGATTGAACTGTTTTGAGGTGAAAGTTTGGTTTTGGAAGAAGAGTCTGAGGTTTTGTGAATAGCTTGAAAATTGGGTTTTGTGTTCACAGTTTAGAGAAAAGGAGAGCAGCTTTCAAGAAATGTGTCTTAGCAATCGAGAAAAACTGTAAGTAGGACTACACTGCAATGCATTCTGGGTAAAATAAGACACTTTTCAAAACAAAAACATGGCGGATCGAGTAAGCGCATTCAACCGCTCAGTGCAGGAAAACATGTTTGTTGGAGGAGTATAACAGTTACAAGTACATTTTACTTGGGAAATTTAGCGGAGAATGTAGTAACAAGAAGAAATGTTTAATTTCTTGTTAAATGTTAATCCGACCGTTGAGCGGAGCGTTAAAGACGTACAGAAAAGAAAAGTCCTCATCATTATATATTTCCAGTATTACTGCGGTCCTTAAAAACCCTTTCCCTTCTCATAGCTCTCTCCATTACGCCGTCAGCAAACCACAAATTATGAGCCATTTTCCCTTTTCTTTTGACTGTTTGTAATGTAACTGATTGTTACTGCTGGTTGCCAGGGTAACAGAGTCTAAAGACCTGAGTTAGCCTGGGTTAGGGTGTCTACTTTTTTTGGTCTAAATTAAGTCAGTCTTTATTTTTGTGAAAGTCTAACTTGCATTAGACTAGTCTATGAGCAGATTCTAGACTTGTCTAACACTATAGACCGGTCTAGAATAGCTTTGTGAAACCGGCCCCTGGTCTTTAATGATGTTGTCAATAGAGTTAGCACAAAAGAAATCATGTTATGGTCTTACCTGAAACGTTTGCCTGACGTTTTTTAAATGATACTACTTGTTTCAGAACATTCAGAGAATATTCAAAAGTAAAAATCCCATTATGTTTGCAAAATGATGACATGCAATGTTTCCTTAACGTTCACATAACCAATAAAAAAAATAGTTAAAAACTATTAAACTAACATGCTAGAAAGTTGAAATTACAGTTCTTCGAGTATTTTTGTCTCTTTATGTGATAAATTGCTTTTGATGATCCTCATTTGGATGAAGCATCTGCTATATCACTGAATGTCATGTTAAAACCACTTTGAGGATTTTAACAGCCACATAGCAGTGCTCTGGAAACATTGCTGCAGACTTTTGTATTTGCAAACACCGCTTGCAAATCAACTATTTTAGTGCAGTATTTCATACCCTAAATATGTCTAAAACATTGTGTTTGCTCATGCCACCAGACACTGTAGTCTTTTCCCTTTAATTCTGCTTTTAAGGCATGCATCCAGTTTGAGTCCTGTTCCAGTTCATCCTGGTTTTGAATAGTGAGATCGCTGTTGTTGTTTAGTGTTTTGGCACTTCTGTGTCTCCGGCTTCCTGTTTGTTTCTCTTGGGATATCATTCTTAGATCTGCCGGATCTGCCATGTGCCAATGTGAAGAGAAGTGCACACTTGAATTGTTCTGTTCACTCTTTCCCATGCAATTATAATAAATGGGTACTGACGTGTTCCAGCTTAAAATTGACGCAAAAAGCACCATTCAGATATGATAAAAATAGTTTGCAAATGTCTCATCTGTTATATTCCAAATCTTATCAAGTTGTATAATAGCTTGGTGTGAAAAACAAACAGAAGTTTTGAGCCATTGAACCATTGGCTGCTGTGAGCGGATCATTATATCAGTGGGTTGAACTTGAGCACTGATATGAAAATTTTGTCCGATACCGATAATTCTTCAGTTGAAAGCCGATAACCGATATTTTGGCCGATAAATCTAAGTCCAAATTTTTATATCATTTTTGAGAGCCTGATTACAAAAACAAAAGTCTCAACCCTCTGGGGTCCTTCGTTTCAGAGTCACACTCAGGACCTTCGGGTCCAAATGGGCCGGAGGGGTGGGATTCATATTTATTAAAAGAAAATCAACATTTTTTTTTTTCTTGTTTTTTATAATATTTTTTCTTTTCTTTTATGGTGTTTTGAGATAATTTTATGATTTATAATTAATATTTATGCAATAAATATGACCCATTTTCCCCCAATTTCCCCCCCATTGACTATAATAGAAAATTATTTAAAAAAAATATATATATTTTGTAATTTTTTTTAAAGCTGTATTTCATTTTAGAGTCAAGCCTAGACCTCATGAAAGCAATTTTTTAAAATGAGATGGATGCTATCTGGTGGACAAACTGAGCATTTTAAAAATGCAAAACACATATGAAATCTGAATTTTTTTTAGTTTGTTTATGTATAAAAGTGTGTGTGTGTGTGTGTGTGTGTGTGTGTGTGTGTGTGTGTGTGTGTGTGTGTGTGTGTGTGTGTGTGTGTGTGTGTGTGTGTGTGTGTGTGTGTGTGTGTGTGTGTGTGTGTGTGTGGATGTGTCTGTTTTGCACTCTTGATGTTTTATAGATTCACCCCTTCACTGTTGTGTGCTTTTTTTCTGGATCGTGGCTGATTTGTAGATTGTACGCACAAAAAAACTCTGCATTTTCACATTTTTGCCAATTTCCCATTCATTTCCTATGCCGGGTCCATTTGGACCCGAAGGTCCTGAGTGTGACAAATTTTTTTACAACCACTTTGATTATTCAATACCTGTCCCCAATTTTTTTGGGTGTTCATATACCAAGTACCAAAACCCTCACCAAATTTCAGACCATTCCGATGAAGCTGTGATTTTAAAAAAAATAAATATTTAAATGTTTCGGGTCCATTTGGGCCAAAGGACCCCAGAGGGTTAAAAGCCATGTCCCAAACACACAATTATAATGTTCGATTATAGCCTATTTGACAGACTTGCACTGCACATGTTGCATTTACAGTACCTGTATTTTTTCCTTTTTAAAGGTACAATACCTAAGATTTTATGCCGCTAGAGGGCGCTACATTCAAAACAACAACAACGGCTTTGCTTGATGACGACGAGCGCGGAATGATGGGAACTGTTGTTTTCAACTCCACCGTGGATAAATCAGTCAGACGGGAATCGAAAATTAATTTTCATGGATGAGGTAAAGTTCGATTTCTATAAACGTTGCGTTTAATGACATGCTTGTTTTTCATCAAACTGAAATAACCGCAAGAAAAGTAAGGTTTAATAGTAAATTAGTTATCACAGATGTTACTGTAGGCTGTTTGTTGAATTGTGACAACGCTGCGCATTTTAACGTACATTCGAACATACCCACATCATTTGCCAAAGGACTGATTAATCTTTATGTAGAACATCGTATATTTATTTACATGGCCATAAACACCAGACGTGATACAAAATGTTAATAAACTAAACATAAACCTAACGCAATAATACTTTCCTTACATACACACAACTTTATAAAAATAAAAAATATATTTAATGTACATTTGACACATCTTTTCATGTCGTGAAAGTATTTAACCACAGCTACAGTTTGACAAAATTACAGCCAACAGTTCACATTCTGAGAAGTATTCGCGGTGAATATGACCTTACTATTTTTCACATCATATGCATAGACAACAAGACATTCTAACAATAATACTAATTGTTCTGAATCCTTTACTGACATGAAAATTGAATACAGAACACGGTGTTACTCACCTGTCAATTAAAACACATGCAAGATCGGCGTCTCTTTCTAGTTCGAGTTTTTCACGAAGTTCTCTCCATTTAGGAAATGCCACACCGATGTTGATCCTGGTTTTATTTCTCTTCTTGTCCCAAATTCTTCTTGGGTCGTTTGGTTGACCCGTTCGTTGACGTTTGCGTTTATGAGACTTGTCTTTGTCGACAGAACCAGCTGCAATCGCTAAAGAATAATTGTGTTCCATTTCATAACAAATGCACGAAACAAGCTGACGTTTGTTTCTTGATAGACGCTAACGCACAACTACAACTTCCGCATTTGTCCAGGACTCCACGCATTACGAGCGGAAACCGAGGGTAACGCGGATATGACACAATTGACTGGCGACTCCCAGCTCACACGCCCCGTTTCCTTGGTTAAAATCTCAATTTACTCGCGATTTAAACATTGTTTGAAACATTTGGAATATTGTAAGTTATCACCTTAACTAAATATATAACACTTGCCTTGTGATGTTAGGATATTTTAATGCAAAAATCTTAGGTATTGTATCTTTAAGGGATCTAAATCATATTTTAAGTAGGGCCGGGACTCGATTAAAAAAATTAATCTAATTAATTAGAGGCTTTGTAATTAATTAATCGAAATTAATCGCATTTTTATTGCATAAATATTTGACCTGAGAACAGTGAGAAGTAATTTTTTTCACATGGATTTTTAGTTTACCATTGAATAATGACTGAATACATAAGCTTAAGCATTTTTGTTCAACCAAGTCCAGCAGACCAGTGCAATTTTGCCATTAAGTGTAGCAATAGCATATTTAGAAATATAGTACATTTCAGAAATTCAGGTAGCCTATAGGTCCACGCTAGCTGCTCTGTGTTTTGCGTTGAGGTGATACTTGAGGGCCGATGTGCTGCGGTGATTTGCGAATTCCTTGTTGCATAACTTGCACACAACCATGCTCTTATCGACGCTTCCAACCACGGAGCCAACCAAAGCGGTCAGCTTTTTCGTTCATGTAGGTTTGTTGTTGTCTGAAGTCATGAACGCTAGTTGGTGCTCCAGTATAATCGGTCCGCCGAAACTCATCCAGTGAGAAACGTTCCGCGGTGCGGAAAAATGTTGAAAAATGTTTTACGCGTTTAATCTTAATTAACGCGTTAAGAGTCTGTAATTAATTAATCTTAAATAACGCGGTAAAGTCCCGGCCCTAATTTTAAGCAATTTAAAACCATCATGGCATCTGAAGTGTCTCAGCTGAAGGAAATAATGCATTAATTATCGGCTTTACTACATTGGCCAAATTTTCTTATCGGGCCAATAACTATAACATTAAAAGTGAATATAAAAGTGAGATGCCGATATATATTGTGCATTCCTAAAATTTCGGTCTGCTTTTTACATAACCCTGTTGACTTCAGATGACTTAGTCATATGTATTTTATGGTGCGTTTGAGGTGTTTTTGCAGTTGTTTTGAAGCCTGAAAGGGGAAGAGCTCAGTGCAATGTAACAATACAATTCTTCAAAATTAGTCCTTTTATGTTGCACAAAATATAGAAATTCATAGTTTGTTCATGAATGTTAGTAAACAATGGCCTAGTTTCCCAGACAGGGCTTGGATTACACAAAGATTAGGATTTATAGTTCAATTAGAACATTTAAATATAATTTATAAACGTGCTTTAGACGTACATTACAAAACGTACAGTACTGGTGTGCATCTTGAGACAAAACAACTGAAATATTTTAAGATTTGTCAGTGCAAGTTGCTTTCAGTTAAAACCACTCAAACATTTATTTTAATCTGGGACTAGCTTAAACCTCATGGGGGAACATTCATTTTTGGGGGAAAACCCCATTTTAAGCACTGATAAAGCTGAGTGAGGCTGAGAATGAACAACTACTTTTATTACTAATATTAATATGAATAACCAATTCTTATACCAAGTATAAATCATCTGTCGTAGGCTGTTTGCAGTTGTCTTGTAATGTAGCCAATTGGTGCATTTCATAAATAAAGTCTTTTGAAGATGTAACATTCTTGTAGACAAAAATTTAAATGTCTCTCTCTGTTTTGTTTGGCCTTGGGTTATATTTGTCAGACTGACAAGAGTTTGATGATGTTTGAAAACAAAAGTTAGAACTGCTAAAACCGGTTTGGAGCCGGTTTATCTGTTGTTTAGGCCAATTGGCAGGCGAAGGGAAGGAAAAATATGTTGACAAAGCCATGGCTTACTGATTCTAGGAAACAGAAAGATATTTTTTGATATTGCTCACAACTTGTCCAAAATCTTGAAGTGTATTCTACACATAACCCTGTTCTTAACTTTGAGCTCTTTGAAGCTTTACTCGGAGGGGATGTTAGTGGTAGGAAGCGATCCATGTCTATTATTTCAGTGTACAAAATGATAAGAAGAAGTTAGTAAGTTTATTCACAATCTTTCACACACAAAAAAAAAGTCAAAGTTTTTACAAAGTCTTGATGTCTAACAGGTTTTCATGCTTGAATATTGATCATTTGCTAGTGTTGGTGTTACACAGATGTTAAGTGCTCCCCAAAAATAGCTGTTAAAATATCCCACAAATTGTTCAGATATTGCATTTGAAAAGGCAACTTCTAATTGCTGCATGTTTCATTATGTTCAATATTAAATACTGGCTAAATATTCAAGGTAATATAAATGCCACTAGGGAGTTTTATTTCAAATTAAATGAAAATAAGGGAAATATTTTCAGTGTTT
The DNA here is from genome assembly GCF_051911475.1 of Siphateles boraxobius. NCBI lineage: Eukaryota > Metazoa > Chordata > Actinopteri > Cypriniformes > Leuciscidae > Siphateles > Siphateles boraxobius. The sequence goes on from NW_027508726.1 coordinate 440,052, forward strand.
GGACACTTTTCATGTCTCTTCTCCCTTTTTTGCATATTTTCATCTCTGAGAAAATGTGCATCTCGCTCTCTTTTTTAATGAAATAAGGTACTGATGAAAAAGCAGTACAAATATTCACCTAATATTCTGTGTAAATTTAATAATGTTGAGAAACGCTGCAGGAAAGTTTTAAAGAGGCAAATTATGCCCTTTTATAAAGTCTTGATGTTGTTTTTGGTCTCTACTAGAACAGGGTTTCCTCATATTTATTTTCCTCATATTCTCCATTGTTGCGGCTCCTCTCTTCCCAGTCTGTCAGTAACGCTCTGTTTACTTCCTGTCTCTATGAAGCCCCTCCTTCTGAAAAGCACACTGTGCTCTGATTGTTCGGCTGGGTCAGTGTGTTGTGATTGGTCGAGCGTGTGTTTGGGAAATGTCCCGACCCTTCCCATAACCACCAGTTTAACACACTACTAACTAACTCAACCAGTGAAACACTGAACAAAGATATTTTGAGAGAAAAAACTACTATTGCAATAATCCACCGTGAACTCACAATCAGGTCTGACTTTTCAAAATCCAATCAATTTTTTGTTGAATATTCTGCTCAAGTCAGAAAAACATCACGTTACGGTATAAGTGTACGAAACATGCACACAAAAGAGCAGTTGCTATAAAAACAGTCTGTTTTATTTTTAGTTTAAAAGAACATCAACATTCGTCTTGGGAATTTCACCGGGAGCGTTTCCATGATCCTCCATAGTCTCGAATGTGGTGTCTTGTCTCGGCATGAGGTGCAGAAATCATGAGAACGCCTCTCACCCATGAACAGCATTTAATTGCGGTGATTACCAGCATTACAGAGATAATTGTTCAGTTCTATGGTTCAGATTGGAGCTTTTGGGGATAATTTGCACTGTTTTAATGTGTATGTATTGGCTTGATAAACTGGTTTCTCCAGGGAACGGAGTAACAGCCTTCCTCTCGGCAGGAGGCTTGAGGGAATCAGCCAGTCCTGAAATTACCAGACTTCATTTCACTTCTCAACTTCACGTCACTTCGTATGAACTTTTAGCTCCGACTATCAATACCATTTTTTCTTTAAAGAGGAGATATTGTGCTTTTTTCCATGTTCATTCCATGTTCATCAGTGTTTCTGAACTCCTGAAACGCCTCCATTGTAGTCTTGAGTTTCTTCCGGGAACGAACACATCACAATATTCTTCATTTAAATAATTCATATGCAGAATAAAGGGGCGGGGCCTGGTTGAGTTAGGGGCGGGGCATTTGCAAACAGCATCGCAAAGGACAGATCTCGAGCTGTGCTTAGAAGAATAGTTTACCATGGCCGTAATTTATGGCAAATAGACTGGCATTATAGGTAATTATTTTGCTTAAGATAAATCCTAGCAATTCAGTACAATCTATATCTTTTATTTCAAATCTTTTAGTTTGTCAAGAGATTTAAAGCGCATGTGCTCTATGTAAGAACGAGCCTATGATTGAATCTGCAAATAAAGCAAAATAAATGAGAAAAATGAGGAATAGTCCTGAGATGCCATGGCCAAAATATATAGCAGAACATTTAGCATTAATTCGATCTCAAATGGATTAATTAAAAGTAGTTATTACTGCACTATGACAAATCAACGATGTATCGCACTATGGTAGTTTCCCAGTGAGTTATGATGGTGTGCAGGACGCGTTACTGACAGACTGGGAAGAAAGGAGTTGCAACAATGTCAAATATGTGAAAAAATAGGGTGTTTTTTGAACATTCAAGCATGAAAACCTATAATAAACCCCAAAACAACATCAAGACTTTAAAAAAGGATCCCTTTAATACGTATTCAGACGGATTTCTGTAACCAAGAATAACTATATTTTGCACTGTCTGGTTGCATTCATTTGCCAAAAGCATCATTACAATTTTAACAAGTTGCAAAGTGCACGAACTTTCCTGCACTGTACATGTTTATTTCACTCTTGGATTTGTGGAGACATGGGACATGCTGATAGGAGTTTGTCTGCTCCATATGATATAAAAGCATGACTCTAGAAGCAGCAGAGCTCAATGTGTTCATGCGGATTTGGTGCAATATGCTCATTTGTGAGACAAAGAGTCAATTTTCCGTCTGCGCCTCCGTCTCTGGGGTGTGTGTGTGTGTGTGTGTGTGTGTGTGTGTGTGTGTGTGTGTGTGTGTGTGTGTGTGTGTGTGTGTGTGTGTGTGTGTGTGTGTGTGTGTGTGTGTGTGTGTGCGCGCAGATGAAAATCCACTGCCATCAAACACCTTTCAACATCACTTGCTGCGACACACAAGGCTCTCCCAAAAATAGGATGCGTGTGGTTGCGCATGCGGGACACGTCTGCTCTAAAGAGCCCGTAAAAGATGAATCATCTGCACATCAGAATATCTTTTAGAGGTGACTGACGCAGAGACTCGCTGAAGAAACACACAACCGTTCGAAGAGGTCCTGCTCTGAAAAATACAGCCTTTGTGACGACTTCTTCCCATTTTGCAAATAGGTGCATTAGAGATGACGTTGAACCACATGAAAACACTCTAGACTGTCTGAATTTTGAAAATGAATTCTGAAAAAGATTGTAGGACTTAGATTTTTTTGACATTTCATTTCAAGTGCACAATTTCATAATTGGCAAACTTTTAGCGAATAGACATGTGCAGTGTGGTGTGCTAAAACTTCTCAAACTGTTTTAAAGGTGCATTGTGTAATATTTCTGAGGATCTATTGACAGAAATGCAATATAAGATCCATAACTATGTTTTCAGTGGTGTATAAAGACCTTGCATTATGAACCATTATGTATTTATTAGCTTAGAATGAACATTTATATCTCCATAACCGCGGGCGCCCCCTTCTATGGAGGTCGACATATTGTGTGGTCATGTTTCTAGCGTAGCCGACAGCGAACACACACACAGCGCTACAGCGAACACACAGCGCTACAGCGAACACACACACAGCGCTACAGCGAACACACACACAGCGCTACAGCGAACACACACACAGCGCTACAGCGAACACACAGCGCTACAGCGAACACACACACAGCGCTACAGCGAACACACACACAGCGCTACAGCGAACACACAGCGCTACAGCGAACACACAGCGCTACAGCGAACACACACACAGCGCTACAGCGAACACACACACAGCGCTACAGCGAACACACACACAGCGCTACAGCGAACACACAGCGCTACAGCGAACACACACACAGCGCTACAGCGAACACACACACAGCGCTACAGCGAACACACAGCGCTACAGCGAACACACAGCGCTACAGCGAACACACACACAGCGCTACAGCGAACACACAGCGCTACAGCGAACACACACACAGCGCTACAGCGAACAAACAGCGCTACAGCGAACACACAGCGCTACAGCGAACACACACACAGCGCTACAGAGCGTGTTTCCTCACTACCTTGAAAAAGAAGTTTTCAGTGGTGTATAAAGACTTACTTAATGAACCGTTATATTTGTATTACCTTATAATGAGCAGTTTCTGTCTACACACACCGCGGGTTCCCGATCATTGAAATGCGCCGACATGTTTCTACGGTGGCCCTAAACTGACAAACGCGTTTCGTTACTAGTGCAAGGAAGCAAGCTTAGTTAAGCGAAATAAAACACTGACACAATGATGAACAAGTAACAATAATATTCACAATAACATATAGTTTTACTGAATAATTAAGTAAATATAATTTCTTAATTTATTCTTGTAAAGAAACCTCATTGCTGAACTGCTATTCTCTGCGGTCTCAGACGACGACATCACTTCCTGTCGGCCACCGTAACTTCTGTTGGTTGCAATTCGTAACCTCACCACTAGATGCCGCTAAAAATCACACACTGCACCTTTAAACAGCATTTTGCTGATTATTTTATAATCATTTTGCATGCAGCTCTAATGACCTTACATTATTTGAAAGACTAGATTAATATTGTTCTAATTCTGTTGTGAAATTCCCCATCACACTGCAGGTCTAGTGAGCTAGTGATTAAAAATTAGAAAAACTTATGATGCTGAAACATCTACACTGCAAAAAAAAAAAAGTGTTTCTTCCTCAGTATTTCTGTCTTGTTTTCCAGAACAAATATCTAAATGTTTTTCAATCAAGATACATTTACTGGAGAAGCAAAATAACTTTAGATATCAGGACTTGTTTTCTGAAAATGTGCTGAAATGAAGTGAGTTTATGCTTGAAACAAGAAAAAAAAAATCTGCCAATTGGGTCAGGAAAAAAAAACTTGTTTCTCTTTGAATTAAGATTATTTTCCTGACCCCATTGCCAGATGTTTTTCTCTTGTTTTAAGCATAAGCTCACTTAAAATATACACTTGTGAAATATATGAAATATGAAAAAATCTTTTATGCATTTAAACATTTTCATTCTGATTTGTGCATTAACTACCATGTGTGGTCCAAAACCCTCTAAGTGCTTTTATTTAACAATTTTTTTAACAATTTGAGTGAAATGTTAAATTGAAAAAATGGACGTGTTTGATTTGAGATCAACCAGTTACCAAGCAATGCGTCAAAGACAAGCAAAAACGTCGCATTAGCAATTAAAGAAAAAACCTTTCAGCAAAACATGATCAGCTCAAAGTGTCTGAATAATTTTAACATTTTACTGGTAGTCACTGTATGAAGAATTTCTGGGTATAATATGTCACAGTTTACTTTATTTTGCTATCCTCACTTACATAAACGACTATAGTGCCCTGCACCTTCTACTAAAAAAAAAAATCACTAATTATATCTGGTGTCTGAATAATTTTTGGTTTGACTATATATATTTAGAGCGCCTGATCATGACTTGCTGTTATTGTTGTTATTTTTAAACTGAGTCGGTAATTTATAAGCGTGACAACACTAAGAACACCGTGTGACACATTCAGTACTTAGCAAGTGAGACCAGTAGGGGTCGGATCGCTTTCCCCTGATCTCCAGCCTCCAGCACATGTTCAGTCTCAGTGCTGCATGAGAGAGAGAGAGAGAGAGAGAGAGAGAGAGAGAGAGAGAGAGAGAGAGAGAGAGAGAGTCTCTCCAGCATCAGGCGCGAGGGATGCGCTTCATCTCCTTCGGGGTCTCGATGGATGGAGAGACAGGGTCATGAAGGTGACCATCACCTCTGGGTTGGATTTAGGGGGCCGTTACCGCAGAAGGAGCATATCCATAATTAATAAGCGCGAGTCGGAGATCCTACAAGCGAAGCGCAAACACCGGCGAGTCATGTCACCAGCCGACAGCGCTTCCAGAGGAGCTGACGAGGAGGACAAAGGAGGATGAAGGAGGCAGAGGAGGATTATAATGAAGCTGAGTGGCAAAGGACTGTGCACTATCGTCTCCAGCTGTGTGCTTTTCGTGTGTGCCGTGAGCGCGGTGATCGTGGGATTCAAATGCATCGCGTTGGGCTCCAGGGTGCGAGCGCACTTCCATCTGGGCACCGCGGCCGGCGCGTTTTACTCGGGCATTTTAGTGGCTGTCGGGCAGGTTCTGATGGGAGTTGCGCTGGTATTTTGCAGGGGGAAGCCCAGGTGTGCGAATTTCTTCCTCTTTGGGATTTTAGTGTTTCTTCTAGGGGTTCTCACTGCGTTTTCGGGCGCGGTGGTGGATGGCGATACGGTGTCCCTGGTGGAGAGGAAATACGCGCACTATTGCGCGGACTCTGTGGATGTAAACCCGGCGTGCGAGGGGCTCAAGGTGTACCAGCGGGGTCTGGTGGTCTCCACTGTACTTAACACTCTGGAGTGCCTACTAGGGCTGATGAACCTGATTATTATTAAGCGTTACCACGCGGCGCGGTTTCGCCGGAGACGCAGGACGCAGCGTCGGAGCGCGCGCATTATCCTCAACGAGGACCAAGACTTCACGGTAACGGAGTTTCAGCCGGTGTCCTACATCAACCTGGGGGTGTTTCACGCGTTGGACGAGGCGGACGGAGAGGTGCAGAGCAGGGGTCACCCGTGCATGGAGTTACCGGGCTTTTCGCCCACCAATCCGGAGCTTAATCACTCGTACCCGTTTTCTTACCCGCTTCACAGCGAGATGCCTCCTGCATACGATGACATATTCCCTGGAGAAGAGAGCAGCAAATAGCCGAGGAGAGCTATAGACGAGGAACCGTTTTGCACTGACAATCACGCTGAACTTGGAATTGGCACGTTTATTTATAGTTGCCTAATGTACTTTTTATTCGTCAGAGGTTACAGTCGACACTCAGTTGTGCATAAACTACAGGACAAACCTATGAGAAGGTAAACGTGCTGTAAGGATTATGTGCAACATTTGTTTTTTTGTTTTTGACCTTTCTGACTGACTGATTGTATTCTCGGTTCATCCCATGTCAAAATCCCAAAGGTTTGTGTGTACAGGATTCCCATTGGAATTTTTGTCATAGTTTGGAATCTGTCCTAAAGGATCTTGATTTTCTTACAGTATTCCAGCAGGGCACAAAACAAAAAGAAGTTACCAACTGAGCAAAAAGAACATATGAGAAGGTAAACGTGATAGAAGTATGCATCATGTAAGTTTTTGTTTTTGCCCTTCCTGATTGATTGTATTCCCAGTTCATCTCTAGTCAAAAAGGTTTGTGTAGAGGATTCTGCAGGAATTTTTTGTTGCAATTGGGAAGCGAATGACCATAGGATCTGTCTTACAGTATTCCAGCAGGGAACAAAACGAAAAAAAATGAGCGAAAAAATTAAATGAGAAGTGTGTGTGTGTGTGTGTGTGTGTGTGTGTGTGTGTGTGTGTGTGTGTGTGTGTGTGTGTGTGTGTGTGTGTGTGTGTGTGTGTGTGTGTGTGATTTGTGCTATGATTTAGAACCAATAATAATTTTTTAATAGTATTCTAACTATTATGATTCCAAACAGGAGTTTTCTTCTGAAAGGTCTAAAATGAGAGTCTCATGATTTGTTAATAATCTCTTCATCTGATGTTTCAGACAGAAAGACACGGCTGTTGCTGACATTAAAATGACCGGCGTTACCCATCAGACAGAACATTGTGAGATTATTAGTGAAAAGTGTTTCTGAATCATGTTGTTCCAGAGTAATAGGAGAACATGTTCAGCTGGAACATATTTTATGTCCAGCTTGTGAGTTTCTGGAGTTGTATGGTTATCCTCTAGTCTAGTATGTTCATTAGAGATTACGGACAACACTTCAAACCAGACTGGTGATTAAATAAACAGTCAAACAATTATTCAAATGTTTTTTGATCGAATCCTTTTGTACAGAATTCCAATTGGAATGTTGGTTATATTATTATTCTGTTACTGTTGTTATTTTACATCATTCCAATAGAACACAAAACAAAAAGAATTTCCCAATAGGACTATTATGATGCAATACGCAATATAAATATTATGATTATTATGCCAACAGAATAAAATGCTCATGTAGGACCTCTATCATAACAGTTTTAGTTATTTTAGAACATCAACTCGATGAAAATGAGGAATGTTGCGTTGGCATCTAGCTGAAGTTAATAGTTAAAACCTAAGTTTAAGGTTTTATATATTTTATTTCGGTTAAAGTTGATTTAATTTCAAGTGATGAAACTGTTTTACTTAAAGCCTTCATGTCTTATTAGGGCCTTCATAAATGCATTATAATACACTATATATTTTCATAAATAATTGTAACCAAAGTTAAAATGCATTAAAATAAAGGTGTATTTATAATCTGTTATGGTTGCAGTTATCATTCAACGCATTATAAGGTGCAATGCATCACTACTAATGCATTAAAATGACTTTCTAGTGGCGTTAGGTGAAGTGTCACCAGGCTTTTGTTCATTATAATAACGCTGCTGTCAGTAGCAAGAAATCCAAAAAAATCCAAGAAGCATTAAGAATGAAAACCACAGTTTATCCTGTACGATTGATTGAAATTTCATTGTGAATCCTGACTTTTTTGACTAGGGATGCCCATGTATGTTTTCCCTCATATTGCGTATGTTCAGCTCCTGAATAAAAGGTGTGTTTTCTCTCTCTCTCCTGGTGTTGAGTCCAGGCTGGACTCGTGACGGTGTGTGTTCTTCCTCCAGCAGGTGTTGCCATGGTTTCTTGACCCTGTTTCTACCTGTGTGTAATTAGATATGTAACAAACCAGTCTTTGAAATGCAAATTTGCTTGGTTTGTCAAGTCTGATCTGGTGCACAAAGCAAAAGCTGGTTGTTTAATGCAACAAACAAATGCATACGTTTCAGTTTAGCGTTTTAGAACGATCTCTTTGAAGAGATTTCACTGGATGCCAAAGGGACATTGTACAAAGAATTGCGCTTTTCATCTGAGGTATTATATGCATCACAATATGCCTAATTATTCTGAGTGGATATTATACACTTTGGCACGACGACAAAACCTCTGATGAGGCTTTTTCTGATGAAAGACGAGCTTTTGTCTGAGGCGGACATCAAACTCTGAGATCTCTAGTGAACATGCTTCTGTTTTGCTGGCTTTTTATTTTATTACTCATAAGATATTGTCAGCAGAAAAAATGACATGACTTTGAGAATGTCTCAGTATTTGGTGCGTCTTTGCATTAATGACAGCTGTACTGAAGAACTTCTTATATGATTTGAGATGCTCGAAAAAGCTAAAATGGAGGCGAAAACATCACAAGAATCTCGTTTACTTCTTAAAGAAGTCTCTTCTGCTCACCAAGGCTGCATTTATTTGATCAAAATACAGTTAAAACAGTGAAATATTATTGCATTTAAAAACTGCTGTTTTCTATGTAAATACATATTAAAGTGTAATTTATTCCTGTGATCAAAGCTGAATTTTCAGCATCATTACTCCAGTCTTCAGTGTCACATGATCCTTCAGAAATCACTATAATATGATGATTTGATGCTCAAGAAACATTTATGATTATTATTAACAGTTGTGCTGATGCACATTTCATGTAACAATATAAATGTCTTTACTGTAACTTTTGATCAATTTAATGCGTCCTTGTTGAATAAAAGTATTAATTTCTTAAAAAAAAAAAATCTTAGTGAACCCAAACTTTTGAAAAGTAGTGCATATTTAATTAGTCACCTAGAAATAGAACTTTGTTTTAAATTATTATAAATGCCAACGTTTTTTTTTTTTTACGTGATCTCATACTTTTTAGACCCTACTCATATCTCGTGTTCATGATCTGTGATTTAATCTGTGTTTTCTTTAACACTGAAGCCTGATGACGACGTACAGTATCAGTGTATTTTTCTGAAAGGCGTCTCTAAAATGACACTCCTCATGATTTGTTGAAATGTCAAACAAAAAGACACTGCTTATGCGAGGCTTTTCCTTTCAGAACATTTCAGCTTATTAATGTTTTGACTGTGGGATATGATTAATGTTGTTCACGAGTAATAGGAGAACATGATCCTGAACGAAACCACTTCTCATTTTCAGCATATCTAACCTGTCATTTGCTGGAGTTGTTTAGAAAGAAGCATCAGACGCGCACTCAGGTATTCAGATCTGTCCTGTGCATGATTGCCTTGTAAATATTTGAAGCAAATCTTTATGCGTGATATTTTACGTCTTCACAATCTCTCGAGTTTGATGAGCTCGTGAGATCTAACGGTTCACGTGTGGAGTGCATACACACTCCCCAATTTCCCCAAGAGGATTCGCTCATCATTAATAGAGCTAAAAGAGCTCTGAATATGAATTAATAGCCTATAAGAAGGGAAATGCCGGCCCTTTGAAAAATGGCAGTCATGCAGAATAACAACTGCATGATGGGAAAGCGACTACAGTCATTGTGTTTCTGTAAGACACTTCCGACTGTGAAAAGTGCCTTTTGAACCAATCCTTTAAAGACACACTGTATATTTTGATGAAAATGTGACATACGGTATGATATTAGAAAGCATAATGCACTGGAAGTGTTGCTGAAGGTCAGGGGAAGTTCTGCGATTGACTTTTCCGTTCTTTTATGGCAAATCTTCAAAAATGCTTTTATTTAGCTAATGGAGGCTAGAGACGTGTAATGCAATTTGCTTGTTGCCTCATTTCCAGCCGTTATCTATTATTCAAATGACCAGGATCATAATGTTTTCATTTATTATTATGCTTTTTTTTTGCCTGTGGCCTTTAATTTTGAAAATGAAACATAGTCTAGTGGTTAATGCACTTGTTTGTCAGACACAAATGACTGTTTAAATATGGAAATATATGAGTCAGTTGTCTGAGATGTCATGATTTCTCTTGTTATCCTCCAGATTCATAATCTAAGAGCACGCATTTACATACACACATTCAGCTTTCTTTCTCAAACTCAACTTTATAATTGCACATTCATCCAACGCTATTCTCATTCAATCAGAACTGTATTTTTAAACTTGACTTCACGAATGACTTCTTGATTTAAAGAGTTCTTCTGTGAAAAGACATTTCTGAGCGAAACAATATATTCAAAAAATATTTTTTTTCTTCTTGTAAATGCTTTGGATTGTAGAAAAGTGGCTGTTATTAATCTTTCTCGCTGTTGTCAGAGTGGAAAAGGAAGGGGTCGTATATCGATAAAAGATTAAAGTGTTTTTCTTTGGAATATTGCAATGTGTTTTTGAAAGGAAGGAGATAATGCTTTCTATATATCTTTTGTTGTTGAAGTCTCAAACATCATATTTTAGTGACTTGATAGAAGTTTGCATGACAAACTCTAGAATAAAACTATGCAAAAGAAAGAAAAATTCAACACATGCACATTAAATATGAGTTTAGTCAGGATAAATGTTTGCGCTGATCCATAATGTTTAGTGTGCCTTCAAAATTTCAAGACATTAGAAACACGACATACACTTTAAAATGTTTGTGAAAGAGTCTCTTCTGCTCACCAAAGCTGCATTTATTTGATCCAAAATACAGTAAAAACAGTGAAATATTATTAAAGTGTAAAACCGATGTTTTCCATGTGAATTTATAGTAAAATATAATTTATTCCTGTGATCAAAGCATCATTACTCCAGTCTTCAGTGTCACATGATCCTTCAGAAATCAGTATAATATGATGATTTGATGCTCAAGAAATATTTATGATTATTATCAGTGTTGAAAACAGCTTCATATTTTTGTGGAAACTGTGATACTTTTTATTTTTCATTATTCTTTGATGAAAAGAGAGTTAAAAAAAACAGCATTTATTTGAAAATAATATTTTGTAACATTATACATGTCTTTTGATCAATTTAATGTGTCCTTGTAAAATAAAAGTTACTTATTCTAAATGAACCCAACATTTTTGAATGCTAGTGTAATTTACAATAAATTTTTCTATTTGGCCTGTTTTTTTGTTTTAATAATTTTGCATATTGCTGAGACTCTGAATGGCAGGTTTAACACATTTCAGGGTTTGATTATTTTTGTTTATTTTTGTACGCTAAACAATTCTGGTCTTTTAAATGACTTAAATCTGAATTAAGCAAAAGAACCACAGAGATTTTATTCATTAAGTTTGAGCAGCTTCACAGTGCAAGTAAAGGACACTTTAAACATTATTTTTCTTTAATTTTGCAGTAATTTCACGTTGACTCTGTTTGAGCAGCAGAATGATTTCCTGAGACGTGTGTGTGTGTGTGTGTGTGTGTGTGTGTGTGTGTGTGTGTGTGTGTGTGTGTGTGTGTGTGTGTGTGTGTGTGTGTCTGTGAGTGTCTGTTTGTGTGTGTGTGTGTGTGTGTGTGTGTGTGTGTGTGTGTGTGTCTGTGTGTGTGTGTGTGTGTGTGTGTCTGTGTGTGTGTGTGTGTGTGTGTCTGTGTCTGTGTCTGCTCAGGTGAACTTATGATGAAAGCAGGATCTTCAGAGCTTGTTTTGCTCGATCCTCCTCATGGATTTTGATGATTCTATTTTTATCAGAAAAATATTTGCCTGTTATGTTTCACATGTGGGAATAAAGTGCAGGCTTTTGTAATGGAAGTTTATCGGCACTTGAAATCAGGCTTTTTGTTTCAGTGTGTGAGTGTGTGTTTCAGCTCTTCCTCCATCAGTGTGTGTGTGTTTCAGCTCTTCCTCCATCAGTGTGAGTGTGTGTTTCAGCTCTTCCTCCATCAGTGTGTGTGTTTTTCAGCTCTTCCTCCATCAGTGTGTGTGTGTTTCAGCTCTTCCTCCATCAGTGTGAGTGTGTGTTTCAGCTCTTCCTCCATCAGTGTGAGTGTGTTTCAGCTCTTCCTCCATCAGTGTGTGTGTGTGTTTCAGCTCTTCCTCCATCAGTGTGTGTGTGTGTGTGTTTCAGCTCTTCCTCCATCAGTGTGTGTGTGTGTTTCAGCTCTTCCTCCATCAGTGTGTGTGTGTGTTTCAGCTCTTCCTCCATCAGTGTGAGTGTGTGTTTCAGCTCTTCCTCCATCAGTGTGAGTGTGTTTCAGCTCTTCCTCCATCAGTGTGTGTGTGTGTGTGTGTGTGTGTTTCAGCTCTTCCTCCATCAGTGTGAGTGTGTTTCAGCTCTTCCTCCATCAGTGTGAGTGTGTTTCAGCTCTTCCTCCATCTGTGTGTGTGTGTGTGTGTTTCAGCTCTTCCTCCATCAGTGTGAGTGTGTTTCAGCTCTTCCTCCATCAGTGTGAGTGTGTGTTTCAGCTCTTCCTCCATCAGTGTGAGTGTGTGTTTCAGCTCTTCCTCCATCAGTGTGTGTGTGTTTCAGCTCTTCCTCCATCAGTGTGTGTGTGTTTCAGCTCTTCCTCCATCAGTGTGTGTGTGTTTCAGCTCTTCCTCCATCAGTGTGAGTGTGTGTTTCAGCTCTTCCTCCATCAGTGTGAGTGTGTTTCAGCTCTTCCTCCATCAGTGTGTGTGTGTGTGTGTGTGTGTGTGTGTGTGTGTGTGTGTGTTTCAGCTCTTCCTCCATCAGTGTGAGTGTGTTTCAGCTCTTCCTCCATCAGTGTGTGTGTGTTTCAGCTCTTCCTCCATCAGTGTGTGTGTGTTTCAGCTCTTCCTCCATCAGTGTGTGTGTGTTTCAGCTCTTCCTCCATCAGTGTGAGTGTGTTTCAGCTCTTCCTCCATCAGTGTGAGTGTGTGTTTCAGCTCTTCCTCCATCATTTTGAGTGTGTTTCAGCTCTTCCTCCATCAGTGTGAGTGTGTTTCAGCTCTTCCTCCATCAGTGTGTGTGTGTGTTTCAGCTCTTCCTCCATCAGTGTGAGTGTGTTTCAGCTCTTCCTCCATCAGTGTGTGTGTGTGTGTGTGTTTCAGCTCTTCCTCCATCAGTGTGTGAGTGTGTTTCAGCTCTTCCTCCATCAGTGTGAGTGTGTGTTTCAGCTCTTCCTCCATCAGTGTGTGTGTGTGTGTGTGTGTGTGTGTGTGTGTGTGTGTGTGTGTTTCAGCTCTTCCTCCATCAGTGTGTAAGTGTGAGTTTCAGCTCTTCCTCCATCAGTGCGTGAGTGTGTGTTTCAGCTCTTCCTCCATCAGTGGGAGTGTGTTTCAGCTCTTCCTCCATCAGTGTGTGTGTGTGTTTCAGCTCTTCCTCCATCAGTGTGTGTGTGTGTGTGTGTGTGTGTGTTTCAGCTCTTCCTCCATCAGTGTGTGTGTGTGTGTGTGTGTGTGTGTGTGTTTGAGCTCTTCCTCCATCAGTGTGTGAGTGTGTGTTTCAGCTCTTCCTCCATCAGTGGGAGTGTGTTTCAGCTCTTCCTCCATCAGTGTGCGTGTGTGTGTGTGTTTCAGCTCTTCCTCCATCAGTGTGCGTGTGTGTGTGTGTGTTTCAGCTCTTCCTCCATCAGTGTGCGTGTGTGTGTGTGTTTCAGCTCTTCCTCCATCAGTGTGTGTGTGTGTGTGTGTTTCAGCTCTTCCTCCATCAGTGTGTGAGTGTGTGTTTCACCTCTACCTCCATCAGTGTGAGTGTGTGTTTCAGCTCTCCCTCCATCAGTGTGTGTGTGTGTGTGTGTGTGTGTGTGTGTGTGTGTGTGTGTGTGTGTGATTGTGTGTGATTGTGTGTGTGTTTCGGATCTTCCTCCATCAGTGTGTGAGTGTGTGTTTCAGCTCTTCCTCCATCAGTGTGTGTGTTTCAGCTCTTCCTCCATCAGTGTGAGTGTGTTTCAGCTCTTCCTCCATCAGTGTGAGTGTGTTTCAGCTCTTCCTCCATCAGTGTGTGTGTGTGTGTTTCAGCTCTTCCTCCATCAGTGTGAGTGTGTTTCAGCTCTTCCTCCATCAGTGTGTGTGTGTGTGTGTGTTTCAGCTCTTCCTCCATCAGTGTGAGTGTGTTTCAGCTCTTCCTCCATCAGTGTGTGTGTGTGTGTGTGTGTGTGTGTGTTTCAGCTCTTCCTCCATCAGTGTGTAAGTGTGAGTTTCAGCTCTTCCTCCATCAGTGTGTAAGTGTGTGTTTCAGCTCTTCCTCCATCAGTGGGAGTGTGTTTCAGCTCTTCCTCCATCAGTGTGTGTGTGTGTGTTTCAGCTCTTCCTCCATCAGTGTGTGTGTGTGTGTGTTTCAGCTCTTCCTCCATCAGTGTGTGTGTGTGTGTGTGTGTGTGTGTGTGTGTGTGTGTGTGTGTGTGTGTGTGTGTGTGTGTGTGTGTTGAGCTCTTCCTCCATCAGTGTGTGAGTGTGTGTTTCAGCTCTTCCTCCATCAGTGGGATGTGTTTCAGCTCTTCCTCCATCAGTGTGTGTGTGTTTCAGCTCTTCCTCCATCAGTGTGTATGTGTTTCACCTCTACCTCCATCAGTGTGAGTGTGTGTTTCAGCTCTTCCTCCATCAGTGTGAGTGTGTGTGTGTGTGTGTGTGTGTGTGTTTCAGCTCTTCCTCCATCAGTGTGAGTCTGTTTCAGCTCGTCCTCCATCAGTGTGTGTGTGTGTGTGTGTGTGTGATTGTGTGTGTGTTTCGGATCTTCCTCCATCAGTGTGTGAGTGTGTGTTTCAGCTCTTCCTCCATCAGTGTGTGTTTCAGCTCTTCCTCCATCAGTGTGTGTGTGTGTGTGTTTCAGCTCTTCCTCCATCAATGTGAGTGTGTGTTTCAGCTCTTCCTCCATCAATGTGAGTGTGTGTTTCAGCTCTTCCTCCATCAGTGTGTGTGTGTGTATGTGTGTGTTTCAGCTCTTCCTCCATCTGTGTGTGTGTGTGTGTGTGTGTGTGTGTGTGAGTGTTTAAGCTCTTCCTCCATCAGTGTGTGAGTGTTTCAACTCTTCCTCCATCAGTGTGTGATTGTGTTTCAGCTCTTCCTCCATCAGTGTGAGTGTGTGTTTCAGCTCTTCCTCCATCAATGTGAGTGTGTGTTTCAGCTCTTCCTCCATGGGTGTGTGTGTGTGTGTGTGCGAGTTTCAGCTCTTCCTACATCAGTGTGTGTGTGTTTCAGCTCTTCCTCCATCGGTGTGAGTGTGTGTTTCAGCTCTTTTTTCCATCAATGTGAGTGTGTGTTTCAGCTCTTCCTCTATCAGTGTGAGTGTGTGTGTGTTTCAGCTCTTCCTCCATCCGTTTGAGTGTGTTTCAGCTCTTCCTCCATCAGTGTGAGTGTGTGTTTCAGCTCTTCCTCCATCAGTGTGAGTGTGTTTCAGCTCTTCCTCCATCAGTGTGAGTGTGTTTCAGCTCTTCCTCCATCAGTGTGTGTGTGTGTGTGTGTTTCAGCTCTTCCTCCATCAGTGTGAGTGTGTTTCAGCTCTTCCTCCATCAGTGTGTGTGTGTGTTTCAGCTCTTCCTCCATCAGTGTGTGAGTGTGTTTCAGCTCTTCCTCCATCAGTGTGAGTGTGTGTTTCAGCTCTTCTTCCATCAGTGTGTGTGTGTGTGTGTGTGTGTGTGTGTTTCAGCTCTTCCTCCATCAGTGTGTAAGTGTGAGTTTCAGCTCTTCCTCCATCAGTGTGTGAGTGTGTGTTTCAGCTCTTCCTCCATCAGTGGGAGTGTGTTTCAGCTCTTCCTCCATCAGTGTGTGGGTGTGTTTCAGCTCTTCCTCCATCAGTGTGTGTTTCAGCTCTTCCTCCATCAGTGTGTGTGTGTGTGTGTGTGTGTTTGAGCTCTTCCTCCATCAGTGTGTGAGTGTGTGTTTCAGCTCTTCCTCCATCAGTGGGAGTGTGTTTCAGCTCTTCCTCCATCAGTGTGTGTGTGTGTGTTTCAGCTCTTCCTCCATCAGTGTGTGTGTGTGTGTGTGTTTCAGCTCTTCCTCCATCAGTGTGTGAGTGTGTGTTTCACCTCTACCTCCATCAGTGTGAGTGTGTGTTTCAGCTCTTCCTCCATCAGTGTGAGTGTGTGTGTGTGTGTGTGTGTTTCAGCTCTTCCTCCATCAGTGTGTGTGTGTGTGTGTGTGTGTGTGTGTGTGATTGTGTGTGTGTGTTTCGGATCTTCCTCCATCAGTGTGTGAGTGTGTGTTTCAGCTCTTCCTCCATCAGTGTGTGTGTTTCAGCTCTTCCTCCATCAGTGTGAGTGTGTTTCAGCTCTTCCTCCATCAGTGTGAGTGTGTTTCAGCTCTTCCTCCATCAGTGTGTGTGTGTGTGTTTCAGCTCTTCCTCCATCAGTGTGAGTGTGTTTCAGCTCTTCCTCCATCAGTGTGTGTGTGTGTGTGTGTGTTTCAGGTCTTCCTCCATCAGTGTGAGTGTGTTTCAGCTCTTCCTCCATCAGTGTGTGAGTGTGTTTCAGCTCTTCCTCCATCAGTGTGAGTGTGTGTTTCAGCTCTTCCTCCATCAGTGTGTGTGTGTGTGTGTGTGTGTGTGTTTCAGCTCTTCCTCCATCAGTGTGTAAGTGTGAGTTTCAGCTCTTCCTCCATCAGTGTGTAAGTGTGTGTTTCAGCTCTTCCTCCATCAGTGGGAGTGTGTTTCAGCTCTTCCTCCATCAGTGTGTGTGTTTCAGCTCTTCCTCCATCAGTGTGTGTGTGTGTGTGTGTTTCAGCTCTTCCTCCACCAGTGTGTGTGTGTGTGTGTGTGTGTGTGTGTGTGTTTGAGCTCTTCCTCCATCAGTGGGAGTGTGTTTCAGCTCTTCCTCCATCAGTGTGTAAGTGTGTGTTTCAGCTCTTCCTCCATCAGTGGGAGTGTGTTTCAGCTCTTCCTCCATCAGTGTGTGTGTGTGTGTTTCAGCTCTTCCTCCATCAGTGTGTGTGTGTGTGTTTCAGCTCTTCCTCCATCAGTGTGAGTGTGTGTGTGTGTGTGTGTGTGTTTCAGCTCTTCCTCCATCAGTGTGAGTCTGTTTCAGCTCGTCCTCCATCAGTGTGTGTGTGTGTGTTTGTGTGATTGTGTGTGTGTTTCGGATCTTCCTCCATCAGTGTGTGAGTGTGTGTTTCAGCTCTTCCTCCATCAGTGTGTGTTTCAGCTCTTCCTCCATCAGTGTGTGTGTGTGTGTGTGTGTGTTTCAGCTCTTCCTCCATCAATGTGAGTGTGTTTCAGCTCTTCCTCCATCAATGTGAGTGTGTGTTTCAGCTCTTCCTCCATCAGTGTGTGTGTGTGTGTGTGTGTTTCAGCTCTTCCTCCATCTGTGTGTGTGTGTGTGTGTGAGTGTTTAAGCTCTTCCTCCATCAGTGTGTGAGTGTTTCAACTCTTCCTCCATCAGTGTGTGATTGTGTTTCAGCTCTTCCTCCATCAGTGTGAGTGTGTGTTTCAGCTCTTCCTCCATCAATGTGAGTGTGTGTTTCAGCTCTTCCTCCATGGGTGTGTGTGTGTATGTGCGCGTTTCAGCTCTTCCTACATCAGTGTGTGTGTGTGTGTGTTTCAGCTCTTCCTCCATCGGTGTGAGTGTGTGTTTCAGCTCTTTTTTCCATCAGTGTGAGTGTGTGTTTCAGCTCTTCCACCATCAGTGTGTGTGTGTGTTTCAGCTCTTCCTCCATCCGTGTGAGTGTGTTTCAGCTCTTCCTCCATCAGTGTGTGTGTTTCAGCTCTTCCCCCATCAGTGTGTGTGTGTTTCAGCTCTTCCTCCATCAGTGTGAGTGTGTGTTTCAGCTCTTCGTCCATTAGTGTGAGTGTGTGTGTTTCAGCTCTTCCTCCATCAGTGTGTGTGTGTGTTTCAGCTCTTCCTCCATCAGTGTGTGTGTGTTTCAGCTCTTCCTCCATCAGTGTGAGTGTGTGTTTCAGCTCTTCATCCATTAGTGTGAGTGTGTGTGTTTCAGCTCTTCCTCCATCTGTGTGTGTGTGTGTGTGTTTCAGCTCTTCCTCCAGTGTGTGAGTGTGTTTCAGCTCTTCCTCCATCAGTGTGAGTGTGTTTCAGCTCTTCCTCCATCAGTGTGTGTTTCAGCTCTTTCTCCATCAGTGTGTTTCAGCTCTTCCTCCATCAGTGTGAGTGTGTGTTTCAGCTCTTCCTCCATCAGTGTGAGTGTGTTTCAGCTCTTCCTCCATCAGTGTGTGTTTCAGCCCTTTCTCCATCAGTGTGTTTCAGCTCTTCCTCCATCAGTGTGTTTCAGCTCTTCCTCCATCAGTGTGTTTCAGCTCTTCCTCCATCAGTGTGAGTGTGTGTTTCAGCTCTTCCTTCATCAGTGTGAGTTTGTGTTTCAGCTCTTCCTCCATCAGTGTGAGTGTGTGTTTCAGCTCTTCCTCCATCAGTGTGAGTGTGTGTTTCAGCTCTTCCTCCATCAGTGTGAGTGTGTTTCAGCTCTTCCTCCATCAGTGTGAGTGTGTTTCAGCTCTTCCCCCATCAGTGTGTTTCAGCTCTTCCTCCATCAGTGTGTTTCAGCTCTTCCTCCATCAGTGTGAGTGTGTTTCAGCTCTTCCTCCATCAGTGTGTGTTTCAGCTCTTTCTCCATCAGTGTGTTTCAGCTCTTCCTCCATCAGTGTGTTTCAGCTCTTCCTCCATCAGTGTGTTTCAGCTCTTCCTCCATCAGTGTGAGTGTGTGTTTCAGCTCTTCCTCCATCAGTGTGTTCCAGCTCTTCCTCCATCAGTGTGTTTCAGCTCTTTCTCCATCAGTGTGTGTTTCAGCTCTTTCTCCATCAGTGTGTTTCATCTCTTCCTCCATCAGTGTGAGTGTGTGTTTCAGCTCTTCTTCCATCAATGTGAGTGTGTGTTTCAGCCCTTCCTCCATCAGTGTGTGTTTCAGCTCTTTCTCCATCAGTGTGTTTCAGCTCTTCCTCCATCAGTGTGAGTGTGTGTTTCAGCTCTTCCTCCATCAGTGTGAGTGTGTGTTTCAGCTCTTCCTCCATCAGTGTGAGTGTGTGTTTCAGCTCTTCCTCCATCAGTGTGTTTCAGCTCTTCCTCCATCAGTGTGTTTCAGCTCTTCCTCCATCAGTGTGAGTGTGTTTCAGCACTTCCTCCATCAGTGTGTTTCAGCTCTTCCTCCATCAGTGTGAGTGTGTTTCAGCTCTTCCTCCATCAGTGTGTGTTTCCGCTCTTTCTCCATCAGTGTGTTTCAGCTCTTCCTCCATCAGTGTGTTTCAGCTCTTCCTCCATCAGTGTGTTTCAGCTCTTCCTCCATCAGTGTGAGTGTGTGTTTCAGCTCTTCCTCCATCAGTGTGTTTCAGCTCTTCCTCCATCAGTGTGTTTCAGCTCTTTCTCCATCAGTGTGTTTCAGCTCTTCCTCCATCAGTGTGAGTGTGTGTTTCAGCTCTTCTTCCATCAATGTGAGTGTGTGTTTCAGCTCTTCCTCCACCAGTGTTTCAGCTCTTCCTCCATCAGTGTGAGTGTGTGTTTCAGCTCTTCCTCCATCAGTGTGAGTGTGTGTTTCAGCTCTTCCTCCATCAGTGTGAGTGTGTGTTTCAGCTCTTCCTCCATCAGTGTGTTTCAGCTCTTCCTCCGTGTTTCAGCTCTTCCTCCATCAGTGTGTGTGTGTTTCAGCTCTTCCTCCAGTGTGTGAGTGTGTGTGTGTTTCAGCTCTTCCTCCATCAGTGTGAGTGTGTGTGTGTGTTTCAGCTCTTCCTCCATCAGTGTGAGTGTGTGTTTCAGCTCTTCCTCCATCAGTGTGTGTTTCAGCTCTTTCTCCATCAGTGTGTTTCAGCTCTTCCTCCATCAGTGTTAGTGTGTGTTTCAGCTCTTCCTCCATCAGTGTGAGTGTGTTTCAGCGCTTCCTCCATCAGTGTGTGTTTCAGCCCTTTCTCCATCAGTGTGTTTCAGCTCTTCCTCCATCAGTGTGAGTGTGTGTTTCAGCTCTTCCTCCATCAATGTGAGTGTGTGTTTCAGCTCTTCCTCCATCAGTGTGTGTGTGTGTGTATGTGTGTGTTTCAGCTCTTCCTCCATCTGTGTGTGTGTGTGTGTGTGTGAGTGTTTAAGCTCTTCCTCCATCAGTGTGTGAGTGTTTCAACTCTTCCTCCATCAGTGTTTGATTGTGTTTCAGCTCTTCCTCCATCAGTGTGAGTGTGTTTCAGCTCTTCCTCCATCAATGTGAGTGTGTGTTTCAGCTCTTCCTCCATGGGTGTGTGTGTGTGTGTGTGTGCGTTTCAGCTCTTCCTACATCAGTGTGTGTGTGTGTGTGTGTGTGTGTGTGTTTCAGCTCTTCCTCCATCAGTGTGAGTGTGTGTTTCAGTTCTTTTTTCCATCAGTGTGAGTGTGTGTTTCAGCTCTTCCTCCATCAGTGTGAGTGTTTCAGCTCTTCCTCCATCCGTGTGAGTGTGTTTCAGCTCTTCCTCCATCAGTGTGTGTGTTTCAGCTCTTCGTCCATTAGTGTGAGTGTGTGTTTCAACCCTTCCTCCATCAGTGTGTGTGTGTGTTTCAGCTCTTCCTCCATCAGTGTGTGTGTGTTTCAGCTCTTCCTCCATCAGTGTGAGTATGTGTTTCAGCTCTTCATCCATTAGTGTGAGTGTGTGTGTTTCAGCTCTTCCTCCATCAGTGTGTGTGTGTGTGTGTGTGTGTGTGTGTGTGTTTCAGCTCTTCCTCCAGTGTGTGAGTGTGTTTCAGCTCTTCCTCCATCAGTGTGAGTGTGTGTGTTTCAGCTCTTCCTCCATCAGTGTGTGTTTCAGCTCTTTCTCCATCAGTGTGTTTCAGCTCTTCCTCCATCAGTGTGAGTGTGTTTCAGCTCTTCCTCCATCAGTGTGAGTGTGTTTCAGCTCTTCCTCCATCAGTGTGTGTTTCAGCCCTTTCTCCATCAGTGTGTTTCAGCTCTTCCTCCATCAGTGTGTTTCAGCTCTTCCTCCATCAGTGTGAGTGTGTGTTTCAGCTCTTCCTCCATCAGTGTGTGTGTGTGTTTCAGCTCTTCCTCCATCAGTGTGTGTGTGTTTCAGCTCTTCCTCCATCAGTATGAGTGTGTGTTTCAGCTCTTCCACCATCAGTGTGAGTGTGTGTTTCAGCTCTTCCTCCATCAGTGTGAGTGTGTGTTTCAGCTCTTCCTCCATCAGTGTGAGTGTGTGTTTCAGCTCTTCCTCCATCAGTGTGAGTAGATTGTGCCCAAATATACTTTCCTATTTCTTTTGCTTATGTAGTTTTTGTGAGTGAAATACAGTATTTGAGTTCCTGAAGTTCGGGATACTGTCTTGCAGTGTTTTGAGGTCATGGAGTACAGTGATTATCAACCAGTTGGCATGGAAACGATACAGTGCAGTTTTTCATTAATCATGCTGTTAATCATGCATTTAATGAGATCATTCTGCGAGGACATGGATTTATAGTTGCTGGTACTGACTCATGTGGTGTGTGTGTGTGTCTGTGTGTGTGTGTGTGTGTGTGTGTGTGTGTGTGTGTGTGTGTGTGTGTGTGTGTGTGTGTGTGTGTGTGTGTGTGTGTGTGTGTGTGTGCTCCCCTCACGTGCTCGCTTTCCTGTTCTCCATTTACCCTGATGAGCTCTATCCTGCAATGATGACTTTTGCTTGTTAATTGTTCATTCAGAATTAATTACAAACTCAATGTATTAAAAATCAATATTTAATTAATTCATAAAAGTGTAATACAAATAAGCATGATTTCATGAATATTCAGTTATAGCAGAGGTTTTCAAACTGGAGACTGGGGAAAAGCCGAGAGAAAAACTGTATTAAAAAAAAGATTTAATAATAAATAAAAGTTTGATTAAAATTAATAAAAATGTGATTTTAATACAAAAGTATGTTTATTAATCTATTAAATGCATTACATTAAATAAAAAAATCATTAAACTTTTTTGATATATAAAAAAAATTGATTTAAAAATAATTGTAAAAATCTAAACAAATAAATATATTAATTAAAAGCAAATAAATAATGTAACTTAATAGAAAGACAATTTTGATTTATCATAAAATATATATAAAATATTATGTAATATATGTTATATTAATGTCAAAACTTATCAAAAGTGACTGTAAAATTTGACAATGTTACAAAAGATTATTTCAAATAAATGCCGTTCTTTTGAACTTTCTAATCATCAAATAATCATTTTCCGTTTCCACAAAAATAGAATAACTTCTATAACTACAGAAAGGCAGGAGATTTTAGAATGGAAAGCAAAAGCTCTCTATAGCGCATCTGTTTGTGAACCTTGAGTTGCCAACCTTGAAATTTTGTTGCTAGATTTAGCAACTTTTTAGACTACCCTAGCAACTTTTTTTCCCCCAAAAAGCACCTAGCAACAAATTTAGCAATTTTTTTAATTCATTTGGCAACTTTTAGCCACTATTGGAAAGTGACTCTAATCCAAACAACACGCGTACAAGCTAGCGAAATAGACTGAGCGGTTCATTCATAATAATTCCTTAAAGGATTAGTTCACCTCAAAATGAAAATTTCCTAATAGTTTACTCACCCCAATGCCATCCAAGATATCCATGTCTTTCTTTCCTCAGTGGAAGAGAAATTAAGTTTTTTGAGGAAAACATTTCTGTATTTTTCTTCGAATAATGAACTTCAATGACAACCAGCGTTTTGAAGTCCAAATCAATGCGGTTTCAAAGATTTTTGAAGTGCTTGAAACGGCTGTGCACGATCAGCTGAGGAGGAGGGGCTTATCTTAGCAATTAAAACTTTTTCAATTTGTGAATCCTTTGATATTTTTATATAATGTTTAGCCTCCCCCTGGCTGTCTGTGTTTTGTTTTTTTTGTTGTTTTTTCTTCTTTCTTTTTCTTTTCGATTTGTATGTATTGCAACTCTGACTGTACATTGACTATGTTTGTTTGAAGTGCAATAAATAAATAAGTCGATCTGCATTTAGCAACTTCCCCTGAAAATGAGTTGGCAACAGTCAGGTTTATTCCTTCTTTATCCAATGAGAATCTGGAAAGCAGAGTTTACATCCAGGGAAAGTTTGTTAATTCCCATCAGAGGCTTAATGAAACATGTTTGTTCAATTTAGCTTCATGGTGTTTGTTTTGGGAGTCGTTTGCCTCGGGCAGTGTGTTACGAAGACAGAAAAGATGGATCCTCAGTCAAAGCAATCATAAATAATCTTCCCTGCGCTTCATTTATCCGCATTAGTGTCGCAGTAACACTGTTGAGTTCCTGCCAGCAGAAGAACAGGAGTGAGGTGAGGTGAGCAGTCATTGCTGGAGCTTGTGTGTGTGTGTGTGTCGTGTTTAAATGTGTGTGAGATCGGATGAACTCTGTCCTGATGGAAAGTAAACAACAGCTGTGCTGGAAAGTATAGCCGTCAGAGAGGAATCTTTGAGTTCGGTGCGAGATTTAGGGATTTCAACCCAAAAATGCCCAGGAAAGGATGCACTTTTCAGAAAATCATCCCGTCTTTTCCTGGATGTTTCATACTTCCAGAAAATCTTAGTAACACTTTACAATTAGTTCCCATTTAACATTATGTATTAAGATTGAAACCCTCCAAGTCTTTCATTGTAAGTGAGCTGATGCATTTGAGTTTTGTTTGTTTTCATAAACTAAGAAAAAGTCAAAATTATACTGTAGGCGCTTATTTTCATTAATTTTTTCATCATTTATTCACCCACGTCGCTCTAAAACTGTGTGACTGTCAATACAGTTCAAAATATCGTTTTGAACCCACTGCAACTTTTTGCACTTTGTCATTTTTAAAGCTCCAGAGTCGATTCCTCCATGGGTCGTTTGAGCTTGATTCGTGCCCAGGAAAGGAGCACCCTGACTGGGATACACTTTTCAGAAAATCAGCCTGTCTTTTCCTGGATTTTTCATACTTCCAGAGCTTCGATTGCCAGACGATGCATAAGGGTCTTATCTAGCGAAACGATCGGTCATTTCAAAAAATAAATAAAAAAGTTTACGTTTTAGAAGCACAAATGCTCGCCTTGCTCTGTTCTGTGATGCACGTTCGTGACTCTCCTGTTCGAACTCGTTCATCAAAATGAATGAATCTTTTTGAGAGTCATTTCAATCGTTGAATGAACGAAATGACTCGAAAAAAGATTCATTCATTTTGATGAACGAGTTCGAACAGGAGAGTCACGAACGTGCATCACAGAACAGAGCAAGGCGAGCATTTGTGCTTCTAAAACTTAGAGTTTTTTATTTATTTTTGAAATGACCGATCGTTTCGGATTAGTACAGAATATCAGAATATAATTAATTTCATTGATGTAGCTCGAGTTGCCCAGAGCCAGTAATGATCCTTCACAGAATAACTTCTACAACTACAGGAAGGCAGATTTTAGACTGATCTTTTCCTTCCTTCCTTTCTTCCTCCTTCCTTTCCTTTTTCCTCATTCTTTCCTTCCTTCTTTCCTTTTTCCTCCTCCTTTCCTTTTTCCTCATTCTTTCCTTCCTTCTTTCCTTTCTTCCTCCTCCTTTCCTTTTTCCTCCTTCTTTCCTTTCTTCCTCCCCTCCTTCCTTCTTTCCTTTCTTCTTCCTTACTACTTTCCTTCCTCCCTCCCTCCTTCCTTCCTTCCTCCTTTCTTCCTCATTCTTTCCCTCATTCCTTCCTTCCTTCCTCCCTCCTCATTTCCTTTCTTCCTTCTTCCCTTCCTACCTATCTCCCTTCTTTCCTTCCTTCCTCCCTTCCTACCTTCTTTCCTTTCTTCCTCCTTCATTTCCTCCTCCCCCTCTCTCTTCGTTTTCGTTGGAGACTTTTGGAAGGCCCAGGGTAATGGGGCTGTTCTTGTTATTTGCATAATTTTATTTATCTAAAAATAAAACAGCAGGTTATGATGATTTGCCATGTATGTCATGCATTTATTGTCAGTTAGAGAGACATACAGTTTTGGAGCGACATATGAGTGAGTAAATGATGAAAGAATTAAATGAAAATAAGCGCCTACAGAATAATTTTGACTTGTCTCTTAGTTTATGAAAACAAACAAAAATCAAATGCATCAGCTCACTTACAATGAAAGACTTCCTTGAGGGTTTAAAACATAATGCATAACCCAATGTTAACTAATGGGAACTTATTGTAAAGTGTTACTAAGACTTTTTCCCTCAAAAATATGTTTTATTTTAGAATTTTGAAATATTCTCTCCCCATACAGTGAAAGTCTGTAGGGATCAGTTTTGACTTTCAAAATAATTTCTTTTGTGTTCCACTGCTTTTTTACATGGATTAACTTCTGGTTATGGAGATTATAAAGTGTGTATAACTTTATATTGACTTATATTGACCTTGAAGGCAAAGATAAAAGCATCTGCAAAATGCATACATGTAAATTTAAGTCTGTAGACATTTTAGAAAGAGTGTGTATTTCACATTTATCCCAGTGCAGCATCTTCTCGCCCCATCAACTTTTATTGTTTGTGTAACACAATTTTTGCTTGTTTTTGCAAACTGAGTGACGAATCAAAATTATGGTCTTTTGTAACTAGGGCTGCAAAATATATCAAAACTATTGAAATATCGCAAATGTATATATCGTGATATGCATATCATAAAAGCTTGTAAAAAGACAGAGAAAATCACTCTAAACACTTTTGTAGCATTAATAATAATAATCAGTATATATATTTAATTCATACAGTGAAAACTAAGCCGTGTTTTATTTTTACATTTTATAATTCAGTTTCTGTTGTTAAATAATCCTAATGTATGATAACCTGAAACCCTGATTTACACTGATGTTAAAATAACACTTCTTATGTTACAGTAAAACACTGATGTTCACTTTCAGAAGCTGTAGGGATGTTTTCTTGAACACAGAAAGAATGTGAAACACGTATGTTGGTTATATAATTTTAAATATATTTTAAAGATAATTTAAGTTTATTTTACACACTTTCAGCATTATCGAATATCGCATTATTTAATGAGTTATCGCATATCGCACTTTTCTTCAATATCGTGCAGGCCTAATTGTAACAGACATCAAGATGTTGTCGATGGAGCTGAACTTGTACTTGTTCTTTTGAGAGTAATTTGTTTGTTGCATGACATTTCAGAAGGTTAAATACTAGAGAAATCAAGATACTTGATATTGAACTTAATATTTTGCATTCTGATAAAGTCTGATGGATACTTGTTCTGTGGGAGTAATGTTACATATAATGATGTGAAATGTGCACTTCTGATTAATGTTTATCATATAATAGAAATCAAGTTTGTTCTTCTCTCGCCATTACCAAGAGAAACTGCTCACAGACTCGATTTCGGCTCAATTTATTTGTTTTCCAATCCGAAAAATTCAATATTATCCCTTTGAGACAAGAACGACTTTCACTTTTGACCATTGTGGAGGATGGCGATAGCAGGAAGAATGTTTTGTGAGTGAAAGAGAAGTCAGTGACTTCTTGTAACTCTATTCCCGCCATTGATGGAATTTTCCGTCTTTCCGTGTTTTCCCTGTTATACGGTATAGTGCTATCATTACACATCTTCAGAAAGAGTAAAGAATCTCCAGATCAAAACGCAGGCAATAATAGAGCAGAAACAAGTGATAAAAGCATTGCTTATGCATGTTGTAGTCTTTGGAAAAATAATAACTACGTGATTTTCTCAGCTTTGTGTTCTAAAAACAAGGAAAGAGTTAAAGACAATAATTTTTGATAAACACATAAAACATTATTATTATTAAACCAGAACACAAGACAAATCACAGTTAGACGATACCATCCATATAAAACACTTCAAACCAAAAGTAGGATGTAAGTGTATTTATGAGAAGTGTGTGTGTAAAATTGTTGTGTGTGTATCTCTATTATAAGTTTCCTAATATATATGTAGAACAATGCTCCTTATATATATAGCAATATTAATGATCAAAGATGAAATAAGGAAAAAGAAAAAAAAGGGAAGAAAGTAAATTATCAGAGAAATGGTTATTGAGAGAAGATGAAAAAGAGAGAAAGGAAGAATTCGAGACTGAATAGGTACATAAATCACGAAAGAACAAATATATATATATAATTTTTTTGTTTTGTTTATTCGTGATAAACATTTAAAGGTGAAGTGTCGTTTTTTTCGATGTTTAAATACTTTTCCTGTCTCAGCTAGATTGAGTTTACCCAAAAACTGAGTTTTCAAAAGGTCGTGACCCAGCAGTTCCGTCTCAACCAATGGCGTGAGTTTGGGGGCGGGGCTTTCTAACTTTCCAACCAATAACGGAGCTTTTTGAAACCGACAGTTCTGTTTAAGAAATGACACACTTCACTTTTAAGATCTTGGCAGCTGATATAGTGGACAGTAAAAGTAAAAATGTATGTATAAAATGACTTATTATGTCTGGAAGCGTCTCTTTGTGTTTTAAAGTCACTGTAAAGCTGCTTTGAAACGATCGGTATTGTTAAAAGCGCTAAATGAAGTTGACTTGACTTTTAACAGCGATCTCTGCCTCAGCTTCTGTAAAACTGCCATATAACATTTCACAAGGAGTTTTTACACAACAAAGTTGAAATGATTAATGTTCATTCAAGCCTGTAAACGTAAAACAAGCAAACTCAGCAACTGGAGTAATCAGTTATCATATATACACTACTGTTCAAAAGTTTGGGCTCAGTAAGATTAAATGAATACTTATATTCAGCAGGGACACATTAAAATAAATAAAAAAAGACATTAATAATGTTACAAAAGATTTCTGGCTCAAATAAATGCTGTTCTTTTGAACTTTCTATTCAAGAGCCCTGAAAAAAAAATGGCATTAATTTGCAGAAAAATCTGAAGCAGGACAACGGTTTTCAACATCGATAATAATAATCATCATAACTGATTTATGAGCATCAAATCATCATATTAGAATGATTTCTGAAGGATCATGTGACACTGGAGTTATGCTGTTTTCTATTCTATGAGTGTAACCTCATGCTCAGATTGTGAGTTTGCTTTATGCTTCACACTCTCTGTTATTTGCAGAGATATTCGGTTAGAAATATTTCAGTGTGTGTCCGTTTGCTCTTGTGTTGATGACAGACCGACTCTGTTATTCTCTGTGTGTGTGGAGTTTCCAGTGTGCACTAGTGTGTGTGAGAGATGAGACATGTAAGCCATGACACACACACACACACACACACACACACTGAAGCATGTGAGAGTCAGCGTTCAGCTCAAGTGTGTCTGGTATTTCACGATACTAAATGTCACTCAAATACAGGCTGTGATAAATTAACTTTATTGTCCCACTAAAACCCTTCGAGCACTTTGAATGTTTCTGTAATTAATGAGGACAGTAAAACTGCTGACAGCTCTTCATTACGGTGGATGAGTGAGTTACATCATCAGCGTGACACGCAGACGCCGGGATTGATGGGATTTTATGATGTTTCATTTACACTTTGAAACAATTTCACTCAGAAATTGCTGGTAAATTAGTAGAAGAAAAAATTTGAAAGATTGAAATACACTACAAAACATTTTATTCTCGTTTTCTATGAATATATCTAAAAATTCACAATACATTTCAGCAAAATTACTTAAGATATTGAGTCTTGCAGATGTTTGTTCTTGTTTTAAATTTTTTTTTTTTTTTTTAAACTCGGAATTGCAAGTTTCCTACTTGGAATTTTTACTTGCGCAATTCCGAGGTATAAATCTGAGTTCTGAAACAATTAGAAACATTTAAAAAGATAGTTGACCTAAAACATTTCAGAAAAAAAGTTACATGACTGTATTTCTCACAACTCAGAGTTTCCGACTCGGAATTCCGGCTTTGGAATTCCACGCTTTTAACTAGGAATTCCGACTCCCAATTCCAAGTTTCCAACTTAGAATTCCAATTTTGATCCGTTTTTGACTTAATATCTGAAGTCATTTCGCTTCTCAAGTAAATGTATCTTAACTTGACAAAGAATTTTTAGATATTTGAACTGTAAAATACTAAAAAAATCTTTTTTGCAGTGTAGTATTTTCTTAAGTAAGCAATTTTTTTTTTAACTTTAAATAAACCCTTGTGCATTTGCATATTAAACACGTTTATGCACAATGATTTTCAGTCAATGACCCAATTTAAGTCTAGAGCTCAAATGAGGTTAAAACACAGAATATAGTGAGTCACATCATAAACGTTTGGCTTTATTGTGTTCTTCTGATTCTGTGAAGTTTGAGAGTTTATGAGCTGAGATTTGTGAGGTTTCTTTCTCCTACAGTGAAATGTTACATTTCGTGCTTTTAAAGGATAGATAATAATAGCTTTAAACATTTTTTATTGTCTCTTTCATTACTTTTTTTCTGGCAACACATTTCAATAAGGTCGCATTAGATAATATTTTTAATACTTTTTCATTGTTGGTTTTATTTTTTTATCTTATTTTTTTATTTTATTTTTTTGCTAGGTCATCAGAAATGTCTTTATTTTGTAAAGTTGTAAAATCTTTTTTATTTTTAATTTTCATTCATTATTTGTGTAAAATTCGTTACTTTTTCTTTTTATAATAATAATTTATAAATAATTATAATAAATATAATTTATAATTTATTAATAAATACTATATTTTTATTTTGGAGACCAACAGTAAAAATCACAATACTAATATTTTTATTATTATTATTTTGGAGACCAACAGTACAATTACAATAATAAAAGTAACTTTTAAACAATTCTTATTTTATTGTATATTGAAAAGTTGTATATAGGCAATTCAATTTGTATATATATTATATATATTACTGTATTATACGTGAACATTTTGATTCAGAAACAAATTAATAAATGTACTTTTATTTTGATCAATTAAAGTTAATTGGTGTTGGCTAACATTTTGTATCAGCTTAAGAAACTTTTCATTAAAAAAAAAGTAATTTTTTTTTTAAATTAGTCACAGATTCCTTTATTCCAGGACATGCTATAAATATTTTCACATGGATAAAGTATCTTAATTATTCAGAATTCCCAGTATAGTCAAAAATGTCTATTTAAGAATCATGAATATGAAGGAGAATATGAATTTATGAACGGAGTAACCCCAGAGACAGCGAGAGGTCACGAGGACAAG
This sequence comes from Siphateles boraxobius, assembly GCF_051911475.1. Lineage (NCBI taxonomy): Eukaryota > Metazoa > Chordata > Actinopteri > Cypriniformes > Leuciscidae > Siphateles > Siphateles boraxobius. The sequence goes on from NW_027508726.1 coordinate 470,121, forward strand.
GCTGATTGTAAGGAAGTAAATGAGAATTGCTGCGTTGGCAAACAGCCAGAGTCTCTACGATGAACATTAATGAGAGAGAGAAATCAATAACATCTGAGTCCTGCTTGTTCATTTATATCCCAGTCCATTAGCAAACTACTGTTCAAATAACAGGAAATAATGTCCTTCAGTGATGAGATCAGATTTATAGATCATGCAGAAGTTTTAAGCATATTTAGTGGACAGAATCCAACAGTAATACTTCACGATAAGGCCTCATTTGTTAACATTATAGTTAATACCGTTTCACAGAATGACGAGCTGTTTTACCCGTCTATATCTTCACGAACTTTCATGTGCCGTTCTTTTCTGGAGAATATTATTCTCCCTGTGGTGAAAATCCAGCTTTTAATGTTGTTTATGTGTCTATGTGGTGTTTTTAATATGCTTAAACCATGTGTAAATTCATAAGTCGACAGCATTGCTGAGTATTTCCTCCTTAAAACTGCAGTGAACCAAAGACAGTCTCAAAAACACGGTTTGAAATCGCTGGTGTTTCTGACGTCACAAACTACCTTGTAACCAATCAGATCAACGTGTGATCGTCAACGAGTGGATCTCTGAGTGAGTGAGTGAGTGGAGGCGGGGCTCATTTGCATATTCATAGAACCGCGCATACTAAATGAGGCACGGGTGTCGAGTTACATTCAAGATATTTTAAGGCATGAAGATTTTTTTATCAAGGAGAAAGTCATTTTGGTGATCAAAGATGAGTTTTAAGGGACAAAATGATTGACTACAGGGAGACTTCAATTTGAAATCCAGATTGTGGTTATTATGAAAGTTTGTTGCTCGACACCCTTGCCTCATTTAGTATGCGCGGTTCTATGAATATGCAAATGAGCTCCGCCTCCACTCACTCACTCAGATCCACTCGTTGACGATCACACGTTGATCTGATTGGTTACAAGGTAGTTTGTGACGTCAGAAACACCAGCGATTTCAAACCGTGTTTTTGAGACTGTTTTTGGTTCACTGCAGTTTTAAGGAGGAAATACTCAGCAATGCTGTCGACTTATGCATTTACACATGGTTTAAGCATATTAAAAACACCACATAGACACATAAACAACATTAAAAACTGGGTTTACACCACAGGGAGAATAATATTCTCCAGAAAAGAACGGCACATGAAAGTTCGTGAAGATATAGACGGGTAAAACAGCTCGTCATTCTGGGAAACGGTATTAACTATAATGTTAACAAATGAGGCCTTATCGTGAAGTATTACTGTTGGATTATGTCCACTAAATATGCTTAAAACTTCTGCATGATCTATAAATCTGATCTCATCACTGAAGGACATTATTTCCTGTATTTGACCCAGCAATGCTGTCGACTCCAGCACTAGAATGACTAACTGAGGCTTCAATATTGTCAGAAATGAACACTTGTCTCTCTCTATCAGCGTCTCTGGGATTCTGTTATAAGAGAATGTGAAAGTGAACGTCCGGTTCGCTGATCCAGAAGCTCAATGATGAACTCCTTTTCATTCATAGCGTCTCTCGCTCTTTTGTTGAATAATTCCTGGACTGAAGGTTGTGTGAGGTCACGCATGGAGACCTTCTACTTTGAAGAATTTTTTTGAAATTTTATTTATTTTTAACATATTTGTGTTATTTCAAAGTTCTTGTGATTTCTAATTATTCCAAAGGAAATTGTTTAATTCTGGAAATAAAGTTTTAACAAGTGCTGGATTTTCAAAAGAACACGTAATATTGTTTCAAAACACAGCGATTATTGTGACGTTACATGAGAACATTTGGTTTAATCCGTTCATTTAATTTGAAAGTCACACATTTCAAATCTCGCTTATGAGTATTAAATACATAAATAAAAGTTTGGGGTTTTAATGTTTTTGAAAGAACTCTTTTCTGCTCACCAAGGCTGCATTTACTTGGTCAAAACATTATTACAAAGTAAAACAGTGAAAATATATTAAATGTAATTTATTCCTGTGATCAAATCTGAATTTTCAGCATCATTACTTCAGTCTTCAGTGTCACATGATCCTTCAGAAATCACTATAATATGATGATTTGATGCTCAAGGGACATTTATGATTATTATTAATTCTGAAAATGGTTGTGCTGCTGCGTTGGATGAAGAGAAATATGTTTAATTTAATTTTTTATATAATTACTGACCCCAATTTTTTGAATGGCTATGTAGAAATAAAAAATATATTATATATAAATATAATGAATATCCAATTTCATGTTCAGTGAAGTCTTGATACCCACAAAGTTTTTTGTTGTGTAAATTATACAGTAAGAATAATCAGTTAAATTATTAAATTATAGTTTAAGGTATGAAAATATAACAAATGTTAATTTGAATTGGTTGTATTTTCATTATTAATTTCATAATTTCAGTTTTGCATTATAAAGACTAATCTATATGACCTGTTACTTTACGATTTTATGTGTTCTAAGTGTTTTTATTTTATATAAAATAATTTGATTAGTTGTTTGGAGATTGGCACAAAGTTTTGACAATGAAAAAAACAATGTATATTTCAAATATTTATAAAAAACTGTAAATGCTTAATGCAAGTTCATGCTCATTTAAAAATATTGATGACAATTTTATTGCAAAAGTATTTTGAGAGTGTATGAGACTTAGCATCATGGGTAATGTAGTTTTTCATCAGGAATTCTGCTGAAATAAGTTGAAATAATGCAAAATTATGTTTAAACAGAAGCAAACACCATCATTAATAACCTCACAGTAGGGCTTTACAGGTTTATGAATTATCAGTCAAAATCAGTTTTCCTATGAAGAAAATGAATGGAGTTTTTCTTTCCGGAAGGAAAGTGAAACTGTTGCGCTCTATTCCTACTAAATGAATTCACTATGATTTCACAGTTTGGCACATACAATAAGAAACTGACTAAAAGAAACCAAAACAGTGTTTTTTGGTGTTGTTTGTGTAAAATAAACGAAATATGTAAAAAGGATCAGTGCGACAAGCATAAGCTTCAGTCGACACTCTTTCGTTCAAACTACTAAAAATATTGTTTACATCGTCATTTAATTTTCGTTTCTATGTTTTAAAAAGTTTAAATTTAAAATTAAAAACTCTCTGTGAGATTTTTTTCCTGCATCGTCCTGCGTTAAAAGCTGAAAAGTTGGTCGTAAAATGAGGCTTTGGGAAACGAGTTTTTGTTTGAGACCTCAGAGAAGAAAGCCGGCATCGGGAATGTGATCTGAGGATATAATAGCACACACACACACACACACACACACACACACACACACACACACACACACACACACACACACACACAAAACAGGCCATTTCACGGTAGCAGGATTTACAATCACCTCTGAGACAATTAGTGATTGTGACAGGTGAGGATCTATTTCTGCTGATGTCACATTTCATTTCTCAGATGATCAGAGATTTTGATTGAGCAGAACAGCGAGAAATCAGTATGAATAAAAGATTCCCCAACCATACGAGGCTTTCATAGTGTTCATAATCCATGATTATTCATAACAAGCCACTGATTCTTCAGAAATGGGTGAATTTTCAACACTTATAATAATAATCATAAATGTTTCTTGATCATCAAATCATCATATTATAGTGATTTCTGAAGGATCATGTGACACTGAAGACTGGAGTAATGATGCTGAAAATTCAGCTTTGATCACAGGAATAAATTATATATTCACATAGTAAACAGCTGTTTTTAAATTGCAACAATATTTCACTATTTTTGCTGTTGAGCAGAAGAAACTTCTTTTAAAACTATTGTATATAAATGAAGAATATATGCTGGATGATTACAGCTTCATCTATTCAATTGTCACCAAACAATCTGATGCGTTGACATAATATTTTTGTGCATATCACACATTTTCCTGGTGTTGCTATTATATATAATTAAATTTTTTATATATAATTACTGACTAATGGCTATGTTAAATAACCAATTAGAAATAAAAATATATGTTATACAGTATATAAATATATGAAATATCCAATATATGTTCAGTGAAGACTTGATACCCAAAAAGTTTTTTGTTGTGTAAATTATACAGTAAGAATGATCAGTTAAATTATTAAATTATAGGGTATGAACATATAACAAATGTTAATGTGAATTTATTGTATTTTCATACATCTGACTAATTTCATAATTTCAGTTTTGCATTATAAAGACTAATCTATATGAAATAATGTCCATTTCCATTGTGAAAAGGATAGGATTTTATGTGTTCTAAGTGTTTTATTTTATATCCGTTTAAAATAATTAATTTTAAACTAATAAAAGTAAAAGCATAATTGTGACAGAAAACATCGACACAACTAAAAAAAGAAATCTCATCAGATCCTGTATAAAAAGAAAACCTTCAAGATGAAAATGCATGATCCGAGAACAGGTGCTTATGGATAACGAGTGATAAAGACATGATCCTGATCAAGAGAAATCCAATGAAATGGTGCTTTTGTGTGTGTGTTTTAAGACTAATGGCAGGTGCGATTGCAGTCTCTCTCTCTTTATCCGCAGATTCACCCTCTCCAGGCTTAAAACGCAGCAATAATGGAAGAGGAAAGCAAGAATTGACCGTGTTAAAAGCCCCTCGCTCCATCTGTCAGTGTAGGACCGAGCCGCAGGTTCTGGAAAAGCTCCAGTGGACATTAAGAGCAAGAACAGGTCCGACCGTGACAGAAACACATCATTAGTCTCTGAGCCATTAGAAACAGTGGTTTCCAGAAGAACTCCTGCTGTAACACTGAGCCAAAGACACTAACACTGACGCTTAACACGGCACAAAACACTGTATTTAACACTAAATGCCATCATTAAAGGTGGATTGTGTAATATTTCTGAGGATCTATTGACAGAAATGCAATATAAGATCCATAACTATGTTTTCAGTGGTGTATAAAGACCTTGCATAATGAACCGCTATGTATTTATTAGCTTAGAATGAACATTTATATCTCCATAACCGCGGCGCCCCCTTCTATGGAGGTCGACATATTGTGTGGGTATGTTTCTAGCGTAGGCGACAGCGAACACACACACAGCGCTACAGCAAACACACAGCGCTACAGCGAACACACAGCGCTACAGCGAACACACAGCGCTACAGCGAACACACACACAGCGCTACAGCGAACACCCAGCGCTACAGCGAACACACACACAGCGCTACAGCGAACACACACACAGCGCTACAGCGAACACACACACAGCGCTACAGCGAACACACACACAGCGCTACAGCGAACACCCAGCGCTACAGCGAACACACACACAGCGCTACAGCGAACACACAGCGCTACAGCGAACACACACACAGCGCTACAGCGAACACACAGCGCTACAGCGAACACACAGCGCTACAGCGAACACCCAGCGCTACAGCGAACACACACACAACGCTACAGCGAACACACAGCGCTACAGCGAACACACACACAGCGCTACAGCGAACACACAGCGCTACAGCGAACACACACACAACGCTACAGCGAACACACAGCGCTACAGCGAACACACACACAGCGCTACAGCGAACACACAGCGCTACAGCGAACACACACACAGCGCTACAGCGAACACACACACAGCGCTACAGCGAACACACAGCGCTACAGCGAACACACACACAGCGCTACAGCGAACACACACACAGCGCTACAGCGAACACACACACAGCGCTACAGCGAACACACACACAGCGCTACAGCGAACACACACACAGCGCTACAGCGAACACACACACAGCGCTACAGCGAACACACAGCGCTACAGCGAACACACAGCGCTACAGCGAACACACACAGCGCTACAGCGAACACACAGCGCTACAGCGAACACACACACAGCGCTACAGCGAACACACACACAGCGCTACAGCGAACACACACACAGCGCTACAGCGAACACACACACAGCGCTACAGCGAACACACACACAGCGCTACAGCGAACACACAGCGCTACAGCGAACACACACACAGCGCTACAGCGAACACACACACAGCGCTACAGCGAACACACACACAGCGCTACAGCGAACACACACACAGCGCTACAGCGAACACACACACAGCGCTACAGCGAACACACACACAGCGCTACAGCGAACACACACACAGCGCTACAGCGAACACACAGCGCTACAGCGAACACACAGCGCTACAGCGAACACACACACAGCGCTACAGCGAACACACACACAGCGCTACAGCGAACACACACCCAGCGCTACAGCGAACACACACACAGCGCTACAGCGAACACACACACAGCGCTACAGCGAACCCACAGGGCTACAGCGAACACACAGCGCTACAGCGAACCCACAGCGCTACAGCGAACACACAGCGCTACAGCGAACACACAGCGCTACAGCGAACACACACACAGCGCTACAGCGAACACACAGCGCTACAGCGAACACACACACAGCGCTACAGCGAACACACAGCGCTACAGCGAACACACACAGCGCTACAGCGAACACACAGCGCTACAGTGAACACACAGCGCTACAGCGAACACACACACAGCGCTACAGCGAACACACACACAGCGCTACAGCAAACACACAGCGCTACAGCGAACACACAGCACTACAGCGAACACACACACAGCGCTACAGCGAACCCACAGCGCTACAGCGAACACACAGCGCTACAGCGAACACACACACAGCGCTACAGCGAACACACACACAGCGCTACAGCGAACACACAGCGCTACAGCGAACACACACACAGCGCTACAGCGAACACACAGCGCTACAGCGAACACACACACAGCGCTACAGCGAACACACAGCGCTACAGCGAACACACAGCGCTACAGCGAACACACACACAGCGCTACAGCGAACACACACACAGCGCTACAGAGCGCGTTTCCTCACTACCTGGAAAAAGAAGTTTTCAGTGGTGTATAAAGACTTACTTAATGAACCGTTATATTTGTATTACCTTAGAATGAGCAGTTTCTGTCTACACACACCGCAGGTTCCCGATCATTGAAATGTGCCGACATGTTTCTACGGTGGCCCTAAACGGACAAACGCGTTTCGTTACTAGTGCAAGGAAGCAAGCTTAGTTCAGCGAATAAAACACTGACACAATGATGAACAAGTAACAATAATATTCGCAATAACATATAGTTTTACTGAATAATTAAGTAAACTTCGTAATTTATCCTTGTAATGAAACCTCATTGCTGAACTGCTACTCTCTGCTATCTCAGACGATGACATCACTTCCTGTCGGCCACCGTAACTTCTGTTGGTTGCAATTCGTAACCTCACCACTAGATGCCGCTAAAAATCACACACTGCACCTTTAAAGGGTTAATTCACTCACAAATGAATGCTGTCATTATTTACTCATTTATGCCTCATGCTGTTCCAAACTCATGTGAGTTTCTTTCTTTTGTGGGACACAAGTGGAGATGAAGTTTAGATGAATGTCGGGCCAGGGCTTTTCTTTTAATGAAGATAAATGGGGACTTGAGTTTAAAAAAAAAAGTCTAAAAATGACCCAGAAAAGCACCATGAACGTAGTATGACTTGTGTGAGGAATAGATGCTTCTTAACCCTGTAAACCCTCATAATAGTAAAGTACTTTCGTCAAAATATATAAATAATATTAAAAAAAAGTTTTGTCGTTGAGTATTATATTTGTTAAATCAGCCTTTTATGGCTCATATAGTCGGTTATAGTGAGAATATGGAGGAAAAAACAATTTAATTTTATTCAGAGGCCCAAATTGACCAAAAATATGTAATTTGGTGCAGATGCTGATATTTATGGACAAAAAATGATACAATACTAATGCTTGTAATGTAAATCAATGATATATATATATATATATAACAGTATAGCAAATACTTACGTAAAATGCATATACATAATATCTGCCAATAATATGTCTTAGTAAGATGATATTTAAATGCTTAGTTTTATGATCAAAGCTCTGTAGTTTTAAAAACTAGAACGCAATGCAATGCAATACAATGATGATTGAGAGATAAATCTTCTTTAAAAAGCCTTATTTGATACTCATGATTTTTCTAATATTTGATATCTGGATAATCAAGTAAACCGAAGCTGCTTCAGTCCGGTTGAAATATTACTAACATTATCAAAGTTATTTTTATGTATTCTTTCTATAAATCAGTGCAGATTTGACACAGAAAGACACGTGAAGCTCGAGCTGACGTTTGTGTAATTATACTAAAAGACTTTTACTTGATAAAACAGTCTAAACTATTAATCAGAAAACAGAAGGACTGGAGGAGATCGTGTGAAACAGGTTTTTTAACATATTTTTGATCATGTTCATAATTTAAATACATTTTCATACCGTTAATAAATAGTGTAGTTAGAATGCACCCATTTTTATACATTTTACTTGCTAACTAATATACTTAAGTAAAATATAACTGATTTGCCAAGGTTATATTTAACACAGTCCTGCATAATTTTTTACAGTGTTGCCCAGTTTGAATGACAGAAGAGAAGCATCAACATCATACGGTTTAATATCATACGAGTGAATTATGGCAGACTATTATTACCCATAATAATGATGATGAAGGTGTTATGGCACAAAAATGTTCTGAACACACCTGTGAAATCCTGATCCTGTTATAATGGTGGTACACTAGAGCAGGTTTCGGGTGGCTCAGATCATCTGCAGACACACACACACACACAAGGTTAATCATAACCTCATGACCTCATGGTTTCTCGATGGTCTTGTTAGACTAGTCGCAGTTAACAATAAGAGCACAGAGACTTCACACAAACCACAGAGGAATCAACCTCCTGATCCTGAAACATCTCTGCCGACTGCGTCTATGACACTGGGGAAATAAGACGGAGGAGCTCCACATCTTCATCTCTCTTCAGTGTGTAATGTTGCTGTTTGATCACGAAAAATCTCTCAAAGTCACACAGTTCTTCTCTATATCAGTGTCAGTGTTTCTGAACTCCTGAAACGCCTCCATTGTAGTCTTGAGTTTCTCCCGGGAACGAACACGTCACAATATTCCTCATTATAATAATTCAAATGCAGAATAAAGGGGCGGGGCCTGATTGAGTTAGTTAGTAGTGTGTTAAACTGGTGGTTATGGGAAGGGGCGGGACATTTCCCAAACACGCTCGACCAATCACAACACGCTGATCCAGCCGACCAATCAGAGCACAGTGTGCTTTTCAGAAGGAGAAGCTTCATAGAGACAGGAAGTAAACAGAGCGTTACTGACAGACTGGGAAGAGAGGAGCCGCAACAATAGAGAATATGAGGAAAATAATCAACATTCAAGCAGGAAAACCTGTTCTAGTAGAGCATGAAACAACAGCAAGACTCTGTAAAATGGTATAATATGTGCTCTTTAAAACTTTCCTCCAGCGTTTCTCAACGTTAGCATTAAATTTACATAGAATATTAGGTGAATATTTGTACTGCTTTTTCATCAGTACCTTATTTAATTAAAAAAAGAGAGCGAGATGCACATTTTCACAGAGATGCAAATATATATGCAAAAGAGGGAGAAGAGATATTAAAAGTGTCCAACCACTGAAAATATTTCCTTTATTTCTCCTTTAATTTGAAATCACAAACTCTCTAGTGGCATTTAGATTAACTCCAATATTTAGCCAGTATTTAATATTGAACTTAAGGAAACATGCAGTAATTAGCAGTTCCTTCTCATATGCAATATCTGAACAATTTGTGGGATATTTTAATAGTTATTTTTGGGGAGCACTTAACATCTGTGTAATACGGAAGCTTGTTTCTGCCACAGAATAAAACATTTTAAAAGATAATTGTGACTTTATTTCTCAAAATTGCAAGATATAAAGTAGGGGTGTGAACCTACACTGGTCTCACGGTTCGGTTCGATTACGATTATCATGTCATCCATTCAGTTCAATTCGATATCGCGATGCATCGCAGTGCACTGCATCTGCAATTTAAATTTATACTCCAAAAGTGATGTGTGCGCGCGTGTTCGCCTGTTCGGGAAGTCGCTCTGACAGAAACAATGACATTCCAGTTTAAGTTTGAAGGGAGTAAAGCCTGTTTAAGCCAATTAGTAAATGAAATTGTGTCAAATCAATTTTGTTTTAAAGAAATGTTCATTTAAAAGCAGCGCTCATTCATCAGTGTATAATGTTACCATAGAGATGCGCGCATCAACCGTCGCCGAGCCCGCTGCTGAAGGTAACGATCATCCATTTATAATCACGCGTAACAACACAGAATAATTGTAATTTGACCATCGGGTTCGGATACTTAAAGCTACACTGTGTAACTTTTTTAGTTTATTCTTAGCTAAAAACACTTAGTTCTTTCAAAAATATATGTGCTCATTAATGTATATTTACTTCGTTCAAGTAATAAAGTATTCTCGTGAGTGTATAATATGCCATTGAAAATACATACGGGTGGGGGGTTCTAATGTCGGTCGCCATGTTGCCCCTCCATCTTGAAAGTACATTAGCCAAAGAGGGACATACCCGTTAATTCAAGCTTCGCCTTTCGCGTTTTAACACTCGATGGCACCGTGTCGAATCTCAAGAGGGGGATTGCTTGAGACTGATATATAAAAACCTGAAAGCCTTTTTGAAAGTCTGTTGCTGATGGAGGATCACTCTTATTCTCGAGGATACGTATCAGAGTCGCCAAGGAAGCGAAAAAGAGAATTAAGACGGCAACGCAACAGGCAAATCAACAAGACAAAAGTAAATATTGGAGTGGCCTTTCCAAGATGGAAAGAGCTCATGACGAGCAACGATTTTAAAAAGGATGCCGACGTTGCCTGCTTTCTTCTCGACAGGTAACGTTAATTAAGCCTGTTTGTGTATATTGGAAGTTGCTTGGCTAATTATATCATGGTGTGCTGTGCATAACGCTAGAACGACATCTAGGATAGGTTTCCTCGCGTCAATGATGAAAAGTATTGTTTACCTTGTAACATAATCCGTGTTCTATGACGGATAACATGTGATTAATATTTTAATGGCGCTATAATTTGTAGGCTATAAGTTATATGTAGGCACTTTAAATTTTAGTTATTTTTCATTTATTTTACTTTATACACAATTAACGTAGCCTAATGTGATAATGCAGTTGTAATGCTGCATTCCAATCTTGGACTACATTGGCCACCGTAGGAGTTAAAACGAAATCGGAATTGAGAGGAACAGAAACTAATATTCACTGGATGGTCATATACCTTTTCACCGCTAGATGGGGGTAAAAATCACACAGTGTAGCTTTAAATCAGCTCTATGGGTGCGTGACATGAGTCTTCTCCAGGTCGTGCTTACCAGGTTGTTCATTAGAGCCGAAATGTGCCCAGAATAGATGTAGGCTTTTAAAGTATTTGGAGCATTTTTAATTACTCGCACTCGCGTCTCGCCTCCTCTGCCATTGTATGCTACCGCGACAAAGCACACGCAACAAATGACGTCAGAAAAGCGTCAGTAACCGGTTATGGTCTATTACTGAACCGATACTGAATCGCGATGCATCGTAAAACGATTAATTTCGACACCCCTAATATAAAGTCAGAATTGCATGAAATAAAGTCGCACTTGCGTGTTAAAGGTCAGAATTGCGAGAGAAAAAACTAACTATTCTGACTTTTTTTCGGACAAATTCCGACTTTATTTCATGCAATTCTGACTTTATAACACATTATTGCGACTTTATATCTCGCAATTCTGACATATTTTCTCAGAAAAAAAGACTGACTTTTAATAGTTTATATCTCACAATTCAACTTTATAGCCTAACACGCAATTGCGACTTTATATCATGCAATTCTGACTTTATATCTCCCACTTGCGTATTATAAAGTCCTAATTGCGAGATATGAACATGCAATTCTGAGAGAAAAGGTCAGAATTTCAAGTATATTTCTCGCAATTGCGCATTTATATCTCATAATTCTGACTTTACAACACGCAATTGCGACTTTATATCAATCAATTCTGACTTTATATCTCGCAATTCTGACTTTAAATCTCGCAATTCTGACTTTATATCTCGCAATTCTGACTTTATATCTCGTATCTCGCAATTCTGACTTTATATCTCGTATCTCGCAATTCTGACTTTATATCTCGCAATTCTGAGAAATAAAGTCACAATTACCTTTTTTATTTTTCATTCTGTGGTGGAAACAAGCTTCCATAGTGTAACACACACACACACTAAATGTTAGAATTATTTACAACAGCAATAACAATAATAAAGTGTACCAACAATTATGAGAAGCACCATAAAACAATAACAAGTGATTATTTTGAATTACTCTGCTCATGTAATCATGTTAAAGGACTTAATCAATAAAGCAATCAGTCTAAATTGAGCACTAAAGTAATTACTCTGCGTCATGAACGCTGTAATGCAAAGTGGATTGGAGATAGCACATCTAATCATAAGAGAGGCGTTTGGGAAATAGCAACTCAATATCTTATAAATCTCCTTCATAATTTTTGGCACATTGTCTCTTAAGACTTTTTACCTTCATCTTGGGCGGGACGCCCGGAAAACTAAGAGTCTGTGCAACATTAAATCTCTGATGATAACGGCTGCTGTAAATCCACACAGGCTTTTATTAGATCATTATATGACGGATTGATTTTGTTGATCAAACCTTTTGCAAGCGGTTTTCCACATTTGCTTTTTTTCCCTAGATATTTTGTCTGCTAAATGCTAGCCTTTTTGAGCACTTCACATTTCAACTTTGGTTGTTTAAAGAAAGAAATTTGCATTAAATAATAATTTTATACTTCTACATTCTAATTAAATGAGGCGTGCATTAATGATAAAATACCAGGGTTATTACAGTTAACTGAAACTAAAACCATTTTTGTTACTTACATTTTTTTTACTAATTTATTTTATTTTAGCTAGGTGTCAACACAACATTTCTCATTTTCATATAGTTTAAATTGGTGTATTAAAATGGCTAAAACTTCAAAATGAATAAAAAAAATACTAAATTACTAAAACTAACTAAAATTAAAATGAAAACAGCAAATATAAAATAAATATTAAGAAAACTATAATAGCATCTCAATTATACTAAAATAACACGGATACTAAGTTTATCCAATCAATGCAATTTTCTGAAAGTGTTTGGGAAACCCGTTTGGAAACAATTATTAGTCATCAAAAGTAGCGTTTGCTGAGGCAAACATCATCACGCTTTCATACCCATACTGTAAAAACTAAATCAAAATCGTGAATTATAAAAAAGAATCAAGACTAATATGGTAAAAAAAAAAAAAAGATGTCTCTAATCTTCCCTTGGCCAAGACACACTACAATGGGCTACTAGGCGATAAGACGATGTGTACCGGAGCCTGGGGCATAAGGACCCCCATCACTTTTTTATTTATTTATTATATTTTTCTTCTTTTTTTTTTTTAAATGTATTTATTTATTTAATTAAATCTTTTTTTTTTATTATTATTATTATTACTATTTAGTTCATTTTTATCATCTCTGTTGTATCTGTAAGATTGTCTTCTGTTAAGTTATTTCCACTTACACACCCAGTAATACATGCACACACACACACACACACACACACACACACGTTTACGTATGTTATTTTCATGTTTACATGTTAATTTTTATGTATGAGACCTTTATGTTTTTGTTGTGTCAGTTACTTGTATGTATTGGATTACATAATATATAAAAAAAAATAGTGAATTATAAGATTAATAGTTTTTTTTCTTTCAAAAACTGTACATTTAACAGTAGTTTACTGTAAAATTACACGTAACGAATGTATATAGTAATGGGAATTTGCCAATTAACAGGTTTTTACAGTTTGGAAATGATACAATCTGCATTTCTACAGTCTTTCGGTATTAAAATGATTTTGTTTTGGTAATTTACAGTGTAGGTTAAGGGTTTGCTAAAACACAAATTACTTTTTAAGTGATCCGTTAATATGGTTCTTGCCTGGCGGAGGATAAAACAGGAAAATATCCCACAGATTCTTTTGATTTGGATCAAGTGAAGAGAACAGCCTGAATTATTCTCCACACCCTGGGCATATTCTGTTGTGCTTTATTAATTTAAAACCTATTTTACAGCATCAAAGCGAAGTGTTATTAAAACATCAACAAGCCGAAGATCACTGGCGGCGTCATGTGACCGGCAGGCCTCAGGTATTGATCTACTGTTGTTTTGGCTGTAAATGTCAATCGATCTGATCTTATGGAAGAATCTGATAAACAGCCGACTCATGCCCTCGTCTGAGCAGCATAAACACCGCCACAGATGATGGAAATTATGTCAAACTGTATTATGAATAAAATATGTTATTTAACAGACTCCGGGAGGAGAATGCATTCAATATTTAGGGATAAAAATTATTTTGGAGAAGCATCTTGGCAGGCGACCAGAGGTTCTTCAGTCCCAGCGAACTCAAAGATCAGCTCACAGTACTGTGATCTCACATCTGTGATGTCATTTCCTACTGACCTCTGAACGAACATGAACAATATACAGGTAAAATAGACAAAATCACCGTCCCATAACTCAAACTAATCCAAATACACAACATCCTACTAATGATAGAATATAAAAAGTGCTGTTTTAGTGGGATAGAATAAACATCACTATATTTCTTTGTAAGTTTCTTTATAAACCCATACAGCAACACGGTGTCGGCCCAGATCCGGGCCACATCTGGTACATGTGGATTCAACGCTAACAAAACAAGATGGAGGCCGACACTAAGTTGCTGTCTGGGAAAGGAATAAAGACATAATATTATATAAAGTCAAAGTTGCTTTGATACAACCTGGATTGTATAAAGCACTATATAAATAAAGGTGACTTGACTATAGTCACTAATGAGGACGTCTAAGCCAACAAGCTAAATAAATCTATTTTTGTTTAGAAGCAAGAATAAACCTGAAGATTTTAATGAAATCTTCATTTCCATAATAAACCCCCTCTCTAATGTCAGTGTTTGTGTTGATCATGTGTGACGTGTGTGTGTCATTGTTTGGACATATTTCGCGCAGATGATGGTGAGCTTGTGTGTGTGAGTGTGTGTGTGTGTGTGTGTCTAACGAGAGCGCGCGACACACACGCTGTGCTCAACTTCCCGGGAAATTGTTTGGAAACATTGTTTTGATGGAGCCGCGTCAAATGTGAACTTGGCAGCTCCAGCACCATATGTGCATTTATTAACATACACACACACACACACACACACACACACACACACACACGTTTTTTGCGTGCATATGCTATACGCACTGAAAATAAAACCCCTTGGTTAGGATTAGGGGTGGAGAGTGCGTGTGTATTAGGCCTAGACGCCATAAAGTGAGTATCATAAGCACGTGAAACTATATTTGGCCTATAAATGGCACGAGAAATAACATTCGTTGTATAGAAACGCACTTTCATGAGCGCTGAGTATTATAAACAGCGCTGTCGCTTAATGTTGACAAACGACCGCTAACATCCGAAGTCCGAACACGACATCATGAAGGTTCTAATGGAATCCGCACAAAAAAGAATCATTTACTCACCCTCATGTTGTTCCATGACCACGTGACGATCAAACGTATTGTTGTTTTTCATGCAGGGAATCCCAAATAAGACTTAAGGAAACATAAAAGTAGTCCATATGATTTATGAATCGTGAACAAATCAAACCGTTTATAGTGAAAATAATTGACTCAAAAGAAAAAAAAATATTTTCTATAAATAACTTATAAGTCATTCTGTTTCCTATACAATACAAGTTTTACTTTAAGTGCACTTTAAATAATTAGCCTACGTTTGAATAATCTTTTGTCGTGCTCTTATTTTGATGTGTTGACTAACATACTAATAAATAAAGTAGCCTACTTGATTATCATTTTAAATGTAGTGTGTTATATTACTTTGAAATCTACTTTAAAAAGTATGTTAAATATTCTAAATTGCAACTTTATCATTATAAATGTGCGATTACAAATATATTTATTTAAATATATGACATACGGGTTTCAATAGAAATGACATTAAAGTAGGCTATATCATAAATGCTTCTTAGTTTATTCGTCAATACACTATTTCAAAGACAAAATAATTATGAAAATACATATAAAGATGTCCTGGTTATGTGGGTCTATATATACAGTCATGTGAAAAAGAAAGGACACCCTTTATAATTTTATGGTTTTGTGTATTAGGACATACTAAAAAGTATCTGGTCATTAGCAGGTCTTAAAATTAGGTAAATACAACCTCAGATGAACAACAACAAATGACATATTACACCATGTCATTATTTATTTAACAAAAATAAAGCCAAAATGGAAAAGCCATGGGTGACAAACTAAGTCCACCCTATGATTCAAATTGCTCGTAGATCCAATTTTAGCAGCAATAAGTTAAAGGACTTGTTTTGTGTTTTTTCTGGCAGGGTTAGGGTTAGGTTAGGGTTAGTCTGTGAAGTTTCAACTCAAAATACCCCAAAGATCATTTATGGTGTAAAAGCCCATTTTGGGGTGGAAGCAGAAACACTGTTTTCGTGTGTGTATCTTTAAATGCAAATGAGCTGTTGCTCCCCGCCCCCATTTCCAGAAGAGGGCGGAGCCTGTGCCTCGGATACTCTGACAACAACAAAACTGGAGAAATAGTGTGGGGTCGTTTCCACATTATTTGGTGCTGCTTTGCCATTATTTTCTATGTAAACGTGCTAGACTGCTTGCATTTTTCTTGTGTTTTTTTTCCCATTCAGGGCCATTCACTCATTTTTTTAAAAGCTGAACTTCCTGTGTACAGCTCACTCAGGGGGAGGAGCTAAGCTAATTAGGCAGATTCCGTCACCAGAAGTGGGTGGGGCTGTTGTGACATCACAATGTATAAACTTTATTATTAATGGAGAATATAAAAAAAGGAGTCAGTGGATGTTTACCATTATATGTGTACACACATTTATGATCAATCAACACATTTATTTAGATAATAATCAGGCTACACTTTTTGAATGTATACTGAAGTGTAGGCTACTTCTTTCTCACAAGGGTTTATAGTGCCCTTTTGAGCTTGGAAATCTCACTTTAACATTATAATGATATTTGGCCATCAAAACAAGTGTTACTGTGTGTTTAGCCAAAGATCTGCCACTCCAGCATCTCCAGACGCTCATCTAAGCGTCTGCAGTTAGAGGGGATTTGCTCATGATTGCTTCTGTGCTTCTGTGTCAGCGTGAACTGTGCCGTAGCTCCGGCCCCGGGGATTACCATCATCCAGAGCTGTCCAACACACTCACAGGCTCTCACACGCCTTAAAACAAGAGTTACACACCCACACGCCAACAAGAGACTAAAGGGTGTGGAAGACAAGAGCTGTACGAGTGTGTGTGACTGTGCTTACGGTATCATTTACGGTATATATTTCTTGAGAAACTTTTGGAAAACGCCTAAAACGCTATATTCACCTTACAGCGCATGCGTAAAACCTAACTGAGATGATACAGACGGAAGAATAAATAATTGAGTTACCACCAGTGTTGCCAACTCGGTAGACACAGCTCCACACGATAAAGTTGGCCGGCTCCGATAATAACAAATGCACATGAGCAGCGGTAGAAAGGGGGAGGAGGGGCCGCAAGTCAGTTTTTTTACGACATTGTTGTGAAATAAACTGTACGCCTCACAGCTGTAGGAGGAGCTCGCTGAGAAAACCATGTGACAACAGAAGTGAAAATCAGCGAAGAAATGGCTAGAGTTGCCGAGTTCCCCTTTAAATGAAAATACGCGCGAGTCGCGACTGATGGTGACTGGACTGTAGTATAGTTTTTGGTGAAACAGATGCCCAGGACAAAGTGGGCGAAATACGGGAAGAAATATAACAAAGACTGAGAGAAAGAGAAAGCAGTAAAAGAATGGATTCAACCCGTCGTGTGTAAAACCTAAAAAAAAGTTGTCATTTACATCAACCCACATAAATACCATAGACAATAAAAGAAATGGACATAGCGACCCCCTTGATTTCAACGGAGAAAACTGAAGCCCATTAGAAGCACTCACTTCCTGATGTCTGAGCGACTGCGCAGGCTCAAACTGAGCTTGACGACAGTCTGACAGTTGTAGATCTTTTTGTAGCTGTGCTACATACCGAATTATTTCCAATTCCTCAAAAACGTTTTTGAAATATTTTGTCCCGTTGCTTTTATGGACTCTCTATCTATGGGCTTCTCTCTTGACTTTATGCCTCTATGTCCCCCCGATTGCCTCATAGACAGTAAAAGATTGCCTGCGAGCTTCTCCTCCTGTCTATACGGTAATTTCTCTACTGTGCGACAGAGAGTCGCAATTGACCCTTCGCAGGGAGCTTGATTGACAGGTGATCTGACCAATCATACTTCGCCATCCGCCATTTTGTCCGACAAAGCAGTCAGGAGAGTTAGTAGATTAACGTGGGAGGATTTGAACTTGAAAAACTGAATATACTGACGCCTTTCTGTGGTTAAAACAACATTCCTTCTTATGTTCATTCATGTTTATTTGATGCTATAAATGAACTAGAAGGAAGAGATGATCGGTTCACGAGCAGCTTTAACTGAGGCTCTACAGCGATCTGTCACGACACATTAAAAAGCCACAAAACGGTACTTATAGTTTAAATTTATTTTTAAAGATGACCAAAGAGACTTTGGTCAATATGAGACTTTGTTTAATATGTTTAATATCAAAAGTTACCGAAAAGTAACCTGGTCTGTCCTAACTGTCAGCGTATTGTCAGTCTCCTCTCTGATCCGCGATGTATTTTTCACTGCGTGAAAACATGGTGTGTGTGTGAGAGCGGCGTAGCTTGTCGGACATAGCGACAGTAACTAAGGGGGGCGGGTCTTTGAGAAGGGTCAATTGTTAGCCTATTTTTACTAAAACGGCTTCTACGGGGCCATAACGTAAGATACAAAGTAATGGAGCCTTTTATACATTGTCGTGTTTCTTTAGAAATAAATAATGGACAAATGAAGTCTTTGGACGCCTCAGATGTAAAGGTATTCGCTGTCAAAGTGACGCCAAAATGAATGGGAGTCAATGTAATGCTAACAGCAGGTGAAGTTCTGCTACAATGGCGGCTCCCGCGAGGCTTCAGTTTCCGGCTGATGGATTACACACTTGGTAAATACGCCGTCGAGCGCCATCATAACTATGCCAAACTGGGCGCTCACAAGCATTTTCTGGCGTATAATGTGATGTTTGAGAACCTAAAACCTAATTTCTCGCAGTTAACACGGCAACATATAACCGGCATTATCAGAAATCTCCAATTAATTTTAGAAATAGTCGTTTTCTGTGATAAAAACAGGGTTTTCGTGTAAATGAGTGGCCAAACCGCAGGGAAATATCTGCGTCTTCCCTTCGTGTAAACAGGGCAGTAGCCTAAAGTGTGGGAAAGACAAGAGCTGTACGTGTGTGTGTGTGTGTGTGTGTGTGTGTGTGTGTGTGTGTGTGTGTGTGTGTGTGTGTGTGTGTGTGTGTGTGTGTGTGTGTGTGTGTGTGTGTGTGT
Organism: Siphateles boraxobius; assembly: GCF_051911475.1. Classification (NCBI taxonomy): domain Eukaryota; kingdom Metazoa; phylum Chordata; class Actinopteri; order Cypriniformes; family Leuciscidae; genus Siphateles; species Siphateles boraxobius. Next base: position 489,714 of record NW_027508726.1, read on the forward strand.
GTGTGTGTGTGTGTGCTTGTCAGCCTCAGTTCACTCTTTCATGGCTTTTAGGCCACGGCTGTTAGGCCATCTAAATGTTAATGTTCTTTAAAAGTTGACAAAATTAACTTTCAGGAGCCAACAACCCACTTTAAGGCGTCTTTTTAATCTGAGGGTTCGTTTATTGGCGCGCGCGTGTGTGTGTGTGTGTGTGTGTCCTTGAAAAGATGCATTGGCAGGCTAAGATTGGTGTATATCTCGGCATTGGATAAATTGGAAATGATCCAAGGGAAATTGAATTTGCAGGCAGAATGAATGAAAGTGCAGGTGAGGGGAATGGCCGAGTTCCCATAATGCATCACTTCTGCCGCAGTAGCCATCGCTAATGCAAAACATTGGCTTTAAGGGACTATAGGAGCTAGTCCAGATGATATATACTGAGTTCACCGTGACATTAAAGTATGGCGACGTGCTTCAGTGGGCCATTAGACTCATTCGATCATTGCAGCCACGTGATTTGAAGGTAAGGATGGTATTTTATAAAGTCACTTATGGATTTGTTCTTCTTTGAAAGATACACATCAAGGTCAAGAGTCTGATTTTGCCACAGCGCTCAAAGCATTTCCTTCACATTATGTAAGGCTCAGAGACATGATGACAGACCTGTAACTGAGGGAAGGACTGATAATGTCTTCTCTCTGTCAGCTTTGCCTTCTGCCCTTGATGGACGTCAGATTCTGACATAATCATCACTCAGAGCCGTTCATCACTGCAACTACCTCAGCCCACAGCGGTGATCACTGGTATTCATGCTGTTCTTTTCTTTTATAAAAAGCCAGCATTAAAAAAAACGTTTACCATACATTTAGAATTTTTGCTACTTTTTAAATGCTATAGGATATATATACACACACAGTGCTTAGCATAAGTGAACACACCCATGCTAAAGTTGACTATACACACCTGTACACACAGCCCTCTCTCTTTGTTCATGCCACATGGAGGAATCCTTGTGTGTTGCTGCTGGAAATGCCGTGTCTCCTGCCTTGTGTGCGTTATTGAACTATGTAAGTTCCATACGTTTCTCCTTTGATGGTATGTTAAGTTAATTATGAGAAAATGAATCTTGCATTCCTTTCAGTCTGTCTGTTTAAATGTACTGTTATATTGAACAGTTTATATTGCTCCTGTGACTCACTGTGGTAGTTGTAAGAATATGTGCATTTGAGTAATTTATGTATTGACTTTGTTTGTAGGCTATACCTAGCTAATTTCCTGCATTCTAAGTTCTCGTATAAATGTTTGATTGTTATTCAAATGGATTGTGGCCTTGTATTGTGGCATTATGTAGCTAATTGTATCCCATATCCTTTCCCTCCTAACAGCACACACATACCTAATAAAGAAAGACATTGTGTAATTAAAGTGACTGTTCTTACCGACACCTCCACTGGTCTCAAGCCAGCCACCCACACATCCCTCTCAAACCTCCTTTTCTATTAGGCTAACTGAAATAACACCATGCCGATCTCTAGATATGGTGAAGGGAATGTGATGATGTGGGATATTTTAATCCCAAAGGCGAAGGGAACTTTATCAGGATGCATATTATCCCGGATCCATGAAATAACTGGCCTTTAAAAATAAAATTCTGCTGACTCTATGGGAATTTAACATAGGGGTGTCCTTACTAAAGGCCTGTTCACACCGGGACGAATTTCGCGCGCGATATTCGCCGACGTTTAACGCCTCGTGATTAAACAAAGGGCGCCAATGTGAGTGTGCGTAATTTTTTAAAAAACGCCTCGAGTTCGTTTTTTTTAGTTTGACGCGGCCGACCAATGAGATTGCCGCTTTTGCTCACGTGTCTGGAGCTTATGAAGTTACAGTAAACACAACTTGGGGGCGCTCAAACACAAAACGAAGCACACATACGTAACGGCGAAGAAGATATACGCCAAGTAGCGTCTACACACTGCCGGGAAGAAGACGAGGAAGATGCAAGCCAAGATAAATGTAGAGCTGCTGGTCTCGTTGGTGTTGAAACATAAGGAACTGTATGTCAAACGCGACTACAAAAATATTGATAAAAGAGAACTGTTATCGAGTGGTATTGCAGAGCAAATGGGCCTTGATGGTGAGTTTCATTTCACCTAATTGTCTTTCATGTACATGGGCTTTCATGTCTTTCATGTATGTAAGCGCCATCTAATGTCAGGGAATGAATTTGCATGTCCACTCGGCTCATCGTCAGCGAAAATCGCTTCGGTGTGAACACAAAAAACGCGCTGTAAAACGCTGGCGAATAACGCGCGCCGATATTCGTCACGGTGTGTACGGCCCTTTATGCAACCTGTATTTTAAGGAAGAGCATTTATTTATTTACGATACATTATTAATTCACAAAGAAAACTGGTGTCCTTAAAGGTTGGATTTTTCCTCATTTTTTTTAAATGAAGGCATTAAGATCAATTTCAAAAAGATGACCTTTTTTATTCCTCTTTTTAGTCAACTTTAGCATGGATCTGTTCACTTAAACTAAGCAGTTATATACATATATACTGTGTGTGTATATATATATATATATATATATATATATACACACTCTCTGGTTTTTTAGCATCCACTTCTACAAACCGAGCCGGTTATTGCATCTTAATTTAATGATGTTATCGGAGTTCATATATTATCTTAACCAGAACCACGTATTAATTGTTGAACATTACAAATACACACATTAAATAAACTAGTAAGAGTGTGATTTACAGTGAGTTTCCAGGTCCTAAAGTGCTCATAGCTGAACACAAATGAGTTGCGAATGCCATCATGTTATGGAGCCGCAGCGGGGAGACTCTCAGACTCTTAATTAATGAAGTAAACGAGCACTAGTGTTTCCTGAAGCACATCACAGATCTGATCAATAACGGAGTCAGCAGTTCCTCTGAATCCCAGCTGGAGAAACAGCCCATCAAACGCCACGTCCTGTAGGTGTGTAATGTAGGTCGCCTCTCGCCTGAGTGTGTGTGAGAGGATTCTGCTGACGAACACTGAACACTGAATCTGCCTCGGGTCCTAAAATGTTGCCAATAAATTAAATAAAATAAATAAATATTCCAACTAGGGATTGTTTCCTCTTTCTTATCAGCTTCTAAATATTCCAGCTCAATTTAATGGTGTAACTGCATGGAGATTGGTTAGGGTTAGGGTTAGGGTTAGCTAGTAATGTGTTATGTGTATGCCAGGTTAAAGAGATATGTTTTTAGTCTAGATTAGTCTATAATTTTGAGATCTATTGAATAATTAAATATTAAAAATAAAAAATATATAAATAGAAATGAATGTTCTAAATTATTTTCTGACTGATGCTCTGGCACATGTAATTTCTTGTTTTCATTAACAACATATATAATGTAATTTATATAATATGATGTAATATAATATAATATAATATAATATAATATAATATAAATGGAAAAATGGACAAGCCCAAAATAATTAAACTCATTTTAACATTCTTAAAAATGAAGCAAAAGTAACTTAAGAGATAATAAAAAGTTTAAATAATAAAATGTAAAAAGTATAATCCATCGTTTAAAACTAGAATAGTTGATTTTTCAGGGAAAGTTGTGCGCCTGACTGACATTAATGATTCTGATTATGGAAAACAGCAGCTGCCATACGCAGGAGAGCAACTTTAATGATAATAAAGACAGAAGCTCAATGAGGCGTCACTGAATCCTGAAGAGTCTTTGGGAAGAAGCCAGTTTGGACACATTCAAACTCCATCGGCTTTAAACAACACGCATATTCAGCCAAGTTTACGCGGTTGCTTTATTTTCTTAAAATCATATTCACATCCTGACATGGTGCCAGTGAGAATAAAAAATAAAATAAAAATTTCAGCTAGTTATCCTCTCAAGATTTTCTAATTAACTTCTACAAATATTGGCTGACACTGTGCCAGCGAGAAATAAAAAAATAAAATACAATTTAATAAAATAAATATTCAACTGGTTATTGTCTTAGGTTCTTCTAATTAACTTCTACAATTATTGGCTGCTGACATGGTGCCCAGTGAGAAATAATAATATAAAATAATGAAAGAAATTAAATTATATTAAATTAAATAAATTTAAAAATTAAATAAAATCAAATTGTTCAACTTGTTATTGTCTTAGGTTCTTTTAATAAATGTTTTACAAATATTGGCTGCTGACATGGTGCCAGTGAGAAATAATAAAATAAAAAAATGAATTAAATTAAATTAAATTAAATTAAATACATGTTCAACTGGTTATTCATTATAAAATAATGAAAGAAATAAAATAAATAAAATAAAATAAAATTGTTCAACTTGTTATTGTCTTAGGTTCTTTTAATAAACTTTTACAAATATTGGCTGCTGACATGGTGCCAGTAATAATAAAAAAATAATAATAAATAAATAAAATGTTCAGCTAGTTATTCTATTAATAACTTCAACAAATACTGGCTGCTGACATGGTGCCCGTGAGAAATAAAATAAATAAATAAATATTAAAACAAATAAACGGTCAGAAATCTGATTATGGATCGGGAGCGTTCAAATATTAATCCAGATTGATTCATGACGCCGGTATATTGTAGAACCCGTTCTTCCTGATGTAGCGAGAGCATCATGTGTTCCCGGTTCCAGATGACCTAGTTTATAAAGCCTAACAATCATTTAACTGATTTGAATTATAGAAATGAATAATGTGTTATGTGCATGCCAGGTTAAAGAGATATGTTTTTAGTCTAGATTAGTCTATAATTTTGAGATCGCAATAGTAATTATATAATAATTGTTACAAAATGAAACATACAGACACATTAGGGTATGAGAATTTGAGGAAATGTGTTCAACTATCATGACAATAATGTCACAATACAAAAAAATCTTAATGGCACAATTAAAATGATTTTTTTTTTTTTTTTTTGCTATTTAGTCGACATCTCCTGCTTGGCAAAACAACAAAGTAAGGCGTGTGAAGGCGAGCTGAGAGAGAAACATCTAAATCTTATCGATCATTTCTGTTCTGTGAGAAACGAACCGATCGATGCCTCCGTTCTCTGAGTTTCACACTCAATCACGAGCTCCACAGCTGAAGATGTTTCTACACACAGCTTTAGATGTGCAGCTGACAGCATCAAACGGTGCAAATCTGTAGGCTAAGCGTGAATAAGCCGAAATATAAGTCAAAAAAGCAGAATGACCCTTGTGTGAGTGAGCCTGATGGATTCAGGCCTTTGAGATGAGAGGCAATTCCTGATAATGATTGACAGCTGCGAGGAGACAATGGTTGCTAGGCGACAGCATGTGGAATAGACAGGTGTGTCACGCTGGCAACAGAACCAACAGAGAAAGTGGCATTTCCATGGAGACGGAGGAGAGAAACAGAAAGACAGGTGCTGCTGACAGGTGTGTGTTACAGGTGTGTGTTCTCTCTGAGCGCTAATGCTGAGGAAACATAAATCACCCAGAGAAGAAGAAATAAATAAATAAATAAATATATGTATATATATATACATATATATATACACACATGTGTTAGTATGCATATTTTTTTTTTGGCAATTTTGGACAAAATATTATTTTAAAATTGCAGTCAAATTGATTAATTGCATTAACATGAATGTTTCTATTTATATAATATATGTGTATATGTATATTATTTATATATATATATATATATATGTGTGTGTGTGTCTGTGTGTGTGTGTGTGTGTGTGTGTGTGTGTGTGTGTGTCTGTGTCTGTGTCTGTGTGTGTGTGTGTGTGTGTGTGTGTGTGTATAAATATACATATACACACACACACACATATATATACACTCACCTAAAGGATTATTAGGAACACATTGTTCAATTTCTCATTAATACAATTATCTAATCAACCAATCACATGGCAGTTGTTTCAATGCATTTAGGGGTGTGGTCCTGGTCAAGACAATCTCCTGAACTCCAAACTGAATGACAGAATGGGAAAGAAAGGTGATTTAAGCAATTTCGAGCGTGGCATGGTTGTTGGTGCCAGACGGGCCGGTCTGAGTATTTCACAATCTGCTCAGTTACTGGGATTTTCACGCACAACCATTTCCAGGGTTTACAAAGAATGGTGTGAAAAGGGAAAAACATCCAGTATGCGGCAGTCCTGTGGGCGAAAATGCCTTGTTGATGCTAGAGGTCAGAGGAGAATGGGCCGACTGATTCAAGCTGATAGAAGAGCAACTTTGACTGAAATAACCACTCGTTACAACCGAGGTATGCAGTAAAGCATTTGTGAAGCCAGAACACGCACAACCTTGAGACGGATGGGCTACAACAGCAGAAGACCCCACCGGGTACCACTCATCTCCACTACAAATAGGAAAAAGAGGCTACAATTTGCAAGAGCTCACCAAAATTGGACAGTTGAAGACTGGAAAAATGTTGCCTGGTCTGATGAGTCTCGATTTCTGTTGAGACATTCAGATGGTAGAGTCAGAATTTGGTGTAAACAGAATGAGAACATGGATCCATCATGCCTTGTTACCACTGTGCAGGCTGGTGATGTTTTCTTGGCACACTTTAGGCCCCTTAGTGCCAATTGGACATTGTTTAAATGCCACGGCCTACCTGAGCATTGTTTCTGACCATGTCCATCCCTTTATGGCCACCATGTACCCATCCTCTAATGGCTACTTCCAGCAGGATAATGCACCATGTCACAAAGCTCGAATCATTTCAATTTGGTTTCTTGAACATGACAATGAGTTCACTGTACTAAAATGGCCCCCACAGTCACCAGATCTCAACCCAATAGAGCATCTTTGGGATGTGGTGGAACGGGAGCTTCGTGCCCTGGATGTGCATCCCACAAATCTACCTCAACTGCAAGATGCTATCCTATCAATATGGGCCAACATTTCTAAAGAATGCTTTCAGCACCTTGTTGAATCAATACCACGTAGAATTAAGGCAGTTCTGAAGGCGAAAGGGGGTCAAACACATTATTAGTATGGTGTTCCTAATAATCCTTTAGGTGAGTGTGTATATATATATATATATATATATATATATATATATATATATATATATATATATAAAATAACTAAATAAATGTATTTTTAAGAATAAAAAGAGTTTAGAGGCCTATGTCTAATATAATATAGTATATATTAAATAAATATAAAAAAAGTTATTTATAAAGAATAAATAAAAACTATTAAATAAATAGTAGAAAAGTGTGAGAATATTGTAATACTTTAGAGCCAAACCATTCTAAATAAAAAGATATATATATATATATATATGTATGTTAGTGTATTAATACAATAAATAAATAAAATTTTATTTATTTATTTATTTATTGTATTCCTGCATTATTACAATAATATTGTAATTAATATTGTATTATTTCATGTTAATGGACTGGTGAATGCATAATCAAAGATTTAAAAAAGATCGATTATAAAATTATTTATTCAACTAAACTAATATATTCAACTAAAACTGACTGAAATCTTCTATTCTGCATTCACCAGTCCAGCACTTACACACAAGTCTCTTTACAGCTGATTAATCTACAGTATATATGATATACATCAACACTGAGACGAGTATATAAAGTCATTCGCAGCCTTTATACGCTGTCAGTTGATTACCGTGGCATCAGCTATATGTTAAAACACAGCGACCTTCACAGAAGTGTGAATGTGAACACTGAAAACATCTGATCGACTGACACACACAAAAGTGGCCGATTACATCCCAACTGCTCCTGCTGTGTAATACACCAATCCCGAGCAAAAGCTTCCATGCACATGTCAGGCTGACATTCAAATAACTCAAATAATCTATAAATGCATAAGCCATTCAGATTGCTCTAGTACTTACAGTGAAATCGTAGTTCTTGGAGGAAAGCAGTAAAATGTTTTTGAAGCAGTTATTCAAAAGGGCAAAAAATATGTGCCTGGTTTGCATAAAGCAGCTCAAGTGTAATTTTCCTTTAAGATAGAGATGAGGTTTCCTTTAAACTTATAGATGTTACAGAAAATAACCCTTAAGTGTTACTTAAAGTCCCCCTGTGGTGAAAATCCAGGTTTTAATGTTGTTTACATGTCTACGTGGTGTTTTTAATATGCTTTAAAGGTCCCAGATTGTCAAAACTGAATGTCCTGGCTGTGTTCATGATATCAGAGGTCTCGGCTCTATGAAAATACCATATAAGTTTCAAAACAGTCGATCCACAGACAAACGCACACAGTCTGCATAAAGTAGCTGTGCTTTTCACGAGACGTTGTGACTTTTGTATAAATGTGATGTCAGAACTACTCAGTCCCGCCTCCAGTCTCCGCCCCCACCAATGGGGGGTCACTCAGAAAACAACAGGCCAATCAGATGAGAGGCTCATGAATATTAAGTAGACAGGGCAAAATCGAGCTGTGCTTGGCAGAGCTCCTGAGAAAGCAGCTGTAAACATATATTGAGATGGTTTTTGGTACTTATACCGCAAATATATATTCTTAAGGACGTCAAAACCTAAAATAAAACTTCAGAAAGTTGTACAATATGGGACCTTTAAGACAAACCATGTGTAAATTCAAAAGTCGGAGTATTTTCTCCTTAAAACTGCAGTGAATCAAAGACAGTCTCAAAAACACGGTTTGAAATCGCTGGTGTTTCCAACCCGATCTCACGACAATTCGTACGAATTTTACGAGGTGGCTAATTCGTAGGAATTCATACAACCTCACTCACTCGTATGAATTTGTACAATTACTGCTAAATCCTACATATTTTACAAGTTGCCCAATTTGTAATAATTCGTATGAATGACTTACCCCTGACTCCGCCCCTAAACCTAACTGTCACTGGGGTTTAGACAAATTGTACGAATTCGTGGAGTCACATTTTACTCACTCATTTGCATATTCATAGAACCGCATATACTAAATGAGGCAAGGGTGTCGAGTTACATTCAAGATATTTTAAGGCATGAATACATTTTTTTTTCGGAGGAAAAACACTTAAATATGTCGTTTTGACGATGAGTTTATTGGGATAAAATAATTGACTACAGAGGACTTGAAATATTATTCAGAAAGACCCCAAAAACACGGTTTGAAATCGTGAAAACGTCACAAACTACCTTGTAACCAGGGCCGGCGCTCCGCACACGCACATCACGCACTGCGCGTAGGGCACCAAGTGCTTGGGGGGGCACCAAAAAATCTTGGTCGTGAAAAATCATCACAATAGGCTACTAGTATAAATAACAAATAAAATATGTCTAAAGCATGTTAATATGCAAAAGCAATACAAAAGTAATATAGGCCTAGACCAAATTAGTCGAGAAAAAGGTGAATCTCCTGTGCGAGTCTCCCTCTGGTGCCCCCCCTTCCCCACCTCCCAGTGGTCTGTTCGATTATGCCTCAATCAATGTCAAATTTGGCAGACACCGACCTCAGACATGGCCTCGAAAAGGCACCAAGAGTCGGGGGCGGAAAAAGGAAAAAGAAGAGACAGCGGGATGATACTCGCGCGTCGCTTGCAGGTAAGACAATGTTTTAAAAATGTTAGTTTTGTAGCGCGGGCGCCCTTGCGTCGTGTATGCATGTCCAGGGGGACGTCGCTAGTAGTGCAAATGATCCGGGGCAGGCTTTTTTAGCCCTGCATGTTGAATATTTTATTTTAACGGGGGTCCGGGGAAATTTTGAAACTTGGGCTGTTTAAGATGCAGTTAGTTTGTTTGAGAAGAAAAGGAAGACCGCTTAGATACGTTTTTTCGTTGTTGTTCAATGCGGATAATGCGGTCGTTTTCAAGAGGTTCATAGGCCAAGGCCCAAGGGTGACATCTGTTGGTGAAACTGCAATTAGAAAAAAAAAACCCCACAATCTCAGTGTTTGTATATTTTTATATTCACAGAGTTGTCAAATTATTTGGGCTGGGAAAAAATTAATCGCATCCAAAATAAAAGTTTGTGTCTACATGATATATGTGTGTGTACCGTGTATAATTATTTTGTATATATAAATGCACACACATATGCACGTATATATTTAAGAAATATTTGCATGTATATACTATAGCCTATATATTTATATATAATTTATATTATATATAAATTTAAATATTTTATATATAAATAACAAATATTTCTTAAATACATACATGCAAATGTGTATTTATATATATACAAAATAATTATACACAGTACACACACATATATCATTCATGTAGACACAAACTTTTATTTTGGATGCGATTAATCTTTTCCCAGCCCTATAGAATAGCAGAATGGTCTCTTTATAGAGATGTAGTACCTCTGTTGAGTAAATTCTATTGTGCAGTTATGTATGGTTATTTGCAGTTTAAAATGTGCACTTTAAAATTCATACTTATACTGGGGGGCACCACCAAGCATTTGTGCTTAGGGCACCCAAATGGCTAGCGCCGGCCCTGCTTGTAACCAATCAGACCAACGTGTGATCGTCAACGAATGGATCTCTGTGAGTGAGTGGAGGCGGGGCTCATTTGCATATTCATAGAACCGCGTATACCAAATCAGGAAAGGGTGTCGAGTTACATCCAAGCTTGACAACTTCAACATGTCAAACTAACTGATTAGTTAAGCTTGTTTCTATCTAAGTTAGTATAAGCTGGGAGTTAATGTCCCTGCATATTTACTTATTAATGGCGGAGCATTATTCTGAAGTGTTACTGGATTTTATACAGGGGTGATTATGATTATGATTTTGTCAGTACTTTCACAATAGAGTTTTAAGAGATTGTATGCAACACCCTCATATCATTCCTTAGGGAAGAGGAAATCACACATAAGGTGTTTTATTAAACTGGACACTGGCATATAATGTGTCTTGTTAGTGATGCTCTACAGCTCAAACTCTCTCGAGCAAAGTAAGCAAATGCTTATCTTGTTGATACGAGTGCAGAAGAGAAACTGAAGCATCTGCCAGGAAAAAAGATATTTAAAGCTGAATTTGTAGCCTAGAGTGACAGGATTGTGGAATAACCATTAGAAGATCCGGTGGAGGAGGAACTTTTCATGCCAATGTGCAGCTTTTATCATGCGAGAGTTACGGAAGAGTTTAAGAAAGGGCTGGAGACGTGAGGTTTCTCTAAAAGCACAGATGACCTCAATGCGCTTTTATTCGCTCTGAAATCTTCATTTAGCAGACGCTTTTATTTAAAGTGACTCAGCGTACACTTATTACAGAGACATTCGCTCTGGAGGAACCCGGGGTTAAAGGGTTAATTACAATTTTGGCATCACAATTGACCTCCGAAATGTCATCGCTGCTCTTTTCTATGCAATTAAAAATATATATTTTTCTAAGACTAACGGAGGACGTTTTACAAGAATCCAGGGCTCCAGACTAACCTTTCCACTGGTTGCGCTGGTGCTAACAACTTTCTCAGTTGGTCGCACCAGCATATGATTTGGTCGCACCTTTTTTTTTTTTGCTACATGCCATGGGATTAATCAATGCATGCTGATGAATAGAGGTTTTAATGGACCAAGGCTAGCAAAGGATTTCTGGGTTGCAGCAGAAATACCTGTAATATATTAATTATCATTGCCAAATTTCAGGATTTTCATGGATTTTGGACAGTAATTTTAATCTGTAATTTTAAGCATTTTACATTTGAATCATATTTTATCTATCTATATATCTATCTGTCTATTATCATCTTTCTATCTTTTAAAAATCATTAAACATTCATATGTATGCATTACATTTTAAAAGATTAGAGTATTATAATAAACTGATACAGATTTTTCGTTATCAAAGTTTATAGTTGTAACAAAAAGCAGAAATCTCACACTCGTTACCTTCTGCATTTTATAATAATTTCCTTTTCCTCTGTCGAGCGATCATGAGAGTAATCGCTCGACAGAGGAAAATATAACCGCTGAAAAGACGTAGGAGGAAGGGGCTCTGTATGTTTCGTGAGACCATTTTTATCATTTTTATATGCCTTAATTTGTGAATTCGTAATTGGCGCGTTTCACCATCAGTGTGCAATGCACGTGACGTCTACGTTCGTCAATAAATAAACTGCACTTGTCTTGCGGAAGAACATTGTAGACGGAACTTCTCTCCGTTAATGCCTCATTATGCTTCTGCGTCAACTCCACGGCGTAGCTACGCCATCACTCCTACGGCGTCGTGGCCGTTTTATGGTTCTGCGCAGTGCTGGGCATTAGCGTCGCTACAACTAGTGACGCTACTAGTTTAACTATATTTCTCAGTAGCGTTGATGGTAGCGTCGCTGTTTTCTGAATCAAATAGCTTTTCAGTAGCTAAGCTCTTTTTTTGACCAAGTAGTGCGGTAGCATCCACACAAGCTAACGTTACATTTTCCCAAGCATTTCTAAAGCTCAAGCTCAAATCGGAAATACAACTGCTAAAGCCTAGTTCACACTACATGATTTTAAAACGTCGGGCTGAACTGTGCGGTTCACACTACATGACTTGCTCTCTGAGAAATCAGGAGTGTTCAAGTTGTTGAGCTGTTCACACCACACGACACAGCGTGATTGATCCGCAACAGGAGGTAACGCACTACACGAGTTGACAACAACTCTGTGACCCAACGATTCTATCTTGTCTACAAATCTGTCTGTCTAATGTCTATCTTGACGCGAAACAGCACGCGCCAATACACAGCAAAGAACAACACAACACGCGAATATGGACGTCAGACAGAAACTAGTGCTGCAAACTATTTGCGCGATGATTTGCTCTGAGAAAAAACGCAAAAAAAGAAAAAATAAGAGAGTATGGGGGAAAGAGTGGATCTGCATACGCGAAGAGCAGGTCTGTGCTACAGAGAGAGTTGGAGGTGAGTACAGCATGTTTATAGCCTATCGGAGATGTAGCTGCATGTTTATGTTTAGCTGATGGCAAAAATCACGTATTTACCCGGTGACCTCAACTCATGCGTTGCTGTGATTGGCTGTTGCTCATGACATCAGTGAGATTGAGTTGTGCGACAGCTCTGGATATCTAGCATGCTAGATATTTTTCTAGGCTCGGCGACGCGTCTGCGAGGCGTCTGCGAGGGTCTTTGATGCGTTGTTGGCTCTTTCATACTAACAGATTGGCAAGCGTTCATCGCTCGCTAATCCCCCGCGATTTGCACGCGATAACACCCTGACCTGTCGGCGAGCTCAACGATTTGCAAATCGGGCTTAAATCGGGCTTAAAATCATGTAGTGTGAACTAGGCTTAAGTATCACTGATGCTGGATCAGTTAGTGACGGTGACTTCTTCTTGTTTTACGGTGGTTGGCAACCATAGGGCCATATGATTTAATTTAAGTTACCGCAATACGGAAAACATGGACTGAATTGCGATATCCATGCATAAAAACAATATTTACTGGCTATATAACGCGGAATTTCACGGAATTTGTCAGATCTTGGATGAAAAGAAGGTAAGTAGCCTAAACTTAAATAAAATCGCGATATAGACTAGTGTCTGTGAATTTTAAACCGCTTAAAGACTATTTAAAAAGGAATCATGCATGTTCTGCGTGTCCCTGTGAATGAATGGCTCAGACGCACGGATTCATTTACCACACACTAAGCACCCATGACGCTTGCGATGTTTTCAGTAATGGATCGATGAACTTCATCTACACAGCCGCTCTGAGAGTCACTTTAGCAGCATTTTAGCTTGATTTGAGAAAAACTATCGTCATATCAAAAAAAAAAAAAAAAACAGAGACTCAAAGGTCTAACTACATGGCAACCTGTCAAAATAAAAGGTTGGTTTTAACCTTTGAAGAAAGTTTTGCTTAAATCATTAGGCCTACATTTTAAATAATTGGTCATTACAATTTAAACCATTAAAAAAACCTATTTTATAGAGCCCCTAAAATGTAATTTATTTAAAAATGTTAATAAATTATTGTTAAATTATATACGTTTCATGATTTCAATTAATTACACGTTTTTGATTACTACAATGTTATTTAACCATTAAAATGGGAGTCCAGAAAAATGAAAACCAAAATAAAACTGAATTTGGAATGTGGGAAAAAATAAAACGGATTTCATAAGGCCCTACAAACCAGCTTTTTGGTGCATTACCATCACCTTCTCCGTATGGTGTGACATCACGTACCAGTATCAATCCTTGGGCTGACACGTGAGAAATGGAAAAAGATGCACACACTCTTGACACCTGGTTTTGTTATAGTTGTATATGGTTTTATATAGTTACGTTTTTTTTTTTAGTTTTTTTTGGCCAAATTGGTTTGAAACAGTTGTTGAATAAACAATTGAACTGACAAATTATGCCTGCCTATATGTTTGATTGACAATTTTATTGATCACTGAGATAGCACTGACTTGGAATTAAGTTGGTTCAATATAAAAATTAAATTTGAAAAAGTAGCTTTAGATGTAGTTAACTACTTTTGCCATATTGCTGTAGCTTAGCTTGCTACATTTCCCAGTGTGGTAGCTTCAGTGTAGTGAAGCTACATTTAATGTAGAGTAACTGCTAGCTTAGCTCACTACATTTTCTAAGTAGCTTGCCCAACACTGGTTCTGCGTCAGGTCGAGTTGCATCGCAGTCCATCCGACCAATTACAGCCCTTGTGGTCTGCATCGCCTCGACGCGTAGTTAAAATTTTTTGGAGGTGCACGTCGAGCTACGGCGGAGGGGTTCGCGGTGATGCAGATGGGTCTGCGGGGGTACGCCGTCGATTATACGCAGAAGCATAAAACAGGCTTTAGTGTCTATGGCGAGTCACGCAGGCACTGGGCTACTCCGCAGCCGAGACGACCCCGGGATAAAATAGTCCGAATATAAACACTTATTATAGGCGTACCGTAGTGATTCAGAATAAGTCAAAAACACGGTTTGGAAAATGGATTCATGATGTAGCCTACTCGTTCATTTTGAACATAAGTTACGGACTGCAGGAGCTGATACAACGCCGTTCTGTTGCTCAAGCGTCCACTCGCACAAATGCGACCACATAACATTTTAACTCGCACATTCTCATGCGACCAGTTTGGTCACAGTCTGGAACCCTGGAAAATACGATCACGTTTAGTTCAATGTGGTGCTGTTTCTTTGCAAACATTTGTGACATTAGGCCTAAATCGCAATATCTGAGTTAAAAAGTAAATCCTACATACATTTTTTTTTCAGTGTTGGTTGGATGTAGTCGAGATGCAAAGATAACCAAAATAAAAAGTAGTCTATAATACTTGTGAGCGCTATATTTCAAACGTTTAAAAGTCATATAATAGAGTTGTGTGAGAA